>NW_026728419.1:0-324427 GCF_030684315.1 Stegostoma tigrinum
CTGATGAAGGGTCTAGGCCCGAAACGTCAGCTTTTGTGCTCCTGGGATGCTGCTTGGCCTGCTGTGTCCATCCAGCTCCACACTTTGTTATCTCCGATCCCGATTGCTCCCTTGTGTTTAAAGTGAAACAATACCCCCCTCTGCTGGCCTCCTCACGCCACTGCACAAGGATGATCGATGGTGAAAGCCAGCAGGGGGTTAGTCAAAGAGAGAGAGAGCAGCCCACAGCAGCGTCAATACACACACACACACACACACACTTAGACACAGAGACACGTGCACATGTAGGCACAGACATGGAGACACACAGATACATTTATCCACACATATGTACATGCAGACCCAGTCATGCAAAGACAGAAGCACACAGATAGACACAGCCACACACAAACGCGGAAGCACACACCACAAACACACGCAAACACAGACACAAAGAAACAAAATGACACATACAGATTCCATGTGCAGTAGCAGGCACAGCCCTGAGATTAACCAGCTTTAAGACAGTTCTTGTCAATCAGGTAATTCCCAGCTTTTACGAATGAAATGCCGATGAGAAAGTGGGACAGTGCTGTGAGGTCCCTTGGCTACTGTCAGGGAGAAGGTGAATGTGTTTAAGAAACACATGATCATTTGTGCAATGTACATACGCCCAATGGTGCAACAGATCCATGTCATCACTTGATGTCCATATGTGAAACTGATTGATGTTCATTCTCAGAAAATCATTAAAAGTAAACTCGCCAACTGTACTGGTTCAGTTCAATCCCACTCACATCTTGTGTTTGAGTGAAAGTATTGTGTTCCCCTGTGGGATAAATCTGGGTTCCCTGGCTGCAGAAAACTCTGTTCCCTTTTCTGAATGAAAGGGTGTTGTAGCTAGTTTGAAACTGCAGTTTTGTATCTGTGTGGATTTCAGGCCTGGTGTGTGTGTGTGTGTGTGTGTGTGTGTGTGTGTGTGTGTGTGTGTGTGTGTGTGTGTGTGTGTGTGTGAGAGAGAGAGAGAGAGAGAGAGAGAGAGATAGAGAGTGTGAAGGAGTGTGAGAGAAAGGGAGTGACTGTTTAAGGCGGGGAAGGGAGAGACAGACAGGAGCCACTGGACAGAACTTTTGAGTTGTTGCTTTTTCTCACACCACCTCACATCCTGCTTTAATCTCACAAAGAAGCCTCTTACTCTGCTCTGTACCTGAGGGAGGTGTATGTCAGGTAGAGAGAGCTGGGAACTGACTGGAAGAACTGGGATCTGGGAGGACAGAAGGGATTGAGGCACGGGCCTGGGATAGAGACAGAGAGGGAGTAGAGAGCAAAAGAAACCAGCGAGAGAGACAAGACAAAACCCAAGGAAAGGAGCAGAGAGAGAACAATAAAGCCACGGGGTGAGAGAGAGAAGAGAGGGAAATGCCATTCAGAGCAAGGAAAAGGGCAGAGAGGTGGGAGTGGGGAAGAAATCCAGCATACAGAGAGAAGGACTGATAGAGAGACAGAGAGAAATCCCAGGGAGAGAACGAGAAAGGACAGGTACAGAGAGAAATCAAAGGAGAGGAGAGCAAATAGATACCATGTAGAGTGAGTGATGGAGATACAGAGAGGGGTGGTCACAGATAGGATGACCATCAGGCAGAGAGAAAGGTGTCGAGAGAGGTGGACTGAGAAGTTCAGAAATGGGAAAAGCTAAACGTTAAAACAGTTCCTGCAAAATCTGGGGAAAGGGGTGAGAGAGTTGCGGGAGAGACTTGAGGAGGTGGGGTATTGGTGAACGGGGAGATGTGAAGGATGTGGGGGAGACAGAGATTTATAGAAAGCAGTGGGAGGTACAGGAAGCTGAGATTTGGAGGCAGAGAGAGAGGGAGGCAGTGAAATCTGTGGGATCAGACTGTGCAGCAGCCCCACATCATCTGGAGTTTCAGCTCCAAAATCAAATCTCCTCGGGGGCAGGTGTGGAAAGACAGAGAAATGAAAATTGAATAAATAAATAAAAGCATCAAAAGCACAGCAAGATCCCATTGCTGCTTGGACTTCACAACCTGACAGCTTCCCATTCCCCCAGCAGAGCCCCTGATGTTAAACTGAGAGAACGGCAAACAGGAAGGTGTCTCAACCTGTCTCAGGCCTGTCCCAGTGTTTCTGGTTGAGGGGAGGGGGCAGGAGAAATGTTTACTCCAGAGGCTGGGATTCACACCCCCATCCCCACTCCCAGACTCTGTTTGTCTCCCTCTGTCTGTGCCCAAGTTTCAGTCTCTCAGAAATCCCCCAGGGAGAGAGAGATGTAAATTGATCACATCAAAGCCAATATATTTTGAAAAAAATAACAAGGATCAAAACGAGGTCCCATCACTGACTGAATTCCAAAAGCTCCCCAATTTCTCAGCACTTCCCCCTGACTTTTAAATCCAGAGAATGGGAACAGACTTCATCTGGATTTGAGGGGCAAATGCTTTCTGACTGCCCCCAGGGTTTATTTTCTGAGAGGCTGGGCAATGACTCAGTGGGAGGAGTGACCCCACAGGGCCTGTGTCTCTCCCTCCCTCCGTGTTTAACCTGTCCCCTCCAGCTGGTTCTCTGACATTATGGGGTGGGGGTGTGTTGAAAAACAAAACCAATACCCCTGCCCCCGGTCCACTCCCATTCACCGGGCTCAGCCCCCATGTCCATTCTGTCTGGGATTGGTGCTGTTTCTACATTAAATATTAGACGTGGATCTTCCACTAGTACAGTCACCTCTCTCGCTCTCTCTTCCTTTCCACCTCTCCCCCTTTCTCCCCCTCTCTCTGTCCCTATCACTGTCTCTATCTCTGTTGAGCTTTCTCTTGCCCGATAATTGCTCAATGCCTCACTCTCTCCCTATTCCCTCTCTATTTGACAGTGATGCCCTCTCCTGCCTCACATTTGCCACGTGTTCCCATCTCCCCGCTGGGTCTGGGAGACATTCGCAATGTCACTGTCACATTTTGGTGGGTGAGGGGGTGACGAATGGTGGTGGGGAGGGGCGTGTCTGACCTGGGGCGGGGGGTGCGCAGCGAAAGGGAGGGATGTTACACCCCACCCACGATCAGACTGTCAGAAAACTCAGCCTGGGTCGCTGCAGACAGCCTGAGGGTGACATGCTGCCAAAGGGGATACACAGCAAGATCCCACAGACTACAGTATGCAGGACCTCCAATGGATTCCCTTAACAACCTGTCGGAGCCCATCCCCCCACCCCCACAGCGCCCCCACAAGGACAGAATCTGACATAGGAATGAAGGACATTCTGCACAGCAGGATCCCACCTGCTGTCCCCTGCAATGCCCTTACCCCACACTGAAGAAGCCTGAACGTTTCTGCATCATTTCCACCCACTTTCGGAAGCCCTCCCTCCTCACCCGCCCCACCACATCTGAATTTGGAAAGTGTAGCCTCGCTACTGTAAAGAAACAGCTGCAGGCTGTCCCCACACAGCAAGATCCCACAGGCTGCAAAGTGCAAAAAGGGGCCTCCCCCACCAGCAAACACTAAACTCTCCCATTTCAACTTGGAGCTGGGCTCGGCCTGAACACTGGAGTAACCTCCTCTCCCCTATCCCCCCCCACCACACCCACCTCTCCCTCTTTCAGCTGTCTCCCTTTTTCCCTCCTGCATCGCCATCCTCCCCTTACCCTACTCAGCTCAGTGAGATCCCACAAGTAGCTCCCTCCACCCCCTCGAGTGTACCTCGAACATAGCACAGTACAGGCCCTTCGGCCCACGATGTTGTGCCAAACGTTTACCCTAAAACCAAGGCCTATCTAACCTCCACCCCTACCTGAGATTGTCATCCACATGCCGATCTAATAGCCACTCAAATGCCCCTACTGAGGCCAACTCCACTCTCTGCTCCAGAAATGCATTCCACTCCCCAACCACTCTCTGAGTAAAGACCATCCCTCTGACGTCTTCCCTACATCTACCGCCACTCACTTTAAAACTATGCCCCCTTGTAAAAGCTACCTCCACCCTAGGAAAAAGTCTCTGGCTGTCCACACTATCTATATCACTCATCATTTTGTACACCTCTATCAAGTCACCTCTCTTTGTTCTTCGTTCTAAAGAGAAAAGCCCTAGCTCGCTCAACCTTTCCTTGTAAGACCTTCCTTCCATTCCAGGCAACATCCTGGTAAATCTCCTCTGCACCTTTTCCAATGATTCCACAACTTTCCTGTAATGAGGTGACCAGAACTGGACACAATACTCCAGATGTGGCCGGACCAGGCTTTTGTATAGCTGGAGCATAACTTCACGGCTCTTGAACTCAATCCCTCTATTAATGAAAGCTAACACACCAAGTGCCTACTTAACAACTCTATCCACCTGGGTGGCAGCTCTCAGGGAGCTGTGGACGTGAAGCCCAAGGTCCCTCTGCTCCTCCACACTGCCAAGAATCTTTCCGTTAACCCTTTATTCTGCTTTCAAATTTGTCCTTCCAAAATGAATCACCTCAGACTTTTCAGGGTTCAACACCATCTGTCACTTTTCTGCCCAGCTCTGCATCCTATCAATGTCCCTTTGTAACCTAGAACAGCCCTCCACACTACCCACAACTCAACACCCCTTCATGCCGTCTGTGAACTTAATAATCCACCCTTTCACTCCTTCATCCAAATCATTCACAGCAATCACAAATAGAAGAGGACCCAGAACAGACCCTTGCGGTAAACCACTTGTAACGAGTACCATGTTGAATATTTTCCATCCACTACCATTCTTTGTCTTCTAAGGGTCAGCCAATTCTGAATCCAATCTGCCACATTTCCCCCGATCCCATGCCCCCTCACTTTCTGCATGAGCCTACCATGGGGAACCTTATCAAACGCCTTCCTGAAATGTATGTTTCCCAATACGCTCCCCTGAAATGACCCCTGCCAAAATGACCCCTAGAATTTTGTGGCTTGCAATTTTGAGCCAGCCTCATTTCACACTCTCCTCTCCTCCATGTTCAGCCTCCTGCCCAAATCTTCCGCCCAACATGTTTCACAGCCTCCACGTTTTTCCCCTTTTTACCTCCCCAGAAATGTGTCCTCCACTTTTTCCCGACCATCACAATATTGCACCCCATCTCCAAATCCTGTGACTCCCCAAAACAATATTGCACTCCCCTCCGATAAGTAATTTGCCCCGACCTGTCAAATATTGTTCCTTCATATTGTTATTTCCCCATTTCAGTTACTCTCCACAATGTTGCCCCCAAAGCTTGCCCTCCATCCCAATTTTGGGACTCCCCCACTTTGCATTCCTTCTGATATTGTCCCCTCAACAAATGTTTTTAACGCCTTTCAAAATTCCCCATCTTGCGTTTTACCCCACAAATATTTTGCCCTTGACAAAATGTTTCAACGCTCAGTTTGTAACTGCCACCCCCCCATAGAGCTTCTCTCCCCTCCCAGTTCCTTCGTGACCACAACTCCACTGTATATAAATGGCCCTCTGCATTTCCTTCTGTGGACAATCCCCCCGCCACATCACCAAGTCATTGCCCCCACCCTGGGGGCAGAGGTCACAGGGCATAGGGCGAGACACTCAGGGGCCTTTTCACTGACTGCCTTACAGTACAGCAAGATCCTGGTCCCCAGGCAGACCCTGCCCCCCTCATTGAGACAGGTAACCCCCACCCTTTCAGTTCAGAGAGAGCAGGCAAGGGTGAAACTCAGGTGGGGCAGGGAACAGGAAGATCAGAGGGTGAGACAAGTGATGGAGAGAGAGGGCCATAGACAGAGAGGGGCAGAGCGAACCCAAGAGGAGAAAAGAGGTGCCGATAGGCGAAGGGGCCTCTGGGGAGTGAGAGGTGGGAACCGACAGAGGGAGGGAGAGGAGTGAGAGAGAGAGAAAATCCAAGAGGAGAAAAGAGGCATAGAGTGACAGAAGAATAGTGAAGTGATGGGGAGAGGGGGACAGATAAAGAGAGAGGGACAGACGGAGAGAGAGAGGGAGAGAGGAAAACAGGGAGGACCCCACTCCAATAACTACTCACCCCTCTCCACTGTGGCTCAAGGTACAAATCCACCCTAGGGAGAGAGACAGAGAGATACAGGCAGACAGAGTGGCACACCCCGCCGGGAGCGAGAGAGACCAATGGGCAGGCAGGCAGAAAAACCCAGGGAGGGAGGGACAGTGAGGGTGGGTGGGGAGAGGGAAGGAGAGAGAGACAGAGAAAGATCCCTGGGAGTGGAAAGGGCAGGACGGAGACAGAGGGAGATGAAAAGATAGGGAGAGAGAACCAGAGGGTCAGATAGAAAGGGACAGAATGACCCCAGAGAAAGATAGAAGGACAGACAAGTGAGAAAAACACATGGACTGAGGCTGGGAAATAGACGACAGACAAAGAAAGATTGAGGAGAGAGACAGTGAAAGAGAAAGGGAGAGAGACAGAGGGAGTAGAGAGAGAAAGATCTCAGGGAGAGAGACATGAAGAGAAAACCCAGGGGCAGAGGCAGAGCAAGAATACCACAGGGAGAGACAGAAGGGCAGAAAGGCAGGACAGAGAGATAAATCCCACTGAGAACAAGAAAAAGGGCAGAGAGAGAGTGGGAGAGAGGGGGAGAAATAAACTCAGGGAGAGAAACAGAAAGCAACTTAGAGTGAGAGAAAACCAGGGATAGAATGGAAATGGACAGGTAGAGAGGGGGAAATCCGAGGGAGAGAAATCCCTGGGAAAAAATAGGAAAGGATAGGGAAAGAGAGAGAGACAGGGGGACAGAGAGAAATCAAGTGAAAGTAGAGCAGGCAGAGAGATACCATCGAGAGTAGGTAACAGACAGATAGTGAGGGGTGGCATGCAGATAGAATGACCGTCAGGGAGGAACAGCAAGATCCCACAGGACAGCGAGAGAGTGAAAGTGCAGAGAGAGGTGAATGGGGAAGGTCAGAGTTCAGAAAGACTGTACCATGGAACAGTTCCTGAAAATCCCAGGAAGGGAGCAAGTGATTTGAAGGGGAGAGTGGATAGTGGGAGATTTGAAGGATGTGGGGGAGATGGAGATTTATAGAAAGCTGTGAGAGAGACAAGAAGCTGGGAATATGGGGGCAGAGAGGAAGGCAGTAAAATCTGTGGGATCAGACTGTGCAGCAGCCCCATTTTTGTCCCTTTGTCTCCCCCAAGCCCCAGCCCAGGGCTCACGCCCTTGTGGTCCAAACTCCAGAGACTGCCTGAGCCCCAAAATTCATTTTCCCTGTGAGCATGTGAGTGTGGAATTGAACGACAAGGACACGGGATGGTTGATTATGATTCTCTCGGTCCCTCTCTCTCTGGTCCCAGCTCCTGTTTGACGATTCCTCACTGCAGAATGATTTGATTCTCTCTGACTCTGCATCATCCCGAGTTTCAGCTCCTGAATAAAATCTCCTTGGGGGTGGAGGTAAGACAGAGAGAAATGAAAATGGATTAAAATTTTTAAAAAGCACTGAAAGCTCAGCAAAATCTCACCGCTTGCTGCTTCAGCAATGTGAGACATTCCCCACCCAGCACAGCAAGATCCCACTGCTGAACATGCCTGAACACCCACAACCTCACACTCTCCTCACCTCACCCCACCCCACCCTCCGCACCCAAACACCAGCACAGCTCCTGATTTTAAACCCAGAGAACGGGGAACAGGAAGATGTCTCCAACTGCCTCAGGACTGTCCCAGTGTTTCTGTTTGAGGGGAAGGGCAGGAGAGATATTTACTCCAGGGCTGGGATTCACACCCCCTCACACATCCCCCATCCCCACTCCCAGAATCTGTGTGCCTCACTCTGTCTGCAAGCTTCAGTGTCAGATATCTCCTCGCCTGCCCCAGCACAGAAAGAGAGAGACAGAGTCAGAGATGGGTGAGTGTGGGTTGGGGTGGGGGGGGACGGAGAGAGAGTTGGCGGGGGAGAGAGAGAGAAATAAACAGACAGAAATTGATCAAATCAAAGCCAAGATGTTTTGAAACAAAATAAACAGAAACAAAGGCAATCCCACCACTGACTGACCTCCAACATTTCCCCATTTTATCAGCACTTTCCCCTGGGTTTGAACCCAGAGAAATGGAAGAGATTTCAACTGAGATCAAGGGGCAGATGCTTTCTGACTGCCCCCAGGGTTTATTTCCTGAGAGGCTGGGCAGAGACTCAGTGGTAGGGAGTCACTCCCCGGAGCCTGTGTCTCTGTCCCTCTCCATCTCCCCACTCAGTGTTTAACCTGTCCCCACCAGCTTGTTCTCTGACACTCTGGCGATGCGGTTAAAAAACGCAAAGAAATGACCAATGTTCCCCTCTGCCCACTCCCATTAACCAGGCACAAACCCCATGCCCACTCCACCTGGGATTGGCGCTGTTTCTACATGAAATATTAATGATGAACCTTCCAAAGTGTCCAGTCGCCTGTCTCTCTCCCTCCCCGTCTCTGTCTCTGTCCCTATCCATGGATCCATCTCTGTTGACTTTCTCCTGCTCGAGAATCGATCAATGTCCCTCACTCTCTCCATTTCCTCCATGCTTCAGTAGCAATGCCCTCTCCTGCCTCACGTTTGCCATGTGTTCCCATCTCCCCACTGTGCCTTGTGGGCATTTGCAATGTCAGTGTCACATTTTGGAGGTTACGGGGTGAGGGGACGTGGGTTGGCTCTGGGCTGCGGGAGTGGTGGGGAAAGGAAGGATGACATACCAACTGAGTACACTCACTATCAGGCCATCAGCAGACTCAGCCCAGGGCCCATTGGACAGCCTCGCGTTGCACGTGAGGGTGACCTGCAGGCTGCAGTGGTGCACAGTAAGATCCCACCGGCAGCTATGTGTGGGACTGCTGAGGGACTCCCTCTACACCTTGTCAGAATCTGGTCCAATGCCTCCACAGGCTACAATGTGTAAACAGGCCCCTCCCCCACTGAACCCGCCTGCAAATATTACACTCCCCCATTTCAACTTTTGAGCAGAGTCGGACTGAACATGGGAATTAGCCTCTCACCGCCACCTCCCTACATCCTGTACCAAGCCCCCTCAAATATGCCCACCTCTACCTGTTCAGCTGTATTCCTTTTCGTCCCAACACTCCCATCTTCACCCAACCCCACCTCCCACAAACAGCAAAATGTGAAAATGGCCACACATTGATGGAGGAACTTAACTCATCCTGAACACTGGCATAGAGGGAGTTGGGGGGTGGTGTGGGGGTGTGGGATGTCAAACCCTGCAGTTTCTGCCCCTTTGTAATACTGAGCCCCTCCCCTGTCCCAGACCCTGCATTGACCCACACTCCCTCACCCCCACCCCTCCCAGAGATCAGAATAAGGTCCCACTCAATGGGAACAATTCCCTCCATTCACCCCCAAACCTCACAGACAGGCCGAGAGGGGCCAAGAAGTGGGATTGGGACTTGGTGTGGTGTGGGGAGGTCATGGGATCCTAGTCTTCCTTTCCCACATCCTGGCATCCCCATCCTACCCACCCACCTCTCCATTAAAATGACAATAAGGCCCAGCGGAGTTTCTCCCAGATATTCCAAGATGAAATGCAAGAGAGAAAACAGTTTGATGGATGGACAGGATATCCAGCTCACCCCTCCCCTCCCCTCCCCTATTGCCTTCAGCTCGCCAATACACTTCATTCGAGTGGTGCCTGTGAGATGTTATTGGGATAACATCCCATTGATGTCTATACTCCTATAAATTAAAGTCTCTTATCTCCCATCACATAGGTATGCAGACACCACCCTGAAGCTTCCTGCCCAGCTAGGAATTCAGTGTAAAACTTTTGTAACTCCTTATCTTCTCACACATCGGTATGCAGGCACTGTGTTAAGCTTTCTGACTGAATTAAAATCCAAATCAAACTGTTTGAAATAGGGTTAGGTGAGGAAATTTTGTAAAGGTGTGAAACTCTGAAGCATGTAACTTCTGTCGCTGGCAAAGGGGCCAGGGCACTGATTTGGTTCCAGCCAGACACACTGGCAACTAGAAATCAGAATCTGTCCCAGACAACAACTCGAAATCGCCTCCTGCCATTAGCAGCTACTTCACAAGCAATCGATACTATATCCTGGTCTTTTATGTTGTTGATGTAATAATTGTTTGGTATCCTGTTTTTGTCTGTTGTAGTAATTGTTTTATGTATCATGTCATTGTAAAATGTGAAACTGTTTTATGTATCAGGGTAACAAAGTGTGAAGCTGGATGAACACAGCAGGCCAAGCAGTTCCCATTATCTCTGTTTTATGTACCATGTCTTTGTAAAGTATAAAAAGCGGGGACTGTCCGCTGCTCGGGGAGAATTACTTGTGAGGCTCTGCACTCTGTGCTGGGTTGAGTACAGTAATTCTCCACAGCTTGTACTTGCTTGGTTATAAAAGGATTTGTGTTTTTCTAAACAGGTCAGTGTCTTGTTATTGCAGCAAGTCCGTGAGGGTCTCCGAAAACGAACCTGACACCCGCATCTTCCATTTATTGCTTGCAGCCATGTGGCCCCATCTGAAACACAGATATGACTCACAAAGCTTCACGTAGGGTTAGGATTCCTGATCTCCCCCAGCCCTCCCCTCTCCCCATCCTCATATACAACACCCAGAAGGGGCTAAAGTTGGAATGAACAAACAACTGCACAGCAAGATCCCAATGACTAGCGATCCCCACCCACAGCCCTTGTATCTATTCCCTGCCTCCCATACATCCCCACCTCCCACTCCCACAGCCCTCCGATCTCACTCCCATCCCTGCCTTTCTAAGCTTTTCCTCTCTGTCTCCATCTCCCTTTCCCCCCAACACTGTCTCTAAATTATACCTCTGTGTCTGAAATGTTGTCACCCCTGCCATTTAGTAACCCTGGCCTGTCACACTGCAGCATTGACTGTCTAAAATGGTGGGACGGTCTGGAGAGAGTGGTGGGAGTGGGGAAGCCCTAAACTGAGGAATGGCAATGGAGAGAGGGAACGGGAGAAGAGATAAAGTAAGAGAGAAAGAAAGAGCCAGAATATGGTCAGAGAGAAAGTGAGGAAGACCCCAGCCTGAGGAAGGAGCGTGGAGAAGGAGATGGACAGAGTGAGACAGAGAGACAAAGAACATGTAATAGCAAAGGCTCTGTAAACAACATTCGGACACTGGGCATCTTGTTGCAATGTAGGCCACACTGCAGGTAATTTGATACACAGCAAGATCCCACAGGCAGCAGTGTGGCTGCAGACAGATTGTGTGTCTCACTGATGCTGGGTAAGGGCTCAATTCTGGCTCCAGGCTGACAAAGAGGGATCAATCCTGCTACTTCAAAATACTTCCTTCTTTCTCTCTTCTCTCTGTGTCTCTCCCCCCTCCACCTCTTTTCATGCTGCTCTCTCTCTCTCCCTTCTAAATCTCATCTTTCTGTATTTCTTCCTCTCTCACTTGTTCCTCCCCACTCCCCTCATGCCTGATCCTTTTTCTCTCTCTCTCTCTGTCCCAGATTTAATCTTGTGCATTGCAATCTTTATCATTAAAAAAGTTTTTGACCTTGATATTTAAGGATATTCTGTTTTTGCTAAACCGGGGCACTGTTTCCCAGCATTCTGTGCCAGTAATGCTGCAGGTCATTGATACACAGTGTGATCCCACAGGTCACCCCTTCCTGCTCCAAAATGTGCTGAAATCACAATTTCAATTCAGGGAAGAGGCTATCAGTTTCTTCGGGACAAAAATCACCCCCTCCATCCCAGGATGTAATTTGGTGGATGGCACTTTCTAGAACAAAGTGATTGGAGCTGGGCAGTGAAGAGATATTGGAGACCCCAGTTCTCTCCCCGACAACATGACCCCTCCCCCAGACCCTGTCTCCCTTTCCCAGCACAGCCACAAAGACACATCTTGTCCCTTTATCGCTCGCTCCCGCGCACTCACTGTTTTTTGTCTACATCTGTGTTTTTTGTGAAAAATATCACCTTGTATTGCACAATATTTCTAACTCCCCCATTTCAAATAATGATGGGTCATGTTGCTGTGTGTGAGATGTTTCTATTTGTTTGTCAAAAAAAAGAACAATGAGAGGAAGCTGGAGAGGTTTCAGGAGAGGAGACAGAGAGAGAAAGACAGAGATGCCCTCGCAGTTACTCAGGGGAATGAAGTAAAATAGCCAAACAATATTTTATTTATGTCATTGTCAGTTTTGTTTCATCCTGACCTGCACACATCACACATTACTCTGACGTGAGAATGAGTCTTAGGAGAGAGTTTCACATTTATGGTTTTAATTTCCTCCGTGGGGAGTCCTGTCTGTCAGACACTCACTGGGAGGGGAATTAACATGTTTGTGTCAAATCCCAAAGCTCCAATTACTTTAACCCCAGGCTTCAAACTTGTTTTTAAAAGTTACCTGGAGGCTCCTAAAAGAAAACCAGGGTACACCAGAGGAATTCAGATCTTGAAGTAATAAATAAATACACCTCACATGGGCCCCGCGGTGTGCAGCCTGTTGAACAGGCCTCTGGCCAAGACCTGACCCCCTTGCCGCTCCTCACACTGGAGGAAGCTTGTGTACAAGAGGATTTCTTGTCCCATTGCAGTTTCAAAAGAAATGGACAGAGCAAGAGGGGAAAAAATATTGCAACTGGGAAGGAAGGACACTGCTAAAGAAATCGCATAGCAAGAGGCTAGGATTTGATGTCTCTCCTTCACACAAGCCATCCCTCATCAATGCCAGGCTCTGATCAAATTGGGGAAAACTTTTTGAAATTTCAATCCCTGACCCATGAGGCAAGGTTAAAAGGAGGAAATTATCGAGACAGTCACATTGCTGCAGGCCAATGAGGCACAGCAAGATCCCACTGCCAGCAATGTGTCATGAACAAGATGATGTTGGTTAAATGGTAAATGTTTTCTGTAACCCCAGGCACGACTATGACAGATACTTAGGAATCTCAAATGCCTCTCACTCCATCCCTCTCTCTTCTCTCCTGCCCTTCTCCCTGTTGCAAGTCTGTCTCTCACTCACAATGTCGACTTCACATTCACACATTAATACCCTGACATCAGAACAATTTTTTTGTGAGATTTCACATTTACAGTTTTAACTTCCTCCTTGGGGAGCCATGTTTGTGTCAAATTCCAAGGCCCCGATTACTTTAAACCCAAGCTTCAAACCCTGGGGCACAGCCTGCCCAATAAGCCTCAGGATGATGTCCCCCTTTGGAGAAAGCCCTTGTTCGATGTTTTGTGGGCCCCAAACGCTTCCCCTTTGGATCTACTAATCACTTTGGAGAAAAAAAGAGACAGGAATGGTTGAAAGGCAAAGCAGAGACAGTGCAACAAGATACTGGGATTTCCTCTCTGTCACACGGCCAGTCGCTCGGCAACATCTGAACACAAACATATCGGGTGATGCGTTGAGTTTCCATGCCGGTCCCTTTGTAAAGCTTTGAAATGGTGAGTTACCCGATTAAAACAGTCACAGCCTGTAACAATGGCACTGGGACAATAATACACAGCAAGATCCCACATGTAGCACTGTACCAGCAGTCAGATAATCTGATTTTATTCCCTTCTGTGATGCTGGCTCAGTTTAATTATTTCCTGTGACCCCAGAATCTGACATTATAGTTAATTCACAATCTCAAATACTCTACCTGGCTCTCCTGTTTGTCCTACTCGTTCAATTCTTCAAATCTTTCTCTCATTGTCACATTTTATCATGTTGCCCTCCTGCATAACCCACATTAAACCTCAGGGTCAGACAGAGATATGGCTCATGCAGGCCCCTCATGGGATGCAGTGGGAACAGACATTAAGCCAATGTTGTCCCTCTCTGGAAGCAAAGGGGGTGGCCGTGCGTACCCGCTTTGGCCAAGCTATGCCTGCCTCTTTGTAGGTTACGTGGAACAATCCCTCTCCCGAAGCTACACTGGCCCTAAACCTCACCTCTTCCTCTGTTACATTGATGATTGTATCAGCGCCACCGCATGCTCCCACGAGGTGCACGGACAGTTCATCCACTTCACCAACACCTTCCACCTCAAACTTAAGTTCACCTGCACCATCTCTAATACTTTTCTCTCCTTTCTGGGCCTCTCTGTCTCTATCTCGGGCAGCCACCGAGAAACTGATATCTATTTCAAGCCCACTGACTCCCACAGCTACCTAGAATAACCTCCTCCCACCCACCTTCCTGCAAAAATGCCACACCCTATTCCCAATTCCTTCACATCTACCACAACTGCTCCGGATGAGGCATTCCACTCTCATACATCTCAGGTGTCCTTGTCTTTCAAGGACAGCAACTCCCCCCACCACAGTAGTTGAGAATGCCCTCGACCGTATCTCTCACATTTCCTGCGCCTCATCGCGTCCCCGCAATAACTACCAAAAGAGAAGCCCCCTCTTCCTAACATATCACCCCACCAACCTCTCGATCCAACGTATCATCCTCCGACACTTCTGCCATCTGCAATCAGAACCCACCACCAAAGACATTTTTCCATCTCCACCCTTATCTGCCTTCCGGAGGGACCACTCTCTCTGTGACTCCCTTGTCTGCTCCACACTCCCCACCACACCCAGCACTTTACCCTGCAACCGCAGGAAGTGCTACACCTGCCCCAACACCTCCTCCCTCACCCCCATCCCAGGCCCCAAGAAGACTCTCCACATCACCAGGTGTTCACCTGCACATCTGCCAATGTGGTATACTGTATCCGCTGTTCCCATTGTGGCCTCCTCTACATCGGGGAAATCAAACGGAGGCTTGGGGACCGCTTTGCAGAACGCCATCTCTCAGTTCACAATAAAACAATTGCACATCCCTGTCGTGAACCATTTCAACTCCCCGTCACATTCCGCAGACAACATGTCCATCCTGGGCCTCCTGCAGTGCCACAAAGATGCCACCCGAAGGGTGCAGGAACAGCAACTCATATTCCGCTTGGGAACCCTGCAGCCCAATGGTATCAATGTGGATTTGACAAGCTTCAAAATTTCCTCTCCCCCACTGCACCCCAAAACCAGCCCAGCTCCTTCCCTCCTCCCTAACCTGTCTTTCAACCTATCTCCTCCTCCCACCTCAAGCCCCACCCCATCTCCTACCTACTAACCTCATCCCACCCCCTTGACCTGTCTGTCCTCCCTGGAGTGACCTATCCCCTCCCTACCTCTCCACCTACACTCACCTTTACTGGCTCCATCCCCTCTTCTTTGACCAGTCTGTCTCCTCTCCACCTATCTTCTCCTGTATCCATCTTCTGTCTATCTCCCCCGCTTCCCTATTTATTTCAGAACGTCCTCCCCCTCCCCCATTTTTGAAGAAAGGTCTCGGCCCGAAACTTCAGCTTTCCTGCTCCTCTGATGCTGCTTGGCCTGCTGTGTTCATCCAGCTGCACATTGTGTTATCTCTTAATCCCTCAGGAAGTAGTTCTTTTTAAAAGCTTTCCTGGCCCCAGACATTTTGGATCTTCACATTGTAGCTTTCCAAACCAGAAATTCCTGGGGATAAAAGAGAAAAGATTAGTTGAAAGGGCGAACTAAAGCATTTTGCAGCAAAATTACACAACCAGAGGCCAGGCCTATCTGCACTACCCCACCTCCACGGCGTTACAAAACATCATAGCAACATCAAACTACCAAACAAATCATAAGCTGGTGATAAAACAAAGGTTTAAAATATTAATAAACACACACACGCACAATCTCAACCAAACAGGGAGAGCTGCTCACTACACAGTGTAAACCTGATACATTTCTCAGTGAATGGTTTGCAGACTCCACCTCTGACACATTGCAATGTCCCTCAGTCTGCTCATTAGGGAGGCCTCTGTGTGATAGAGATGGTAATTCCCAGGACTGGAGTCTTTTGTTGGATTTTCCTGGTCATTGAGATGTTAATTCTAGGGCAGCAAAGCTTTACCATTCCTTGTTCTTTGAAACCTTTTTAAAGCCCTGTTGGTTCTGTCAGTGCAGTTTGAAAATATTTAACACGGGTCTCATAATAGCATCGAAGAACCTGACTGCAGACGCCCCAAAAGGCAGGAATGGAAATATAGTGGGGATATTTGCAGAGGATCTCTCGGGATTTTCCTGCCGTCAGTGTGGCTCCCAGAATCAAACTCTCTTTCTCAGTCTCTTCTGCCCCTGTCTCTCCCTGGTCTGCACCACATGCAGTCATTTCTAACATGGCTTTCAAAATTTTGTTTCTTTTCCGCCTCTTAGAGAGGAAGACGATGAGGAGGTGACCTAACAGAGACGTACAAGATGATCAGACGATTAGATAGGGTGGACAGTGAGAGCCTTTATCCTCAGATGATGATGGCTAGCACGAGGGGACATAGCTTTAAATTGAGGGGTGATGGATGTAGGACAGAGGATGGAGGTAGGTTCTTTACTCAGAGAGTAATAAGGGCATGGAATGCCCTGCCTGCGATAGTAGTAGACTCACCAACTTTAAAGGCGTTTAAATGGCCGTTGGAAAAACATACGGACGATAACGGAATAGCGTTACAAAGTGTGGAGCTGGATGAACACAGCAGGCCAAGCAGCATCTTAGGAGCACAAAAGCTGGGTTTTTGACGTGCTTCTATTGTAAAGCAGTGAGACTGTGTTGGGATCTTGCTGTGCAGTTGTCTGTTCATCCCAATTTTAACCCCTTCTGGATGTTGTGTATGGCGATGGGGAGAGGGGTGGGCTGGGGGAGAGCAGGAATCCTAACCCTATGTGAAGCTTTGTGAGTCATTTCTGTGTTTCAGATGGGGCCACGAGGCAGCAATCAATAAATGGAAGGTACAGGCACCACTCGAATGAAGTGTATGGGTGAGCTGAAGGCAATAAGAGAGGGGAGGGAAGGGGTGAGCTGGATACTGCTGTCCATCCATCAAACTGTTTTCTCTCCTGCATTTCATCTTGGAATATCTGGGAGAAACTCTGCTGGGACTTATTATCATTTTAATGGTGAGGTGGGTGGGTAGGGTGGGGATGCCAGGATGTGGGAAAGGAGGAGTAGGATCCCATGACCTCGCCCCACTGCCCCATATCCCAATCCCACCTCTTGGCTCCTCTTGGCCTGTCTGTGAGTTTTGGGGGTGAATGGAGGGAATTGTTCCCATTGACTGGGACCTTATTCTGATCTCTGGGAGGTGTGGCGGGGGGGGGGGGGGGTGGTGGTGGCACTCAGTGCAGGGCCTGGGACAGGGGAGAGGCTCAGCATTTGAAAGGGTAACAAACTGCAGGGTCTAATGACCCACCCCCACTCCCTCTTCATCAGTGTTCAGGATGAGTTAAGCTCCTCCATCAACGCGTGGCCATTTTCACATTTGGCTGTTTGTGGGACATTGCACAGCAGGGAGTGTGTTGGTGGGGGTGGGGTGAAGACGGGAGTGTTGGAGGGAAAAGGAATACAGCTGAAACAGAGAATATGGGAAGTGCAGATGCTGGAGAATCCGAGATAACAAAGTGTAGGGTGGATGAACACAGCAGGCCAAGCAGCATCTTAGGAGCATAAAATATTGATGTTCCAGGCCTAGACCCTTCATCAGAAAAGGGACTAGGCTCAAAACGGCAGCTTTTATGCTCCTAAGATGCTGCTTGGCCTGCTGTCTTCATCCAGGCCCACACTTTGTTATCACAGCTGAAACAGATAGAAATGGTGGGCATGTTTAGGAGGGCTAGGTACAGGATCGAGGGAGGTGGTGGTGAGGAGTTAACTCCCATGTTCAGTCTGAGCCCAGCTCCAAGTTGAAATGGGAGAGTTTAGTATTTGCTGGTGGGGGAGGCCCTTTTTTCACACTATGCAGCCTGTGGGATCTTGCTGTGTGGGAACAGCCTGCAGCCGTTTGCTGTACAGTAGCGAGGCTACACTTTCCAAATTCAGATGAGACGGGGCGGTGGGGGAAAGGGTTTCTGAAAGTGGGTGGTAATGATACTGAAACTTTCAGGCTTCTTCAGTCTGCGGGGGGTCGGTGCAGGGGCACTGCAGGGGACAGCAGGTGGGATCCTGCTGTACAGAATGTCCTTCATTCCTATGTCTGCTCCTCCCTTTGTGGGGGTGCTGTGGTGGTGGTGGGGTGGGCTCCTGCAGGTTGTTAAGGGAATCCATTAGGGATCCTGCATACCGTAGTCTGTGGGATCTTGCTGTGTATCCCTTTGGGCTCCATGTCTCCCTCAGGCTATCTGCACGGACATGTGGCGAATGTGAAGCAGGAGAGAGCATTACTATCAAATAGAGAGGGAATAGAGAGAGAGTGAGGCATTGAGCAATTATCGAGCCAGAGAAAGCTCAACAGAGATAGAGACAGTGATAGGGACAGAGAGAGAAAGCACAGGGCAGAAGGGAAAGAGAGAAAGAGAAACAGAGAGGTGACTGTACCAGTGGAAGGCTCATTTTTAATATTTCACATAGAAACAGCACCAATCCCAGACAGAATGGACACGGGGCCTGAGCCCGGTGAATGGGTGTGGACTCGGGGGGAGGGGGCATTGGTTTTGTTTTACAACACGCCCCCACCCCATAATATCAGAGAACCAGCTGGAGGGGGCAGGTTAAACACGGAGGGAATGAGAGACACAGGCCCTGTGGGGTCACTCCTCCCACTGAGTCATTGCCCAGCCTCTCAGAAAATCAACCCTGGGGGCAGTCAGAAAGCATTTGCCCCTCAAATCCAGATGAAATCTGTTCCCATTCTCTGGATTTAAAATGGGGATAAAGTGCTGAGAAACTGGGGAGATTTTAGAAGACAGTCAGTGATGGGTTCTTGTTTTGATCCTCTTTATTTTCGTTTCAAAAGCGATTGGCTTTGATGTGATCAATTTCCCCCTCTCTCTCTCCCTGGGGGATTTCAGAGAGACTGAAGCTTGGGCACAGACAGAGGGAGACAAACAAGAGTCTGGGAGTGGGGATAGGGGTGTGAATCCCAGCCTCTGGAGTAAACATTTCTCCCGTCCCCCCACCCCGCCCCCCAACCAGAAACACTGGGACCAGCCTGAGACAGGTTGAGACACCTTCCTGTTCGCCGTTCTCTCAGTTTAACATCAGGGGCTCTGCTGGGGGACTGGGAAGCTGTGAGGTTGTGAAGTCCAACCTTCTGTGGGATCTTGCTGTGCTTTTGATGCTTTTATTTATTTACTCAATTTTCATTTCTGTGTCTTTCCACACCTGCCCCCGAGGAGATTTGATTTTGGAGCTGAAACCTGGGATGATGTGGGGCTGCTGCACAGTCTGGTCCCACAGATCCCACTGTCTCCCTCTCTCTCTCTGCCTCCATATTCCCAGTTGCCTGTCCTTCCCACAGCTTTCTCTAAGTCTCTGTCTCCCCACAGAATTCATAGCTCAGCATTCACCATCATCCCACCCCTCAGATCCCTCCCCCAACTCTCTCACCCCTTCCCCCAGTTTTTGCAGGAACTGTTTTAACGTTCAGCTTCTCCCGTTTCCGACTTTTCTTCTTCACCTCCCTCCACACCTTTCTCTCTGCCCAATGGGATCTTACTGTTCCTGCCTGATGCTCCTTCTATCTGTGACCATCCCCCTCCCCTCTCTCCATCACTCGCTGCCCGCGGTATCTATTTGCTCCTCTCTCCTTCGATTTCTCTCTGTACCTGTCCTTCATTGTTCTCTCCCTGGGATTTCTCTCTCTCTTGCAGCCCTTCTCTTTCTACTCCAGATTTATACCCCACTCCCACCTCTCTGCCTTTTTCCTTGTTCGGTATGGAATTTCTCTCTCTTCTCTCTCTCACCTCATGACTTTATTGTTCTCTCTTGCCTCCTTTCCTTGGGTTTTGTCTTGTCTCTCTCGCTGGTTTCTTTTGCTCTCTACACCTCTGTCTCTATCCCTGACTTGTTTCCCCCTCTCTTTCTATATCTTTCTCTATTTCAGTCTGTCCTTTCTCTCTACTTGTTTCACACTCTTTCTATCGCTGTTCCTCTCGTGCCTCTCCTTCCATCTCTCTCTGGTCTTTCCGTCCCCCTTTATCCAACCCTCTGTTTCTCTTCCTACCTCTCTGTTCATCTCACTCTGTCTCCGTCTTGCGGGGGGTAACATATTTATGGGGTAAAAGCCAGGGTGGGGAATGTTTAAAGTGGGCAAACATTTGTTGGAGGGGGTCAATATTTGACAGGACATAACGTGGGGTGTTGATGAATTGGAATGGGGGCAAACTTTGGGGGCAATTGAAGTGGGCAAACAAAATATTTGCGGGAACAATGTTGTGCAGGTCGGGGCAAAATATATCTGCGGGGTGAATGCAATATCTGAGGGGGTGATACTGTTTTGCGGGCACAAAATTTGGGAATAATGTGAGGGTGAGGGAGACAGACTGAGGAAGGGGAAAGACATGGGAGAGAGGGACCATCCCCCTGCAATAACTATTCAGCCCCCTCCCCCAACTCTGGCACTGAATCCAAATCTGACCCCAGAGAGAGTGAGAGAGGGATAGGGATACACAGGCAGACAGAGAGTGAAACTCCCAGGGAGAGAGAGAGAGAGAGAAGGGTAGAGATTGGGAGAAACCCAGGGAATAGTGCGAAAGAGATAGATTCCAGGGAAACAGTGCAGGACAGAATGGTGAACACACCGCTTGGGGTGGGGGGTGTAAAGAGATAGGCAAAACTGGGAGGCAGTGATGCAGACAGAGGAAAAAAAGAGACAGAGAAAGACTGAGGAAAAAGACAGAGAGAAAGATAGAGGGGAAAACGGGGGTCGGGGGAAAGGTGACAAAAATGAGAGGTTACCAGTGAGGGAGGGGAGAATGAAATAAAGAAATACAAGAGATGACTGTGTGAGACAGAGACAGAGGTGCAAGAAAGAGAAAGAGAAAGAGAGAGAGAGAGAGAGAGAGAAATGGACCAGGAAAGTGACAACTGCTGAGACTTTAAGAGGAAGTGACAGACACAAAGCGAGAAGAGAGAGAGATTAAGAGACAGTGTGAGAGACAGAAAAATCAGAGACAGAGATAGGAAAGACAGAATCTGAAGAAGTGATCCTCCCCATTGCTGTGAGTCCCAGCTCTCTCTCTCTCAATCGTTTCTCACACTTTCCCTCTGTCCCATGAGGGACCGACCCAGCTCCTCAGGCTTTCTTCAGCCTCAAGCTGCTTCAGGGAGCGGGTGGTAAAGGTTCAAAACTGGCATTGAGTTTCCAGCAGTACACACGTGTGAGCACACACACCTCTCCTGGCTCCATCCACATGGCAACAGAAAGTATGGCTGAGATAACAAGCTGTAGAGCTGGGTGAACACAGCAGGCCAAGCAGCATCTTAGGAGCACAAAAGCTGATGTTTCGAGCCTAGACCCTTCATCAGAGAGGGGGATGGGGATGGGGTTCTGAAATAAATCGGGAGAGAGGGGGAGGTGTCCCCTGCGGTTGGTCCAAGGGGAGGAGGGTAACCTCTTCAGGTTAGGCATCCCTGGAAGAGACTTCGCAGTGAGGTTAAAATTGTATCAGAGATATTGGGAACTGCAGATGCTGGAGAATCCGAGATAACAAAGTGTGGAGCTGGATGAAAAGAGCAGGCCAAGCAGCTTCTTAGGAGCAGAAAAGCTGACGTTTCGGCCCTAGACCCTTCATCAGAAAGGAACCCTCTCCCTATCCAACTTATCTGATGAGGGGGCTAGGCCCGAAACGTCAGCTTTTGTGCTCCTAAGATGCTGCTTGGCCTGCTGTGTTCATCCAGCTCCACACTTTGTTATCCCAGTTCTTCCAGTCAGTTCCCAGCTCTCTCTACCTGACATACACCTCATTCCAGTATGGAGCAGAGTAAGAGGCTTGTTTGTGAGATTAAAGGGGGGGTGTGAGGTGGTGTGAGAGAAAGCAACAGCTCAAAAGTTCCATCCTATGGCTCCTGTTTGTCCCTCCCCTCCCCATTTCGAACAGCCACTCTGTCTCTCATACTCCTTCTCTCTCTCTCTCTCTCTCACACACACACACACACACACACACACACACACACACACACACACACACACACACACACACACACACACACACACAGCTCAGGCCTGAAATCCACACAGATACAAAGCTGCAGCTTCAAACTAGCTACAACACCCTTTCATTCAGACAAGGGAACAGAGTTTTCTGCAGCCAGGGAACCCAGATTTATCCCACAGGGGAACACAATACTTTCACACAAACACAAGATGTGAGTGGGATTGAACTTAACCAGTACAGTTAGTGAGTTTACTTTGATTGATTTTCTGAGAATGAACATCAATCAGTTTCACAGATGGACATCAAGTGATGCCATGGATCTGTTGCACCATTGGGCGTATGTACATTGCACAAATGCTCATGTGTTTCTTAAACACATTCACCTTTTCCCTGACAGTAGCCAAGGGACATTTCTCATTGGCATTTCATTCATAAAAGCTGGGAATTATCTGACTGACAAAAACTGTCATCAAGATGGTTAATCTCAGGGCAGTGCCTGTCACTGCACATGGAATCTGTATGTGTAAGATAAAAAGGTGTGGAGCTGGATGACCACAGCAGGCCAAGCAGCATCTCAGGAGCACAAAAGCTGACGTTTCAGGCCTAGACCCTTGTAATCTTGTTTCTTTGTGTCTGTGTGTTTCTGTGTGTTTGAGGTGTGTGCTTTTGCATTTATGTGTGGCTGTGTCTATCTGTGTGTTTCTGTCTTTGCATGACTGGGTCTGAGTGTATATGTGTGGACATGTGTGTGCATAAATGTGTCTGTGTGTCGCCATGTCTGTGCGTATATGTGTGTGGCTCTGTGCCTGTGTGTGTATGTGTTTGTATAAATGTGAATATTTCTCTATTTGTGAGTATGTGTTTTAAAGTGTGTATGTGTCTGCTTTTCTGTGTATAAATGTGTGTGTATGGGTGTATAAATGTGACTGTGTTTGACTCGATCTGTGTGTATGACTCTGTATAAATGTGTATATCTCTGTAACTGTGCATGTCTATTTCTGTTAAACTATCTGTGTGTTTGTATCTCTGTGTGTGTGAGAGCTAGTGCATCTAAGTGTGTGTTTTAGTGCATGTCCTTGCATCTGTGCCTTTGTGCAGTGGGCTCTTTGTTGTTTAGGGTGTGAGTCCTCTGAAATGAAGTTATCACCCTTCCCCCATTTTACTCTGCCCGCCCCTCTTGCGGCTAAAGTGAAACAGTTGCAATGTTGATGTGTGCCATATGTGTGTCTCTGTGTCTATCCCTGGCCAGAGTGGGACTTACTGGATGGAAGTTTGAATGAATGAATTAAAAAGTGATGAATTAAAAGCTGAGAGTCTCTTTCTCCCCATTGTGTTTAAAGTGACACAATGCCACCCTCTCGTGGCCACTACACAAGCAGCAGATAATTGTGGAGAAAACCTGTAAACCTCTCGGGTTACACAGTTGTTTCCTTCTGCAATCAATGTCTTTGGGATCTGAGAGCAGTTTTTATCTATCGGTGTTGTCCCTGAGATATCAGCAGAATGAGAAATTAACACACTGCTGGCCTCACCCCTCCACTTTTGAATTATTTTCCCAATTAGAATCTAAGAGATTAGATTACAAAACATTACAAATTGTAGTAAATGCAATAACACTCACCATGCCTCCTGGCAAAACGATTCAGTCAGATGTGCCTGAATAGAGTTACAATGATTGTGTATAATGTTCGGAAAACTGCCAAAAGATCAATCATTATCACATTGCAGACGGAACATAAACATTTCTGAACATGGGCATTTTCACTCTGACCAGCCTTAGTACAATTACAATCCTCTCCACACCAGCACACTGTGAGTGTGTGTGAAAGCGTGTGTGTGCGCCTGTCTGTACCTGTGTGTATTGACGCTGCTGTGGGCTACTGTCTCTCTCTGACTGAACCCCTGCTGGCTTTCACCATCTCCCATCCCTGTGCAGTGGGGGGAGGAGACCAGCAGAGGATGGCATTGGTTCAGAGATAGGAGAAACTGCAGATGCTGGAGGATCTGAGGTAACAAGGCGCAGAGCTGGATGAACACAGCAGGCCAAGCAGCATCAGAGGAGCAGGAAAGCTGATGCTTCAGGCCGACACCTAGACATTTTCTGAAGAAGGTTCGAGGTCCAAAGTATCAGCCTCCCTGCTCGTCTGATGCTGTTTGGCCTGCTGTGTTCATCCAGCTCTACGCCTTGTTATCTCAGAGGCTGGTATTGTTTCATTTTAAACACGAGGGAACAATCGGGAGTGAGACGCAGATCCTTCTCTCTCTCTCTCTCTCTCTACCCTCCACCTCCTTCTGTCTCTCCCCCTTCTCTCACTGCCTCTCCTGGTCTCTCACTCCATCTCTCTCCTCCCCCACCCTCTCTCTCTCTCACTGTCTCATCCCTCGAGTTTGGCCCACCATTAGGAAAGCTCATGTTTGATGTGATGGTGGGTGAACGCCCCCTTCCTGCCAGAAGGTGCGGAAGGAAGGTGATAAATCTAATGCGCGAAACAAAATGGGACTATGGACAAACTAAGACAGTGAACATTAGAAGATATTGAGTGTCTGTGAGCAGCTTATTGTTGACAATGTGATGCCTGAGAGCCCTGTCCACTTCCCTTGCATCACTTCGCTGAACATTGAAGGTAACTCACTGGGAGACAGTAGGAACTGCTGATGCTGGAGTCTGAGCTAACACAGTGTGGAGCTGGAGGGACACAGCAGGCTGGGCAGCATCAGAGGAGCAGGAAAGCTGATGCTTCGGGTCGGGAGCCTTCTTCAGAAATGGGTGAGGGGGAAGGAGGCTCTAAAATAAACAGTGAGAGGGACGGCGGTGGTTGACGATAGATAGTGGAGCTGATTGGGTGGGAGAGAAGACGGACAGGTCAAGTAGGAGTGGGTGAAGCTCGTATACGTAGGTGGTGGTGGGGGTGGTCAGTGAGGTGGGAGGAGCAGATAGGTGTGAGGGAAGATGGGCAGGTTAAGGAGGCAGGGATTGGGGGGATACGCTGGTCTTGGGATGAGAGCTAGTGGGGAGTGTGGAGGATACGAAGGATATATTTCCCTCTCCAGCCCAACTGCCCTTTGAGGGACCGCTGTCTCCACAACTCCCTTGTCTGCTCCACACTCCCCACCAGACCCACTGGCACATTTCGCTGCAACCGCTGAAGGTGCTACACCTGCCCCTGCACCTCCCCCCTCACCCCCATCGCAGGCCCCAAAAAGCCTTTCACATCAAACAGGTGTTCACCCGCACATCCCCTAATCGGGTCTATTGTATCTGCTGTTCCCGATGTGGGCTCCTCTACATCGGGGAAACCAAGCGGAGGCTCAGAGACCGCATTGTGGAGCACTTCCAGTCAGTTCGCAACAAATGACTGCACCTCCCAGTCGCGAACAACTTCAACTCCCCCTCCCACTCCTTGGACGACATGTCCATCCTGAGCCTCCTCCAGTGCCACATCGATGGCAACTGGAAACTGGAGGAACAGCAACAATGATACAGTTCACTCTGCTGCTTGGCTCTCTTTAATGTACATATTTATCAATTACATACTGAAGTAATAGTTACAGTCAGTGGAATGGTGCCTTTTCTCTTTGGCCTGTGAGTTGAGAGAAACATTGACATGTTTCCCTGTAACCCGCTGTGAGATAAGGTTGGATAAACCAGCACTACCCTCAGTCTGTTACCATAGCGACAGGCTGCTTCATTGCTGAAACATTGAACTGAAATGAGAAAATCCTGGATGGATTGATTAATGAGTGAATTTGATTGATTGATGAATTTGGGTAAAGGGATATTTCAGCACATTCTTCAGCTGCTGCCTGAACTTAGTCTGGGTCACGGCATAAATCGCGGTGTTTGTGCAGCAACTGAGGAGCTGCAGCATGAAGCCCAGTTCCAGCACAAACTTAGGTACACGCTCAAGCTGCGACCCCATATTCCACGTCCGGTTCCAAATAGAATACACCATTAACATTGACCATAACAGGATGAAATTGGCTGAGATCACAAATAGTAAAATGACGGATTTTTTTCGTTTCCTCATTTCTGTGTCACACTGACCGTCCCCATTGGTGTGAGCCCGGAGTCTCCTGCGGGCTCTGCTGGTCACTAAAATGTGTCTGACGGTGAAAACATTGAGCAGCAGAATCAGGAGAAATGGGAGAGTCGGGGTTAGAATGTGGTGGAGGAACTCGATTGTGACCCAGGCACGAGATGATAGAACATCGATTGTTACATCACAAAACCAGGGGGTGTTCACCAGCCAATAGTGAGCTGTGAGCATAAAATGCCAGAAAATGTTCTTTAAACAGCTCAGCACAGTCACTGTTCCCAGAACCACAGGCGCCGTTTTCTCACTGCAATATTTACTTTTCAGCTTCTGGCAACAAATGGCCACAAATCGATCAAAGGTGAAAGTGACGGTGAACCAGACAGAACAGTCAGTGGCTGCATAAAGCAGGACGGCGTGGATATTACACACGGGGATGGACCGCAGGAAATAAAACTCTTCCCGATAAACAATGGGAATGTGTCTCAATATCAGGTCGAGGATAATGACCAATAAATCCGCCACTGCCATGGCCCCCAGGTAATGTCTGACACGTGGAGCAATCCACAATCTTTATAAAACAGGACGTAGATCGTCGCTACGTTAACTGTGAGGAAAGAAAATAAATAAATTACACAACATTCTGGAAGCAAAGTTACCAGTTTTATTGAGGACTCAGTGACATTTTCAAATGTATCACTGATTTATTGAAAAAAAAGATGAAGTTGAAATAACAAACAGTAATGTCTCACTTTTTTTTACAAGAAACGTAACGTAAAACACAAGAAACACTCCCTCCCCAAACACAGAGATAAACATCCAGGGAACAGATGGTTTCTAGAACATTCCCTCGGTCTCGATCACTTGAGAGCAGGCACAGGTTACTTCTTTACAGTTCCTGATATAAAGGTTGAAGACGTTGCCTTCCTGAAGGATTCAGGAAGGAATTTTGGAATTTTGTGTCTCTTCGTCTAAATTGTGGTCAATTTTCGGTTGTGTAGAAACATGAACGCAGGGAAAATGTATTCACCCCTTTAGCTGCCTGAGGGGATTTTGAAACAGAGTCTCCATCTCACTGGAACGGGATCTTTTCCCTCGGGATCGAATCTTTTGTTCAATTAACTAACATCCAACCGTTCACAAATAATGTCGGTTACAGAATGTTCCGGAGAATGTCAGTTACAGAATGTGATAGTGTCATAAAGACCCACATCACAAAGGCCCTTCTGTCCATAAGTTTTGGTGAGGCCCACTCAGCCTCGCGGTGGGAATCTCTCCCCAAACTCAACACAACTGGCAAACACAAATTAAAGGCATTGCCAGATCAACTGAAGTTGTCAGTTATCTCACATTCTCAATCCACCTCACAGAACCAGCCCAGACACCACAAACCCAGATGGAATATCTGTTCAGCATGGAGCACTGTGCAGACCAGGCTAGTGTCCTGCTCAATACAACCCGGCAATCTGTCCAGAGTGGGACACTGTGCAGGCCTCACCAGCCAAATAGATATCAGTCCAGCACGGGGAGCTGTGCAAACCACACCAGTGCATTGATGTGTAAGTCCAGACCAGGTATCTCTCCAGCACGGGGGGCTGTGAAGTGATCACCACTGAACTGATCTCTAAACCCGGAGCAGTTACCCTCCCAGCTTGTAGATCTGTACAGACCACCCCAGTGCAGTGCTCGGTAACGCTGTGTTAAATCGCTGCCCAGCCTGGGGAAACTTGCAGCCCATGCTGGAAGTGACAGGATGTGCAGCTCCCATCCATTTACAGCTCCATATCTCCAATGTGCCATGACAAGGGGTGCCATGGGTGTGAAAATCACTGCCAGAGAGACATGGTGGGGAATCAGTTTAAATATGAAAAATGGGAGGGGTTTGCTATATTGACAGAGAGGGGGAGGTGAGAACCAGTACCATGGAAGGATGTGTTCACAAGTTATAGAATGCCGACATGTAGACATTTTGATAGCATCTTGCAACATGGGTCAGTTTCTCAGGAATGATGTGTGAATAGGATATTGCTGTGAGTTCAGATGATGGAGAGTTTTGAATGAGCATTTTGTTCTGCATTTGTGACTGAGAGTGTGGTGAGCACAGTCTTTGGCTCATTGGGCTGAATCTAACAGTAATTTGTCTCAGTGATATTTTAATTGATTGTGCCAGAGGGATAGTCTGCAGGAGGCTGAGCTAGTTTTCTGATGTTATCTCATCAAACTCCCCTCATTATCTACCTACCCCAGCACATGCCATTCCGCTCATTCAATGCCAGTCTGATTCTCCCAACCATCATGGCTGGTAATAGTTCCCATCGCCTGGATGGCCCGGGTATCCCATGACCCCTGGCGCAGGTGCCAACTTTAAAAAGCCAATGGGCACACATTTGAACTTTCTCAGTTCGGAGCCAGCCTGCACCGTTTACCCCGAGCCTGACAGATAAGGGGCAATTGCACCAAGATTTGTCGAAAGGGACACAGAGGTCCTGATGGATGGCCTAGTACAAAGGAGGAGCATTCTTTTAGCAGAGGAAGCCACACCAAACATGGTCTGAGCTCACCACCCAGCTCAGTGCAGTATCTGCAGTCTGAAGAAATGCCCAGTAACACAGGACAAGCAACAATAACCTTCCCCGCTCTGCCAGGATAAGTATCACCGTATTCTCTCTGCCCCATCTCTCTCTCTCTCTCTCTCACACACACACACATACACACACACACACACACACACACACACACACACAAATACTCCCCGACACTGAAAACAATGCATGAATCCAACACTGTTGACTGATTCAATCTGGACACCTCACATTCACCTTCATTCCCTCCCTCCCTTTCACTCAGTCCAGGAGGAACAGCCTGGAATAGGCAGAAAAGGCCAAGCAGGGCGGTGGTGTTCCCCACATCAGTTCCCTCACCCACCTTCCCCCGCCGCATGGGGAGGGCCCTGGAATGAGCCAGAGAGAACCAGGATGAATCGTGTGGAGATTTCAAAATATACACGTCCCACCGACCAAGTAACGAGCAATGTTCAGTGAAGAGTAATTCTCACTTTAACCCCACTGTCAGTTCCATTCCCACCTGGCATAGCTTAGAAACCGTGCCCCTGATGCCATATCCCTTTTATATCGAGCTGGTACAAATGGAATCTCCACAGTCTCGGTGGGCAGGAGGATGGGCTCACAACACATCGTCTCCACCAGCTCCCAGGAAGGGAGCACGGAGTCTCCCTCCTACACCTTCTCCTTCAGACAGCTTAGATACTGGAACTAACCTGTAATATTTACTAGTCTCCCAACTTGTCCTTACATCTTCAATAATCAAGCATTGAAAATCTCAGAGTCACAGTCCCCATGGAACAACTGAAATACTGTCACACTCACTGGAGTGAGCAAATACTGATGCACTCTCATGGAGTGACTCAAATAATGAAATGCTGTCCACGGAATAAGAGAAATCCTGACACACACCAGATGGAATGAATGAAATATTGACAAACCACAGAGCCAGAGAAATTCTGATAGGCTCCCTTTATTTGTGTAAGTATCGGTGTATTTATGTGTGTCTCTGTGTGGGGCAGGTCTGACAGTCTCTGGGCTTTTTACTGCGACGCAATGCCACCCTCTGCTGGCCTCCACACGCCACTGCACAGGCAGCAGCAGAGGATGGGAACCATCAGGGATTTGTACAGAGACGGCCTGAGAGGGCAGCAGCTCACAACACCATCCAAACTGATTTCTTCCTCGTGTACTTATCTAAATGTCTTTTAAACATGGTAACTGTACCCACTTCCACCATTTTGCCTGGAAGTTCATTCCATACACGATCAATTCTCTGAAAATAATTGCCCCTCATGTCTTTTCTTTAAAAGAAGTTCGCTCCTCAAAACGTGAAATATCCCCATCGTCTTGAAATCCTCCACCCTCGGAAAAGGGTACTAACATTCAAATTATCTCTATCCCTCTTGATTTATAAGCCTTCATCGGGTAATCCCGCAACCTCCTATGCACAAGTGAGAAAAGTCCCAGCCCATCCAGCCTCTCCTTATAACTCGATCCATCCATTCCCAGCAACATCCCGGGAAATCTCTGCTGATCCCTCTCCAGATTAATATTATCCTTCCGATAACATTGCGACCAGAACTGGACACAGTACTTCAGAAGATGCCGCAAAAACGTCCTGTACAATCTGAAAATGACATCCCAACTCCTGAACTCACAGGTCCGAGCGATGAAGGCCGCGAACTAAACACTTTTTTAAACACCCTGTCGATATGTGACACAGACTTCACAGAACTGTACCTGACAGTCTATATGCGTTTCTGCAACACTACCAAAGGCCCTAATTTAAATTGGATAAGTCCTGACTGGTTTGTTTTTCCAAAAACAATGTCTCGCATTTATGCAAATTAAACACAATCTGCCACACCACAGCCCAATGAGTGATATTCCCACCCACCCCCCACCACACAACCCTGACATGTTTTGAAAGATCATCCCATCCCCAGAAGGCCTACAAACTCCGGCCTTTATTTTCCCAAAGACCCCGCGCTTGATTTGCCTTGTGCGAGGAGGAGGAGGAGTGGGGGTAGATTGAAGACCAGCCAGTGGTAATGAGACGCTGGAATATAATTTGTTGCTTGGTAACATTTAGTAGTTTTTGGAGGAGGGCAGTCATGCGTTCGAGGTGGGAAATAGTGATCATTGAGTTTAGGAGTTGGGCTGTCATTTTCAGATTGTACAGGACGTTGGTGAGGCATCTTCTGTAGTATTGTGTCCAGTTCTGAATGCACTGTTATCGTAAGGATAATATTAATCTGGAGAGGGGTCAGCAGGGGCTGGAGCTTATGCTCTTTTCTCTTCTCTGGTGCTCAGTAATAATATCTATTCAATAATCTACATAGTGCAGAGTATGTCTGCAGGATTTTTATCCCTCATGTTGCAATCTACAGATAAGAGCCATTTAAGCTGGAAATCATGGCCAAGCAATTAAAGATGTTAATAGTTTGTCTCAATGGCACAGCACATGCACTCAACATTCTGTAGTTAGACCATAAGACCATAAGTCATAGGACTGGAAGTAAGGCCATTCGGCCCATCAAGTCCACTCTGCTATTTAAATCGTGGCTGATGGGCATTTCAACTCCAATTCCCTGCACTCTCCCCATAGCCCTTGATTCCTTGTGAGATCAAGAATTTGTCGATCTCTGCCTTGAAGGCATCCAACGCCCCATAGTTGAGGCAATTGCCTTGCATTTGTTCAACACGGAAAAAAATCTTCCCTGCGTAAATCTGTAAAGTCAACCAGAATTTGATAAATCCAAACTCAGCTGAAATCTGGCACGCAAAATGCGACCCAAAACCTGGTCATGACTTTGGTCTTGTGTAATGGGTAGTGCTAATGCCTCTGTGCCTGTGCTCTGATTTGATTCCCATCCCCAAGCCTGTGGTAATGTCACTACCTCTGGATCAAAAAGTGCTGGATTCAAGTCCTGCCAGTCACAGAGCTGTGTCTCAGCCTGTCAGAACAGGCTGATGAGCAAATATACAGGAGAATAATGTTTCAGAATCAGGGGCCATCGCAGTGTGATGGTAGTGTCACCACCTTTGGGCCCAAAGGCCTAGATTCAAATCCCCAAGATATGTTTCTTAATACGTCTGAACAAGTTGGTTATTTTTTTTCTAGAATTGTGACTTGATTGAGAAAGAAGCGGTATCAGTGTTGAATTTCAGAATTTAACCCCAGGGTAACAGAAGAATAATGTTGCAGTATCGGGGCGATTACAGTGCAGTGGTAATATTTCTACCTGTGGGCATAAAGGCCTAGATTCAAATCCCACAGAGCTGATTCATAGTATCTTTGAACAAGTTGACTGAATTTTTTTCCAGAATTAGATTAGATTCCCTACAGTGTGGAAACAGGCCCTTCGGCCCAACAAGTCCACACTGTCCCTTGGAAAATCCCATCCAGGCCCATCCCCCTATAACCCACAAGGATTGCAAAATGATCTTTTTAATACCTTGGCAGAGATGGAGGAGTGGTGACAGGAACCAGAGGGTGTGGGGATGCCGTGCAAGATACAATGGGCTTTTAATTGTGGTGAAAGAGAAACAGATGTACAATGGGAGTATTTAAAGGTGTGAATGGGGGAGATGGGTTCGCTCTGTTGAGTGCAATGTTAACAAGACTCAAACAAGACAAAGTCACATCTTCTGCATCATATTGTGTTCAACATGTCTCCATTAATAACTCTGAATGTCTTGCACATATATGAACAATCTTATCTACCTCCACACACACACATTGATTAAACAGTGTATATAAAATCATTTCTCTTCCTTTCCATTTCAAACTATCTATGTTTTGTTTACATTGTCACTACTCATTCCTTCAGCCAAATTTATTTTGTTTCTTTCTCTGCTTTTTATTTTATTCTACCTATGAAGAAGAAATTGGCTACTGGGCGATATCATGTCAGTCCTGCACAGTCTGCACAGACACTGTCTCCTTTCCCTTACTGTTTCTTATTCAATCACATAGATTATCTCTCTGACCCTTTACTCCCAATAAGCGAAGCAATTGGATATGTAATGTTTACTTTTGGGCTAAGGCAAAACAATTAGTAAAGAAAAGCTGCATAAACTGCAAAAAAATGTTTGCAACATTGGAAGCAAATTATTGGAAGTATTGTGTTAAAGATAAAATGTTGCCTTATTGGAGCAGTGAGAAAAAAGTTCAGCAAAATTCACATTTCCTGTCTTTCTCCAGGTTGTTGTGTCCAGAGACAATTGTTAGTTTGGCAGTTGTTGTGATGGAGGAGACCCCAGTGCAGTAACAAACTCTCGATTGGCTCTTCGCAAAATGGTTACATGTGACATCGCATGTGGATGACACGGCAGAATCATTGAGTCTGTGCAGAGAAAGCATCACCTTTCTCCTCTCACTCTATCAATGTGAGAGTAATTGGAGATGGACACTCAGACCAATAGCAGGCAATGTCAGCTTCCCACCCAGACCGGGTATTGTTGTTACATTAAAAGTGTCAGCGTGAAAGGGGTTAACTGGAGCTGTTTGTTCTGTGACTCGAATTAATGTCAGTCTCCATGGATACTAACTGTGTCACTCGAGGGTTTCCCTCTTCTATTAATAAGGGGTTTCTTCCAATGCGTTATCCCGTAGTATCCGTGGCTGTGTCATCCTCAGCACGATTGGGATCACCAGCTCCAGAGAAAGGGAGAGATCAGAATCTGTAAAGAGAAGATTGGGATGTTCCAATTATGGATCAGAATCTCAGAATCTTAGACGGAATGTTACAACAATGTACCAGAATCTGAGAGGAATAGATTGGAATGTTCCGACAATGGACAGGAGTTTATCCTTGGGCCTTACCTTGCTTTCTATCGATCAGCTACCGTTAACATGGCGGCTACAATCTGTACTGATGATTATTCAAGCGGGTTACTATCCCATCCTCGCTATTGTTGGTGTTCCTGGTAAGTCTCTCTATCTCTGTCCATTCATTGATTCTGTAAAGTTTTGTGAACGCCATCTCAATTTCTATGATCTATATTTGGTAAAGATGGAAACGATTGTATTCACGTTCAATTACAAACTCAATTCTTATTCCATGGCTTTTTCGCCTTTGCTTACAAACACCCAAGGAGGAATAAAAGTGTTCATAACCAGCGTTGGCTCATTTTGTCCTGAGCTGATTTATATCACAAATATTCCCTTTATCACCAATAATATTCCCAGTTTTCACTTCTGCCTCAGTGCTGTTTCTGAATAAACCATCATCCACATCTTTCCAGTTGCATTTCTCTTCTGGCCACACTTGCAGTTACTAATATTTTGATTGTGCACTTATTCTTGTCTCTACCTGGACCTGTGCCAGTTGTAAAATGTGCAGCCAGTTTGATTCTAAAATGAGGTGGTCACAGTTTTGTGTCACTGATAAGTGATAGGCAACATGGTTTTGTGCAGGGAAGGTCATGTCTTACCAACTTAATAGAATTCTTTGAGGACGTGACAAAGTTGATTGATGAGGGAAAGGCTGTAGATGTCATATACATGGACTTCAGCAAGGTGTTTGATAAGGTTCCCCATGGCAAGCTGATGGAAAAAGTGAAGTCACATGGGGTCCAGGGTGTGCTAGCTAGATGGATGAAAAACTGGCTAGGCAACAGGACACAAAGGGTAGTAGTCGAAGGGAGTTTCTCAAATTGGAGACCTGTGACCAGTAGTGTTCCGCAGGGATCTGTGCTGGGACCACTGTTGTTTGTGATATATGTAAATGATCTGGAGGAAGGTGTAGGTGGTCTGATCAGCAACTTTGCAGATGACACTAAGATTGGTGGATTAGCAGATAGTGAAGGGGACTGTCAGAGATTACAGCAGAATATAGATAGACTGGAGAGTTGGGCAGATAAATGGCAGATGGAGTTCAATCCAAGCAAATGCGAGGTGATGCATTTTGGAAGATCAAATTCAAGGGCGAACTATACAGTAAATGTAAAAGTCCGAGGGAAAATTGATGAACAGAGAGATCTGGGTGTTTCAGTCAATAGTTCCCTGAAGGTGACAACACAGGTCAGTAGGGTGGTTAAGAAGGCATACGGCATGCTTTCCTTCATTGGATGGGGCATTGAGTACAAGAGTTGGCAGGTCATGATGCAGCTGCATAGAACTTTGGTTCGACCACATTTGGAGCACTGTGCACAGTTCTGGTCGCCACATTACCAAAAGGATGTGAATGCTTTGGAGAGGGTGCAGAGGAGGTTCACCAGGATGTTGCCTGGTATGGAGGGTGCTTGCTACGAAGAGAGGTTGAATAGACTAGGATTATTTTCATTTGAAAGACAGAGATTGAGGGGGGACCTGATTGAGGTCTACAAAATCATGAGGCGTATCGACAGGGTGAATAGCAAAAAGCTTTTTCCCAGAGTGGGGGATTCAATTACTAGGGGTCATGAGTTCAAGGTGAGAGGAGGAAAGTTTAAGGGAGATATGCGTGGAAAGTTATTTACACAGAGGGTGGTAGGTGCCTGGAACGCGTTGCCAGCGGAGGTGGTAGACACAGACAAGTTAGCTTCTTTTCAGATATGTTTGGACAGGTACATGGCAATGGGTGGGGAGCAAATGGACACAGACCCTTAGAAAATAGATGACAGGTTAGACAAAGGATCTTGATTGGCGCAGTCTTGGAGGGCTGACGGGCCTGTTCCTGTGCTGTAATTTTCTTTGTTCTTTGTATAACACATCGATGTCCATCAAAGGACAATTTCATTGAACTGTTTAGAGTCTAGAACTCTCCGAGCAGGAGTGGGTGCCATGTCCATCATCTCCTAAGTGCAGTGCTCCAATATATTCACTGGGTGACAGAGGCCATCGCTCTTCACCTCCTCCCACTGACCTGGGAATAAGTGGAACACATTACTCCGTCTCCACAGAAGAAGATATTGAAAATTTTCTAGAAATTCTAAAGGACAAAGTGACTGTGAAAATGAGAAACTGTGGGAGATGAGAATTAATAAAAAGGAATTACCCAAAAAATTGAACTGAAGTTTGATATGTTGCTGTTGTACGTCCCAGAGCTCTTCACTCCAACCAGTCCATGCCAAACATAATCCCAAACTGTCCTAGTCCCACCTGCCTGGGCTTGGCCCACATCTCTCCAACTGTTTCCTTTCTATGTACTTATCCAAATGTCATTTAAAACTTGTAAGTACAAGAAAGAATTATTGATTACCATTCAAAATTCTTTAGATTCTGGAATTTCTCGTTCTGACACAATGGAAAGTAGCTGTTATGACCTAAATAAAAGCTGGAGTGGGATGCAAAATACCCTCAGCCTCCAACCTCATTGTTCCTCAATCCCGCACCGCCTGATTCTATCTCCTTCCCAAAATCCACAAACCCGCCTGCCCTGGTCGACCTATTGTCACCACCTGCTACTGCCCCACTGAACTCATCTCCACCTATCTGGACTCCATTTTCTCCCACTTTATCCAGAAACTCCCTACCTACATCCATGGCAGCACCCAGGCCGTCCACCGCCACCAAAACATCCAACGCCCCGGTCTCCAACACCTCATCATCACCATGGACGTCCAGTCCCCATACACCTGCATTCCCCATGCAGATGGCCTAAAAGCCCTCCGCTTCTTCCTGTCCCCTAGACCCGACCAGAACCCATCCCCCGACACCCTCATCCACTTCGCCAAACTCGTCCTCACCCTCAACAAATTCTCCTTCAATTCCTCCCACTTCTGGCAGACTAACGGGGTTGCCATGGGCACCTACATGGGCCCAAACTTTGCCTGCCTCCTTGTAGGTGACGTGGAACAATTCCTGTTCCGTACCTACCTTGGCCCTAAAGCCCAGGTCTTCCTCCGTTACATGGATGACTGTATCGGCACTGCCTTGTGCTCCCATGAGGAGCTTGAACAGCTCATACACTTCACCAACACCTTCCACCCCAACCTTTAGTTCACCTGGACTCTCTATAACACCCCCCTCACCTTCCTGGACCTCTCAGCATCCATCTCAGGCAACCAGCTTGTAACTGATGTCCATTTCAAGCCCACCGACTCCCACAGCTACCTGGAATACACCTTCTCCCACCCACCTACCTGCAAAAATGCCATCCCCTATTCCCAATTCCTCCTCCTCCGCCGCATCTGCTCCCTGAATGAGGCATTCCATTGCAGGACATCTCAGATGTTCATGTTTTTCAAGGGTCACAACATCCCCGCTCCTCCCTCCCGCCTCCCCAAACCCCGCCAACGGTGGTCGAGATCGTCTTGTACCCTGTTTCCCTCATTTCCCGCAACTCATCCCTCACACACCGTCCCCCGCAATAACAACCAAAAGAGATTCCCCCTCGTCCTCACACACCACCCCACCAACCTCCGGATCCAACGCATCATCCTCCGACACTTCCGCCATCTACAATCCGACCCCATCACCCAAGACATTCTTCCATCCCCACCCTTGTCTGCTTTCCGGAGAGACCACTCTCTCCGTGACTCCCTTGTTCGCTCCACACTGCCCTCCAACCCCACCACACCCAGCACCTTCCCCTGCAACCACAGGAAATGCTACACTTGCCCCCACACCTCCTCCCTCACCCCCATCCCAGGCCCCAAGAAGACTTTCCACATCAAACAGATGTTCACCTGCACATCTGCCAATGTGGTATGCTGTATCCGCTGTTCCTGTTGTGGCCTCCTGTACATTGGCGAAACCAAGCGGAGGCTTGGGGACCACTTTGCAGAGCACCTACGGTCGGTTCGCAATAAACAACTGCACCTCCCAGCTGCGAACCATTTCAACTCCCCCTCCCATTCCTCAGACGACGTGTCCATCCTGGGCCTCCTGCAGTGCCACAATGATGCCACCCGAAGGTTGCAGGAACAGCAACTCATATTCCGCTTGGGAACCCTGCAGCCCAATGGTATCAATGTGGACTTCACCAGTTTCAAAATCTCCCTTCACCCTACCGCATCCCAAAACCAGCCCTGCTTGTCCCTGCCTCCCTAACCTGTTCTTCCTCTCACCTATCCCCTCCTCCCACCTCAAGCCGCACCCCCATCTCATACCTACAAACCTCATCCCAACCCCTTGACCTGTCCAACCTCCCTGGACTGACTTATCTCCTCCCTACATCCCCACCTACACTCAACTTTACTGGCTTCATCCCTGTCTCTTTCTCTTGTCTGTCTCCTCTCCACCTATCTTCTCCTCTATCCATCTTCGATCCACCTCTCCCTCTCTCCCAATTTATTTCAGAACCCTCTCCCCCTCCCCCATTTCTGATGAAGGGTCTAGGCCCGAAACGTCAGCTTTCCTGCTCCGAAGATGCTACTTGTCCTGCTGTGTTCATCCAGCTCCACACTTTGTTAACTAGAATTAAATTTGGACAACTTGATGTCTGTTGTGAGGAAAATACTGGAATCTTTTATGAGGACAGTGAAAACTAGACGCTTGTGGAATGATGACGTGACTTCGCAGAATCAACTTCGGTTCAGGAAAGGAAAGTCATCTTTGGCAATCCTGTGGAGTTTGTGTTCATTAAAATGTCTGTAAATTTCAGATGTGTGTCCAAATTATCCCCAGAAATGTCTTCCATTGCTGCTTCACCATGTTCCCTGCTGAGATTCTATTCCTATTAACTTTGGCCAGTTCCTCCCTCATGATTTTTTTTTTTAGTTTCTTGACTCAATTGTAATTGTGTCACATCCAAATGCAAACAATACATTTAAACTGAAAGAGGGAGCTTTGAGAGATAAAACATGGAGAAAGATTCGAGTATTCATTAACTTGATTTATGTCATGTATGTATGAAAGAGAGAAAGAGGGAGAATATGGATGATGAGATATAAAAATAGAGAAAAGTAGGTTATCGACAGAAGTGGATGTACTTTCCTGTTTGTTTTGGCAATTCCTGTGTGTGTGGTCTTTTACCCATTGGATCTACGACTGAGTAATATGTAAATAATAGTTGAAGCATCCACACATGAGAACCAGTGGGAGTGGTGTATTTGAATTTACAGAATACATATTTTTGACATGGTTGCACACAAATGAGTGAGTAAAGCTGGAGTCCAGAGGAAAGGGGAAATATACTACTTGGATCGTGAATTGTTTATTTGAGACAATACAGAAAGTTGAGCCCTTTTCCAGACTAAATGCTGTTACTTATGGGGTATCACATATATCAGTGTTTGGACCGCAGTAATTTAAAATGCAAATAAACAATTTGGATGTGGCCAGCAATAGCGTTAATCTCATTTTGTAACGGTTAATTGGTGCAAGGTTGGGAAGTGTTGTTGTCCAAAAGGACCTGCATGTCCTTGATCATTCGTCGCCAAAATAGTACAAACAGGTGTATCAGTAGTGAGAGAAGTAAATGGTATGTTGTCCTTCATTACAAGATGATTCAAGTGCATAAATAAAATCATAATAAGCTCTACACTTTGTTCTCGCGGAATATAGATTGACATTTGAGTAGAACATTGCACGGTCAAAAATGCCGTCTTTCGGAAGGAGCAATAAATCTAGTCTGACCTCTCAATCAGGTGCTCAATTTTGCCCGGAAATGTATTGAGGAGGACCAAATATTTCCTATCAATCTGGTTAACATTTGACCCTTTAACAACGCTATGAGTACAGATAATCTTAATGATGAATTTCATTTTTAGCTGTGGGTGCTGTGTGGAAACATTTTCACAATTGGTACACAATAAAATAAAATGTCTTTGATGAGTGACCTTACAGGCGTTTGCATAGTCATAAGGGACACAGGAGTGTAAACAGCCAAGGTCTTTTCCCCGGGGTGGGGGAGTCCAAAACGAGAGGCCACAGCTTTAAGAGGAGAGGGGAAAGGTTTAAAAGGGACTTAAAGGGCAACATTTTCATGCAGAGGGTGGTGTGTTTACGAAATGAGCTGCCAGAGGAAGTGGTGGAGGCTGGTACAATTACAACATTTAAAAGGCATCAGGATAGGTATATTTTTGGAAGGGTTCGGGGAGTTATTGACCAAATGCTGGCAAATGGGCCTCAACTTATTTAGGATATCTGGGAGGCATGGACGAATTGGGCGGAAGGGTCTGTTTGCATGCTGTATGCCTCTATGGCTCTGTGTCTGAATATTTTATTTTCATCCTGTGTATCTCCGGCAGGAAGAAGAATGATCTCCTATCTCATTGTAACAACCATGATTGTTTGAATGCGGATTTCGTTTTCCTCTGTAACAGCCTCGAGGGTTGGAGTGAGATAACAACACACAGGATAGGAACTGCAGTTGGTCATTCAGATCCTCGAGCCTGCTGCTCAATTTAGAAAGACCATGGCTGATCTGTTTGTGGCTGAACACCCCTTTCCTGTTTATTCCCAATAAATATTGACTCTGCTGTTCATCAAAAGTCAGTTGAGTTCATCTTTGAATATCTTCACGAACCCAGTCTTCACTGTTCCCTGGGGATGAGAACACCACAGACAGCACCATATTCAAGGGAAAGATATATTCTTATCTCAATCTTAATTGAGAGACTCCTTAAAGTGTGTTAACCTCACAGCAAGTTACCTCCTCTTTAAAGAGCACAACAAATAGGAGCAGATGTAGGCCATTCATCCCCTCAAACCTATTCCATATTCTGACTGACTCTGTTCAGTAAAGTATTTATCAATCTCAGCCATCATTGCTCCCTTGGGAAAATATTCCCGATACCTTCAGACCAGACAGCATGAGAAGTTGGAACAGAATTATCCATTTGGCCCGTCGAGTCTGCTCTGCTGTTCGATTATGCTTGACGTTTTTCTCAAAACCATTCTCTTGCCTTCTCACTGTAACTCTCGATCTGCTTATTGACCAAAAACTATCTATCTCTGTCTTAAAGTTCTGGCTGTGTGTGTGTGTTTGTGTGTGTGTGTGTTTCTGCTCAGGACTCAGGTGACAGGGTGGTCACAGAGGATTGTTCATCAGACTGGAAGCCTGTGGCCAGTGGTGATCCACAGGGATCCATGCTGGATTTACTTTTGTTTGTCATTTAAATAAATGATTTACATGAAAATTATAGAAGGCAATGATTAGCAAGTTTACAGAGGACACTGAGATGATTTGCGCATAGACAGGGAAGCGTCTTTTAGATTACAAAGACATCTTGAATAATTGGATGAATGAATCATAAAGATGTAACAAATCTTTTGGTCCAACATGTCCATGCTGACTAGGTATCCGAAATTAATCTACTTCCACTTGCCAGCATTTGGCCTGTATTCCTCTGGTCCCTTCCAATTCATATACCCATCCAGATACCTTTAAAGTTGTGTTTTCACTCCGTCTGGCAGTTCAATCCATTTTTTTTATCCTTCCCCTCACACACTAAACCTGTGCCTTCTAACTTTTGACTCCGCATACTTTGGGAAAAAGACCCCGACTCTTCACCCTATCCATGCCCTTCATGCTTTTATAAATATATATAAGGTGCACATTTTACTCCAGTCACCACGAATGGCTATGCTTTCTGTTATCCCGGGCCTGAATTCTGAAATTCAACACTGACACTGCTTCCTTCTCGATCAAGTCACAATTCTAGAAAAAAAATTCAACTAATTTGTTCAAACATATTATGAATTAGCTCTGTGGGATTTGAATCTAGACCTTTATGCCCAGAGGTAGGGATATTACCACTGCACTGCAATAGTCCCTGAATCTGCAACATTATTCTTCTGTAAATTTGCTCATCAATCTGCTCTCACAGGCTGTGTCACACCTCTGCGACTGGCAGGATTTGAATCCAGAACGTTTGGTCCAGAGCTAGTGACATTAGCACAGGTTCAGGGATGGGAATTGATTCCAGAGGTCTGTCACAGGGTTATTAGTGCTACCCATTACACAAAACCTAAGCCATGTCCAGATTGTGGGTCACATTTTGTGCTCCAGCTATCAACTGAGTTTGGATTTATCAAATTCTGGTTAACTTTACTGAATTACACAGGGAAGATTTTTCAGTGCTGAACAAATGCAAGGTGCTTGCCACAACTAGAGGATGTTGGGGGCATGTGCTGTGCCATTGAGATAAACCATTAATATCTTTAATTGCTTGGCCATGATTTCCAGCTTAAATGGCTATGATCTGTAGACTGCAACGTTAGGGAAAGAAATCCTGCAGACATACTCTGCACTATGAAGATTCTCAAATAGATATTAGGACTGAACATTAAAGTCGACAAAAGAGCATAAGCTCCGGCCCCAAAAGACTGTATTGCAGATCCCTATTTCCCGCTTCGAACGTGAGACTGCCCTCCTCTTAAATCCACTAAATGTTACAAAGCAACACATTATATTCCAACAAATTATATCTCCTCACTACTGGCTAGTCTGCAATCTACTCTCAACTCCTCCTCCTGCCTGTACAAGGCAAACCAAGAGCAGAGTCTTTGGGAAAATAAAGACTGGAGTATCCTAGATATGGAAGGATCTTTCAAAACATGTCAGGGTTGTGTGGTTTGGGGGTGTGGTGTGGTAATATCACTCTCTGGGCTGTGGTGTTGCAGATTGTGTTTAATTTGCATAAATGCAAGACATTTCTTTTGGTAAAACAAACAAGGCAGGACGTGTACAATTTAAATTGTTGCCTTTGGTAGTATTGCAGAACAAAAGCTAGACTGTCAGGTACAGCTCTGCGAAGTCTGTGTCACATATAGACAGGATGGTTAAGAAGGTGTTTAGCTCACTGCCTTCATCACTCAGGCCTTTGAGTTGAGGAGTTGGTATGTCATTTTCAGATTGTACAAGACGTAGGTGAGGCATCTTCTGGGGCATTGTGTCCAGTTCTGGTTGCACTGTTATCGGAAGGATAATAATCTGGAGAGGAATCAGCAGAGATTTACACGTATGTCAATGGGAATGGATGGTTTGAGATATTTGGGAGGCTGGGACTTATCTCAGTTGTGAGTGGGAGGTTGAGGGGTGACCTGATTGAGGTTTATAAATCATGAGGGGTACAGATAAGTTGAATGTTAGTACCTTTTTACGAGGGTGGAGGATTTTAAGATGGTGGGGATATTTTAAATTTTGCGGAGCAATCCTTTATTTGAAAAAAAGACATGAGAGACAATTATTTTACAGAGAGTTGTTAGTGTATGGAATAAACTTCCAGACAAAATGATGGAAGTGGGTACAATTACAACGTTTAAAAGACATTTAGATAAGTACATGAAGGAGAAATCACTTTGGATGGTGTTGTGAGCTGCTGGCCTCCCAGGCCCTCTCTGAATAAATCCCTGATAACAAAGTGTGAGCCTGGATGAACACAGCAGACCAAGCAGCATCTCAGGAGCACAAAAGTTGACGTTTCGGGCCTTAGCCCTTCATCAGTCTTGGCCTGAAAAGTCAGCTTTTGTGCTCTTGAGATGCTGCTTGGCCTGCTGTCTTCATCGAGCTCCACACTTTGTAATATTGGATTCTTCAGCATCTGCAGTTTCCATTATCTCTGAATAAATCCCTGATGGTTCTCATTCTCTGCCGCTGCCTGTGCAGTGGCATGTGGAGACCAGCAGAGAGTAGCATGGCAACACATCAACAGCACAGAGACTGTCAGACCTGGCCCACACAAAGACACACAGATACACACACAAATACACCGATACTTACACAAATAAGGGGAGCCTATCAGAATTTCTCTGGCTCTGTGGTTTGTCAACATTTCATTCATTCCATCTGGTGTGTGTCTGGATTTCTATTATACACCCGTTATTTGAGTAACTCCAAGTGCGTACATCAGGATTTGCTCACTCCAGTGAGTGTGACAGTGTTTCAGTTGTTCCATGGAGACTGTGACTCTGTGAGATTTTCAATGCTTGATTATTGAAGATGTAAGGACATGTTGGGAGACTAGTAAATATTACAGGTTAGTTACAGTATCTGAGCTGTCTGAATGAGGAGTTGTAGGAGGGAGACTCCGTGCTCCCTTCCTGGGAGCTGGTGGGGACGATGTGTTGTGAGCCCACCCCCCTGCCCACCGAGACCGTGGGGATTCCATTTGTACCGGCTCGATATAAAAGGGAGATGGCATCAGGGGCACGGTTTCTAAGCTGTGCCAGGTGGAAATGGAACTGACAGTGGGGTTAAAGTGAGAATTACCCTTCACTGAACATTGCTCCTTACTCGGCAGGTGGGATGTGGCTGGTTCCACACGGGTTGTCCCGGTTCTCTCTGGGTTATAACAGGATTCGCTCCGCACGGCAAGGGGAGGGGTGTAAGGACCCTGGTGTCAGGCTCACCACCACCCGGCTTAGCCCTTTTGTTCCTATTCCAGTCTGTTTCTCCCAGAACGAGATTGAGGGAGGGTGAAATTGGTTGACCCTGCTGTTCGTGCTGATGTTGGAGTAGTGGAGGTGAGAGAGAGAGAGTGGGGCGGGGCGGGGGGGGGGGGGGGGGGAGAGAGAGAGAGAGAGAGAAAGAGAGAGAGAGAGATGGAGCAGAGAGAACACGGTGATACTGATCCTGACAGAGTGGGGAAAGTTATTGTTGCTTGTCCTGTGTCGCTGGACATTTCTTCAGACTGCAGGTACTGCACTGAGCTGGGTGCTGAGCTCAGGCCATGCTCCATGACAAGTTTCCCCAGGCTGGGCAGCGATTTAACACAGCGTTACGGAGCACTGCACTGGGGTGGCCTGTACAGATCTACAAGCTGGGAGGGTAACTGCTCCGGGTTTACAGATCAGTTCAGTGGTGTTCACTTCACAGCCCCCCGTGCTGGAGAGATGCCTGGTCCGGGTTTATAGATCAATGCACTGGTGTGGTCTGCACAGCTCCCCGTGCTGGACTGATACCTAAGTGATTGGTGAGGCCTGCCCAGTGCCCCACTCTGGACAGATTGCCGGGTTGTATTGAGCAGGACACTAGCCTGGTCTGCAAGGTGCTCCATGCTGAACAGATATTTCATCTGGGTTTGTGGTGTCTGGGCTGGTTCTGTGAGGTGGATTGAGAATGTGAGATAACTGACCACTTCAGCTGATCTGGCAATGCCTTTAATTTGTGTTTGCCAGTTGTGTTGAGTTTGGGGAGAGATTTCCACCGCGAGGCTGAGTGGGTCTCACCAAAACTGATGGACTGAAGGGCCTTTGTGATGTGGATCTTTGTGACTCCATCACATTCTGTACCGACATTATTTGTGAACAGTTGGATGTCAGTTAATTGAACAAAAGATTAGTTCCCGAGGGAAAATATACCATACCAGGGAGAAGGAGACACTGTTTCTCAATCCCCTCAGGCAGGTAAAGGGGTGAATACATTTCGCCTGTGTTCATGGTAATAAAATGTGAGGCTGGATGAACACAGCAGGCCAAGCAGCATCTCAGGAGCACAAAAGCTGACGTATCGGGCCTAGACCATCTCTGATGAAGGGTCTAGGCCAGATACGTCAGCTTTTGTGCTCCTGAGATGCTGCTTGGCCTGCTGTGTTCATCCAGCCTCACATTTTATTATCTTGGAATTCTCCAGCATCTGCAGTTCCCATTATCTCTCGCCTGTGTTCATTTTTCTTCACAACTGAAAATTGATGAGCATTTAGACAAAAAGACAGAAATTTCCAAACTCCGTTTGTCTTCAGGGAACTGGAAGAGAATCCTTCAGGAAGACAATACCTTCACCCTGTGTATTAAGAACTGTAAAGAAGTTACCTGTGCCTGCTCTCGAGCACTTGAGTCTGTGGGAATGTTCTAGCAGCTGTCTGTTCTCATGAATGTGTGTCTATGTGTTTGGCATCGGAGTGCTTCTTGTGTTTTACGTTATATTCTTTGCAAAAAAATTGTGAAATTACTATTTTTTTATTTCAGCTTTTTTTTTCAATAAATCAGTAATTCAGTTGAAAATGTCACTGGGTCCTCAATCAAACTGGTAACTTTGCCTCCAGGCTGATGCATATTTTATTTGTTTTCCTTCCTCACAGTTAATGTAGTGACGATCTACGTCCTGCTTTATAAAGATTGTGGATTGTCTCCATGTGTCAGACGTTACCTGGGGGCCATGGCAGTGGCGGATTTCTTGGTCATTATCCTCGACCTGATATTGAGACACATTCCCATTGTTTATCAGGAACAGTTTTATTTCCTGCAGTCCATCCCCGTGTGTAGTATCCACGCCGTCCTGCTTTATGCAGCCACTGACTGCTCTGTCTGGCTCACCGTCACTTTCACCTTTGATCGATTTGTGGCCATTTGTTGCCAGAAGCTGAAAAGTAAATATTGCAGTGAGAAAACGGCGGCTGTGGTTCTGGGAACAGTGACTGTGCTGAGCTGTTTAAAGAACATTTTCTGGTATTTTATACTGACAGCTCACTATTGGAAGGGCAATTCCCCCTGGTTTTGTGCACTAACTGTCAATGCTGCTTTATCTCGTGCCTGGGTCACAATCGAGTTCCTCCACCACATTCTAACCCCGACTCTCCCATTTCTCCTGATTCTGCTGCTCAATGTTTTCACCGTCAGACACATTTTAGTGACCAGCAGAGCCCGCAGGAGACTCCGGGCTCACACCAATGGGGACGGTCAGTGTGACACAGAAATGAGAAATCGAAAAAAATCCATCATTTTACTGTTTGTGATCTCGGCCAATTTCATCCTGTTATGGTCAATGTTAATGGTGTTTTCTATATGGTCCCGGATGTGGATGATTGGGTATTACTCTGTGTATCTAGATCCCTTTGTGCAGGAATTGGGCTTCATGCTGCAGCTCCTCAGTTGCTGCACAAACACCGCGATTTATGCCGTGACCCAGACTAAGTTCAGGCAGCAGCTGAAGAATGTGCTGAAATATCCCTTTACCCAAATTCATCAATCAATCAAATTCAATCATTAATCAATCCATCCAGGATTTTCTCATTTCAGTTCAATGTTTCAGCAACGAAGCAGCCTGTCGCTATGGTAACAGACTGAGGGTAGTGCTGGTTTATCCAACCTTATCCCACAGGGGGTTACAGGGAAACATGTCACTGTTTCTCTCAACTCACAGGCCAAAGAGAAAAGGCACCATTCCACTGACTGCATCCATAACTTCAATATGTAATTAACGTTTATTAAAAAGTGCCAAACAGCACAGCAAACTATATTGTTGTTTCTCTTTGTGTTGAAGAAGCTCAGCTGGAGAGAGAAAGACCCGGCCCCAGGTCCTGCCCTCAGGGAAGGGGAGGGAACTATGGTCAAGCTCAGGATTTGGTTTTAAGTCACTCTGTCTTTGCTTTCACCTGTGGGTCACCCAATCTGACCTGGCCTCGACAGAATTCATCTCTCCCCCTTGTTACATCTCCCTCCATATGTCCCTCCGAATCTCATCATGACCCTCTCTCTCCTCATTCTTTTTACCCCCCTCTTTTTTCATTGACCCTCTCTCCCACATTCTCCTTCACACTCTCCCCTTCCCAATTTCCCTCTCTCTCAGCTTTTGACAGCGTCCATGGCTCACTTCATCTAAATCTTCTCTCACCTCCCATTGCTGGGGGATCAGTGTGGATTGGGGAATAGGATGGTGCTAGGGTATGGGCGAAGGCCACGCCTGTTGTTAAAGGATTAGTGTAGTCAGGGTTCAGCAGGTCAGCGGGAGGGGAACAAAGTGGGTGTAGGATCCCTGGCATTTTCCAGGGGAACAGTGTTGTGGTGAGGCTGAAGGGCATCCCTGTGTGTGTTGGGAGCAATGGACACTGCTGTAGGAAACATCTCGGTGTGGGTCCACATGCCATTGCCATGGGCCAGGACTGAGTGTGTCAATCTGGTGATATAAAACATAGGCGTAACTGAAGGACAAACAGTGAAATCAGCTTGTGATTGACACAGCTAAGGGACCACCCAAACAGCAGATCAGGTCTGAGCTGTGCAGTCCTGCCGAGGGGAGCTGTGAATGGAGGTGGGCAATTCGAGCCATAACAGGAAGAGGCATCTCCATCAATATTCCCAGACTCAATGCTGAGGGAACACAGGACATCATTCCACCAACAAGGCAGAACTGTTTGCTTCCATCCTCAATGATAATTGTCGAGTTGATGACCCATTGGTTCGATTTGGTTTGACATATTACAGTCACATGTACCGAGATACAGTGAAAAGTTTTGTTTTGCATGCAGTGCAGCCATATCACACAGGCGTACCTTTTGTGTCTTCTTATCGTCGCCTCTTCCTGAGAGCCTCAGTGTCACTGATGTCAGTCTTGAACTCATTTGACTCACTCCATGGAATATCAGGAAACTGCCGAAGAACCTGAATATTGCAAAAGCCGTTGGCGTTGACAACCTTCCATCAATAACACTGAAGGGTCATTTTCCAGAACTGGCATGGACACCAGCCAATCTGTGCCAGTATATCTACAGCACTGGCATCTACCCAGAAATGTGGGCAATTGTCCAGCAATGTCCTGACCGCAAAAGGAAGAAAAAAAACCCAGTCGCGTTAATTTGCGTCCAATCAGTTGTCTCCCAATGTTCAGTGAAGTGATGAAAGGGAAGTGGACAGGGGCCTCAAGCATCACATTCTCAACAATTAGCTGTTCACTGACACTCTAAATCGCTGTCTTTGTTCATCGTCTCAATTTGCTTCTCGTTTTAGATTTATCACTCTCCTTCCGGCAGGGAGGTGGCGTTCAAACACAATCACATCAAACATGAGCTTTCCGAATGGTGGCCCAGAGTCGAGGCACGAGAGACAGAGAGAGAGAGGGAGAGAAAGAGAGAAATGTGTAGAAGAGAAGGTGGTGGAAAAAAGGGGAGAGATGGTGAGAGAGTGGGTGAGGCGGGAGATGGTTGGAGAGAAACGGAGATAGTGAGAAAGAAAGAGAAAAGGGGATAGAGAGAAGGAGGGAGAGAGACGAGTGAGAGAGTGTGCGAGCGCAGGGACAGAGAACGGGAAAGAGAAAAACCCCCTGTCTTAGATAATAAAATGTGAGGCTGGATGAACACAGCAGGCCAAGCAGCATCTCAGGAGCACAAAAGCTGACGTTTCGGGCCTAGACCCTTCATCAGAGAGGGGGATGGGGGGAGGGAACTGGAATAAATAGGGAGAGAGGGGGAGGCGGACCGAAGATGGAGAGTAAAGAAGATAGGTGGAGAGGGTGTAGGTGGGGAGGTAGGGAGGGGATAGGTCAGTCCAGGGAAGACGGACAGGTCAAGGAGGTGGGATGAGGTTAGTAGGTAGCTGGGGGTGCGGCTTGGGGTGGGAGGAAGGGATGGGTGAGAGGAAGAACCAGTTAGGGAGGCAGAAACAGGTTGGACTGGTTTTGGGATGCAGTGGGTGGGGGGGAAGAGCTGGGCTGGTTGTGTGGTGCAGTGGGGGGAGGGGATGAACTGGGCTGGTTTAGGGATGCAGTAGGGGAAGGGGAGATTTTGAAACTGGTGAAGTCCACATTGATACCATTGGGCTGCAGGGTTCCCAGGCGGAATATGAGTTGCTGTTCCTGCAACCTTCGGGTGGCATCATTGTGGCAGTGCAGGAGGCCCTCCGCTCAGTTCGTAACAAACAACTGCACCTCCCAGTCGCAAACCATTTCCACTCCCCCTCCCATTCTCTTGATGACATGTCCATCATGGGCCTCCTGCACTGCCACAATGATGCCACCCGAAGGTTGCAGGAACAGCAACTCATATTCCGCCTGGGAACCCTGCAGCCATATGGTATCAATGTGGACTTCACCAGTTTCAAAATCTCCCCTTCCCCCACTGCATCCCTAAACCAGCCCAGTTCATCCCCTCCCCCCACTGCACCACACAACCAGCCCAGCTCTTCCCCCCCACCCACTGCATCCCAAAACCAGTCCAACCTGTCTCTGCCTCCCTAACCGGTTCTTCCTCTCACCCATCCCTTCCTCCCACCCCAAGCCGCACCCCCAGCTACCTACTAACCTCATCCCACCTCCTTGGCCTGTCCGTCTTCCCTGGACTGACCTATCCCCTCCCTACCTCCCCACCTACACCCTCTCCACCTATCTTCTTTACTCTCCACCTTCGGTCTGCCTCCCCCTCTCTCCCTATTTATTCCAGTTCCCTCCCCCATCCCCCTCTCTGATGAAGGGTCTAGGCCCGAAACGTCAGCTTTTGTGCTCCTGAGATGCTGCTTGGCCTGCTGTGTTCATCCAGCCTCACATTTTATTATCTTGGAATCTCCAGCATCTGCAGTTCCCATTATCTCTGATACTATTTTAACCCCCTGTCTTACACTGACTGTTCCCTAGTGTTTAATGTGATACAATGCCGCCGTCTGCTGGCCTCCTCACGCCACTGCAAGGGAAAGGGGCAAGGTGAAAAGCATCAGGGGTTCAGTCTGAAAGATGCGAGTTCACAGCGACAGCAACACACATACAGAGTGTGCTGGTGTAGGGAGGATTGCAAATATACTGAGGCTCGTCAGAATAAATATGCTCATGTTAAGAAATGTTTGTGTTCCCTCTGCAAATGTGGAAATGATTTGCCTTTCGGCATTTTCCTGACATTATACACGTTTGATGGATTATTCCCTTTGCAACTGGATTCAGATACCTCCGAATAAACCGTTTTGTGAGAAGGCCTGGTGAATTTTATTGCACTTCCTGCAATTTGTCATGTTTTGTAATCTACTCTGTCAAATCCTAAGCGGAAAAAAATCAAATGTGAAGGGAGTGAGATCAGCAGCGGGTTTGTTCCTGTCTCATTCTGCTCATATCTCAGGGACAACATCTATCGGACAAAACTGCGCTGTGTCTCTAAACACATTGTTTGAACAACGAAAAAACTGCGCACCCGGAGAGGTTTAGAGACTGTGATGCCTTGTGAAGCGGAAAAAGGTTCGACGGCTTGTGCAGGAGAGATAATAGGAACTGCAGGCGCTGGAGAATCCAAGATAATAAAATGTGAGTCTGGATGAACACAGCAGGCCAAGCAGCATCTCAGGAGCACAAAAGCTGACGTTTCGGGCCTAGACCCTTCATCAGAGAGGGGGATGGGGAGAGGGAACTGGAATAAATAGGGAGAGAGGGGGAGGTGGACCGAAGATGGAGAGAAAAGAAGATAGGTGGAGAGGAGAGTAGAGATGGGGAGGTCGGGAGGGGACGGGTCAGTCCAGGGAAGACGGACAGGTCAAGGAGGTGGGATGAGGTTGGTAGGTAGGAGATGGAGGTGCGGCTTGGGGTGGGAGGAAGGGATGGGTGAGAGGAAGAACCAGTTAGGGAGGCAGTGACAGGCTGGACTGGTTTTGGGGTGCAGTGGGCGGAGGGGAAGAGCTGGGCTGGTTGTGTGGTGCAGTGGGGGGAGGGGGCGAACTGGGCTGGTTTTGGGATGCGGTGGGGTAAGGGTAGATTTTGAAGCTGGTGAAGTCCACATTGATACCATATGGCTGCAGGGTTCCCAAGCGGAATATGAGTTGCTGTTCCTCCAGCCTTCGGGTGGCATCATTGTGGCACTGCAGGAGGCCCATGATGGGCATGTCATCTAAAGAATGGGAGGGGGAGTGGAAATGGTTTGCGACTGGGAGGTGCAGTTGTTTATTGCGAACCGAGCTGAGGTGTTCTGCAAAACGGTGCCCAAGCCTCCGCTTGGTTTCCCCAATGTAGAGGAAGCCACACCGGGTACAGTGGATGCAGTATACGACATCTTCCACTGTGAAAACTGATGCAAAGTACGTAGTAAATTCCTCTGCCATTTCTTTATACACTACTACTACTTCTCCAGTCTCATTTTCTATTAGTCAATTGTCCATTCCTGCCTTTCTCTTATGTTTTAGATAGAAAGAATAAATAAATCTCTTGCCATCTTGTTCTTTTTTTTATTACGAGACGTCTAACTTTCACATTTAATCATCTCCCCTCACGATACTTTTCTATTTATCCTGAGCTGGATTTTTAGAGGGTTCCCAATCCTATGGATTCCCAGTAATCCTTCCAATATTGTCTGAGCTCATTTTCGTTTGCTATTATTCTGTCCCTGAATTCAATAATCAGTTATGTTTGTTTCATCCTCTCCTTCCTGGGATTGAACTTCAACTGTGCCTCCCGAATTACCATGTCTGAAGTGTTGATGATGAAAGATCAAGGGAGTTGGGTTTGGGTTGGAATTTTCTCTGAGAAACTCCCCTAATCATGTCCTTATAATGAAATGAAAAGCACCTTCATCTTTATTAACTACTATGTTTTCCATTTCTTCAGTATGTCACTTCAACTGAGGAGATTCTGATTTCCTGGTTATATACAGATTTTTGTTCCTTTTTTTTGCTTATTTTCCCCATTGCCCGTGTGTAAGCAGAGGCCCTGGGGGCAATTCCTATGAGAAAAAATGGTGAAGGAGTGGCCAGAGATAAAATGAAAATAGAATTGGGAGGACAATTGGACTGTTAGCTGATTATCAACAATAAGCTAACCGGCTGTTATAGGCCATCATGGATGTGTTTAACTTTATTTGGACAAGACATGTTTGGGAAGTTTTCCAAACTGTTGAGAAAATCTTAGCTCTTCTCGACTGGCTGGTTCTGCGAGTTCTGCTCGACCTCTTCATCTACAACTGCCGTTGTGACATCAATCACCTCAACTTCTCCAAGCCTCTCACCCACACCAACCTCTCCCCCGCAGAACCTGCAGCCCTCCGCTCCAATCCCAAACTCACCATAAAACCCACAGATAAGGTGACACTGACCTCTACATTGCCGAGGCCAGGCATCAACTCTCTGACACTTGCTCCTACAGCCCCCTTGGTCGTGGCCCCACCGCCGACCGCAAAACCATCATCTCCCAAACTATCCACAACCTCATCACTTCAGGTAACCTCCCACACACAGCCTCAAACCTCATTGTTCCCCAACTCCGCATTGCCTGTTCCTATCTCCTTCCCAAAATCCACAAATCTGACTGCCCTGGTTGATCCATTGTCTCCATCTGCTGCTGCCCCACCAGATGTATTTCCACTTATCTTGACCCCATTTTGCCCCCATTGGTCCAGGAAAAAGGGGGGACAAAAATGCCATCACCTATTTCCAAATCCTTCGCCTCCACCTCATCTGGTCCCAGGATGAAGCATTCCACTCCCGTACATCTCAGATGTCCTCGTTTTTCAAGGACTGCAACATCACCCCCAACCCCCACCCCCCATCTCCCGCCTACTAAGCTCATCCTGCCCCCATGACCTGTCCTCTCTGGACTGACCTATATCCTCCCTACCTCCCCACCTACACTCACCTTTATTGGGCCCATCCCCGCCTCATTGCCCGGTCTGTCTCCTTTCGACCTATCTTCTCTTCTATCCATCTTCAATCCTCCCCCCTCCCTATCTATTTTAGAATCTCCTTCCCCTCCCCCATTTCTGTGGAAGGGTCTAGGCCCAAAACGTCATCTTTCCCGCTCCTCTGATGCTGCTTGGCCTGTTGTGTCTAACCAGCTCTACATCTTGTTATCTCAGATTCTCCAGTATCTGCTGTTTCTACTATGTCTGAGGATATTGACTGTGATGTTTTGGGGATGTTCGCTGATCCGAGGCATCACAAGGATTCTCGTCAGAGCTGCTCTGCTGTGCTCTTGTCACCTTCAAGACAATAAATCCTGATTTCCTGGATATTGACAGTAACAGCGCTGAATCCTAACCAGTAGACCGCCAAGGATGAGGACAGAAGCTCTTGCATAATGTTTTAATGACACAACTTTTGGCTTTATTTTAAACTGGATATCAGGCTCTCCTTCAAAATGATCGAATCATTGAATTTTACAGCACAGAACGAGGCCCATGATCGCAATATCCAGCACCTGGCCTGTAGCCGTGTGTGCGCTGACGTTTCAAGTATTCATCTCAATGATAGTTTCACTGTAACACTTTAATCTTAATCAACACAACTCATGGGAGTGAAGATTGAGATGGGAAAGCTTTCTTCATGCCCACTTGGGGAACTTAACCCCATTTTCATCCACAAGAGGAAACAAACAGGGGCACATTACACCAAGAGTTATAAAGGCCTCAGGAAAGACCAAGCCGCAGCAAGTAGAATTTCACCCTCTTGGTTTAAATTGTCCCATTTCAGACTTCAAAATTGGAGTCTGGTTACAGCGAAGAAAGGAAGCCCTCAACTGTTGCTCTGGGCCCATGTCCCCCCCTACCCGTCCCTCTGCAGTTTTTCCAGCCTTGTCTCACTTGTCAGCTGCTTCCTATTCTTCCTCTCGGTCCTAGAAAGACAAACCAAAATGTTACAGTTCAAGCACATTTCCAGGCTGTAGAGGAAATGACACTGTCATAAATTCATATGATATTTAAAGTACTCCTTTTGATCTTGAATGCAACATGTATACAGAAATTGTTACAGGACCCAGTGAGACTTGAACTCACAACCAGGAGTTTACAAGACCCATGCACGAACCACTGAGTTACAGAGACAGCATCAGGTCAGTGGAGTGAGGGTCTCATAAATTAGAAGCTCCAATGTAATAGCTAATTGGAAAGCCTATATGTTGTAAACCAAAACGTAACAAAACCAAGGCAGCGGTGACGGTATCATGTGCAGAAGGATGGTAGCCTGTAATGCCGAATCAGACAGTGTCCTGGATGATATAAACAGCGATCTTTCCTCAGAATGGAAAGGAATTGTTACCAAACCTAAACCGTTAACTCTGATTTTTATTTCACGGATGCACAGATGAACATCCCCAATACATCACAGTCAATCCTCAATTTCAATGATCAGAGCTCTGATCTTTTCCAGCAACTTCTGTTTTTGTTCCTGAGTTACAGGATCAACAGTTCTTTCAGTATTTAGCCAGGCATCTTCCTTGGAGTCTAGCAATTAAGCTTCGGTGCCTTCGCTTCCATGGCCCTGTTATTAATTAACTATTAATAGTAATAATATGAAATACTGCCTAATCCTTACAAACAGAATTATGTCATTGACCAATCAGAATTGCCTCACTACGTGTTACAGTTCCATATCAGCAAGTTTCAGTTGTAGTTTTCTGAAGTGCAATCAGTTTGAAACAAGAAGCGAGAGCGTGTCAGAAAAAGGGAAGGTCACTAGTGGTTTGTGAGCATTAGCTGTAGTCCTGGTGGAGCCAGGCTCAATGTGGGTGCTGAAGACCAGTTTTCCTGTTTACCTTGGTGCACATGTCACTCCAAACCATTAACCCAAATTGATTATCCTTTGTGTGTTGTCCTTTACGCATCTCATCTTAGTTCAGTGTTACGAGTGGGCCCATGCATTTTTGATTTGGCACATATTACTCTGGATAATATTGCAGCCTCATATTAAGACCATCAATTGTAGAAACAGAAAGAGGCCATTCATCAAGTGTATTCTGCCATTCGATTAACTCTTGTCAAATTCCGATAAACCTGAACTGCATATGGCTGTCTTTCCCTGTAGCCTTGATATATTTACTGGTTAAATATCTGCCGATCTCAGCCTTGATATACTAAATGATCCATCCACAACAATCCTCTGCTGTAAAAAAAAATCCACCGATTCACAACCGCTAGAGTGAATAAATTCTTCCTCATCGCTGTCTTAAATGCGTGACCACATTCTGATACGAGGCAATCTGATCCTAGACTGTCCCAGACGGGAACTAATCTTTCTGTATCCAACCCATTGAATGCCCAAAATAAAAACGCCTGAGCGTTTCAATAAGGAACAAATTTGTTTTTGTCATACTGTGTCTGAGGATACCACAGCGATGGATTTCTGCGCTTCCTTGCATTTGGTTACATCTCTGACGAAAAACTCTCATTGTTTCTGACACAGTTGCTCTCTTTGCCATTTTAATGTCAGGAAATCATGTTCCTTTTAAGATTTCATACGGGACTAACACATCTTCATCCCTTGACTGGAAATCAAACCATGAAACAGCAGTGAGAGGGCTGAATCCCAAACACTGAAGCACCAAGGAGCGTGCGTGTAATGCTTGCAATTTTTCTTGGTGATATTGCTTTTGACTGTTGTTGTTCAGTTGAAAAATAGTTGTCACTGAGTTTTTTTGCACCGAGGAGAGAGGTCCTTCGGCCCATTATGTCATCGTCAGTCATTAAACATAATTAGAACATAGAACATAGAACAGTACAGCACAGAACAGGCCCTTCAGCCCACAATGTTGTGCCAACCATTGATCCTCATGTAAGCACCCTCAAATTTCTGTGACCATATACATGTCCAGCAGTCTCTTAAATGACCCCAATGACCTTGCTTCCACAACTGCTGCTGGCAACGCATTCCATGCTCTCACAACTCTCTGTGTAAAGAACCTGCCTCTGACATCCCCTCTATACTTTCCACCAACCAGCTTAAAACTATGACCCCTCGTGCTAGCCATTTCAGCCCTGGGAAATAGTCTCTGGCATCGCGATTCTAAACAAAGTTTCCAGCCACTTCAATCATAGTGTGACATTGAAAGTTCTCATTTAAGTATTTATTCAATGTCTTGAGGGCTTCAGTGGAACATAAACAGATCTTTCAAACAATGACAGGAAAAATTGTTCTTTCCTGGACCACGAAATGTACATTTTCCTCCTTGAAGACAGTTCGGGAAGCAAAATTCTCAGAGCATTTGTCAGTTTTCGTCATATTGTTAACAGTGTGGATTTAAATCTCATGCCATTTGAATTTACTGCTAATGACTCTATTTTTCAACCTCTGCTCATCTGAGGTGTGGTGTTCTTCAGGTTAAACCACCAATAGTTTTCTCTCAGTGATAAGAAAGCAGCCCTATGGTTCAGAATGAGTATAGCCTGGCTTTACACTTTAATATGTGGTTCGGTGTCAGAATTTGTTATAGCCCTGGGACATTCAATAGGCATTTTATGCTCTCATAGTAACAACTAAATTGGAGGTCGACTGTGGCGGCGACTTAACCCAGAATTCTGAGCAGCAGTGAATATCCTTTTTTTTGCACGTAATTCTTCGTCAGTATGCATGCTCATTATCTTGCCAGTCAACCACAGTCTGGAGTATGCACAGCCGAGCGGTCCTGAGAAGCCGTAGCTCTTTTAGTTGGATTCAACAAAGGTAACAACGCGGCAGAATGGAAGAAACGATGGACCAGGCGATTAGATGGACAAGTTTTGTAAAGACTTTGTGGATGTAATAGACCCCATAGAAAGAAGCTATCTGTCACTGCTTCACAGAACGTGACAAATCAAGGATTCTTCGCTAATCACAGGGCCCGGGTAACGGCACCAAACTTTGTCGGAGGCAAAGGGAATCAGAGCGCATGTGCAGTCATCCTGGACTGGGAATAAAATGTTGTGAGTGTCCTTCTGGGACTAACAGGGATGGAGTTTGTAAAATGTTTTACAGAGAGTGAGGAGGGGTTGAATTACACACAACAAACTTCAAATAACAAAAATTGCTCACGCTTCTGAATTTCTGTCCCGCACTGAGGGAGATGGTTTTTGTCAACTTATTTTTACAATATGTTATAAGAGGATTTTCAGACCAGAAACTCAATCCAAATAACATTCGAAGATCTGAACATGCCACTTTATTCGTTATTCATTCAGTGCTGGATATTATTGGCCTTTGAATGTAAGTATTGAGAAATAAACAGAGGTAACATAAAATTCCTTCGTGACATCTCCCAGTAATTCTTGCCCAATGTCTTAAATGTGTCGCTAGCACTTTTGCTATCAGTTAATGGGGATAGTTACCCTTTATCTACCATATCTCAAACTGTCATAAAACTAGACAGCTTATCAAATATCATTTCATTCTCCTTTGCTCTGTGCAGGACAAACTTCAGTTTCTCCAACCTGACTCTAACACTCGTATCAGTGATAATGGGAACTGCAGATGCTGGAGAATCCAAGATAACAAAGTGTGGAGCTGGATGAACACAGCATGCCAAGCAGCATCTCAGAAGCACAAAAGCTGACGTTTCGGGCCTAGACCCTTCATCAGAGGCCCTTCTGATGAAGGGTCTAGGCCCAAAACGTCAGCTTTTGTGCTCCTGAGATGCTGCTTGGCCTGCTGTGTTCATCTAGCTTCACGTTTTGTTATCTAACAGTAATATCCCTTGTTTGTTGAACCATTTTGATGTATCTCCTTTTAAATCTCTCCACTGACCCTCACATCTTTTGTGGTGTTCATCTGTCAGTGCAGACCCAAATACCCTGTGTTCTCTGGAAGATGTTATCACACACAGCCAATTATCTAATAGCATCCCCCTGATTGCCAGGCATGTCCTCAACTCTGTGAGATTCCTCTGACCCCAGTGCTTCTGATGTCTTTCGAGCTGCAGATTGTGACATTTGATTTGCAAGTTGAACACAATGAAATTGTTTCAATATTTTTAAACAGTAACCTACATAATTCAGCTTCCAGTTCTGTTCTCAAGCTGTGAAAACTTGATATGGCTCTGGGGCTGGTGCAACCCTTTACTGCAGATTTGAATCAATGTCCATTGATTGCTCTGTTTCATCTCTGCTGTCTCTAATCAACTCTCTGTCATTGTCTAAATTCCTGTGCCTCCAATAGTAGGCGTAACCTTCTTAGGTATTTTATTGTTACTTCCATGGATTCTCTAAATGAGGTTTTTACAGCTGAATATTCCCTGACCATTTGCCGCTGGCAATTATCTTCCCTTAGTTGTTTTTACAAAGCTGTTAGGTAAGGAGTTAATCGTCCACTAACGATGAAGGGACTGTGATATGTGCTCAGGTCAAAGGCAATTAATTCATGTCAGTGTACTGCCTTTCACATAATGGAAACTTACAAGCTGTTCCTTGTGAGTATCATAAAGTAACTTTTAATTCCATTCAAATAGCAAGTTATTAAGGAAGTAACAAAATGTTTTGTGGCCAAATATATAGTTTTGATGTAATATATTAAAGTGCAGAACTGAGGTCAAGAGAGGGAGAAGTTGAGTGAGGAGATTTCACAGTTTATGTTCTTGACAGCTGAAGGTTGAGGACACCAAATGAGGAACAATTAAAATGGACAATTCTCAGGAGGGTGGAATAAGAGATAATGCAGATATCTGGAAGGGCCTTTTCAAAAATTCATTCTTGAGATGTGGGCATTGCTGATGGGTTAGCACTTTTTGACCAGCCCTAATTGCCCATGAAAAGATTGGAGGACCTTACAGAGATAGATAGGACATTATCAAAACATTGAGTAGACGGAGGTTTAAATTTAAAATTTAGCTAAGAAGCACGGAGTGGTGAATGAACAAGTATTGATGCAAATTCACAAGTGGGCAGCAAAATTCTGAATGAGTTCAAGATTACTTCACTGGGTAAATAACCCGTAGCTCCTTCACTTACAGCATTGTGGGAGTTCTTGTCAGAAAGTAAAGCTGCAAAAGCAGCAGCACGTGGTTGAGAGAAAGGGCAGTGATAAAAACCTCATTGAGATACAGTCAATGGAAGGAACAATAAAACACTAAACAGAGCTCTTAATAAAGGCAGACGAAGTTAGATAAATGCAGACTGAGGAATTGAGAGGATAGTGGGAAGTACATTAGGATAGTTAAGTCCAGTGGTAACAAAGGAATGGATAAGAGCTTCAGCAGCAGATGAGCAGAGAGTAGAAGGAGTCAGATGAGGTTGCTGAGGTGGAAGTGGGCAGTCTTGACGATGATGGGAATATGTGGTTGAAAATTCACCTCAGGGTGGAATATTTGACCACAATAATGACATGTTTGGTTCAGGCTCACAGTTGCATGGGAGGGGGATGGAGTCAGTGGTGAGGTCGTCTAGTTTGCGTTGGGGATTGAAGGAATGGGCTCAGTTTCATTTAAGTGGAGGAAATTTCTGCTGCATCGAGTTTGGATGTCAGGGCAGTGTGTGACCTAGAGGGAGCTGGGAGTTGATGGTGTTCACTTCCACTTGCTACCCTGCCCCTTCTCGGTGGTGGAGGCTGAGTATTTGGAAAATTCTGACAAAGTTCTGGTCAAGTTGTAGGCGTCAAAAATCCCTCTCCTTCAGTTCCTAACTTCACACAGAATACAGAGGTTTGTGAGACATTTTCTCTCATCGCAGGCTTTTATTTAACATCAATTTCACAGGATATTAGAAGGGGAAGATTTACAAACCAACCATCGCATGAGGATCTGATGGAATCGCCAATTTTATCACAAATGGAACATGATCACATTTTGAACATGGAAGGAAAACACTCCATTCATTCTGGAGAGAAACCGTATATGTGTTGTTTGTGTGTGTGTGGACAAGACTTCAGCCAATCATCAGAGTTCACAAACCACAAATGCAGCCACATTGGGGAGAAACTGTGGAAATGTGGGGACTGTGGCAAGGAATTCATTTACCCATCTGAGCTGGAAACTCATCGACACAGTCACACCAGTAAAAGGCCATTCACCTGCTCAGTGTGTGGCAAAGGATTCACTCAGTCATCTCACCTGCTGCAACACCAGCTAGTTGACACTGAGGAGAGGCCATTGCAATGCTCAGAATGTGGAAAATACTTTAAAGCTTCCAGGTGTCAGATGTCCCATCAACTTGCTCACATTAATGAGTGACATTTTAAATGTCCAGGCTGTGGAACATACTATAAAACATCATGGAGCCTGATGGCCCATCAAAGTGCTCACACAGAGGAGAGATCTTTTAAATGCCCAAACTGTGGCGTGTGCTTTCGCAGTCCCAGGGACCTGATGTCACATCAACTCGCTCACATTTATGAGAGACCTTTCAAATGCCCAGACTGTGGGAAGTGATACGAAACCTCCAGGGACCTGATATTCCACCGAAGTGTTCACTCTGAGGAGAGACCATTTAGATGCTCTCTGTGGGACTAGTTTCAGGCGATCATCTGGCCTCACAGAGCACCAGCATGTTCACACTGGGAAGAGACCGTACAGCTGCTCCGAGTGTGGGAGGGGAATCACTTCGTTGTCCAACCTGCTGTGATACCTGCAAGTTCACACTTTAGAGAGACCTTTTAAATGCCCAGACTGTGGGAAATGCTATACAAGCTCCTGGGGACTGACTTGTCATCAAGGTCTTCACACAATGGGGGACAGACCATTCACCGGCTTTATGTGGGGTAAGGAATTCACTCACACATCAAACCTGCTGAGACAGCACAGAGTTGACAGATCTCAGCAGCAAGTGGACTTTGCTATTCATTACATTCGGGACTGAAATCAATGCGTACATATTGTGTACAAAAGTCAAATTATTAGCTCTGTGTTAAACACAGTGTTGCAGGTCATTGTAAGGATGTAATCATGGAGTACCTGGAAGACTCAGTGTGGTTTTGTCAAGGGGAGGGTGAGTTCATGCCTGACAAATCTAATGGGGATCTTTGAGGAGGCACTCAACAACCTGGATAAAGGAGAGCCTGTAGATGTGATCTGTTGGATTTCCAGAAAGCATTTTACAAGGTGCATACGGGAAGCTGCTCAAAAAATAAGGTAAGCGTCTGTGGTGTTACGTGCAAGGTACTGGCATGGATTGCAGATTGGCTGACTGGAAGAGGGCAGAGATTTGGGATAAAGGGGTCCCTTTCAGGATGGCAGCTGAAAGATTAGTGCAGTTCAGCAGGGGTCAGTGTTGCTACCACCGTTATTCAAATTCCGCATTAATTATCTGGTCAAAGGAATTGAGGACATTGCTACTAAGTTTACACATGACATAATGATACTTGGGCAGACATGTCATGTTGAGGAAATGTGAAGGCTTCAGAACGAAAAGGCTGTGAGGGTGGTCAAAGAAGTGGCAGGTGGAATACAGTATGGGAAACATTTAGGTCAGAAGACTAGAGACATAGATATTTTCTGAATGGAGAAAAGCTTCAGAAATCTGAAGTGCAAAAGGGATTTGGGAGTTCTAGTTCAGGATTCTCTTTAAATCAACATGCAAGTTCAGCTTGTGGTTAGGAAGGCAAATGCAAGGTAGGCATTCGTTGCAAGAGAGCCAACAAACAAAACAAGGGATGTACCGCTGACTCTATAAAAGGCTCGGATCAGACTGCATTTGGAATATTGTGAGAATTTTTGGGCCCTGTATCTGAGCAAAGATGTGCTTGTATTGGAGCATTCTCGAGCCGATTTAAAAGATTGATCGCAGGGATGAAGGGCTAGTCATACAAAAAAACCTTACATATTAGATCCAAATAACTGGGTTCAAATGAATCTCTTGAACAGTATAAAGACAAGTAGTCATTTTACAAAGTGGGAGATCAGGATGGCAAAGGAAGTGTGTGAGATAATCTTGGAAAATTGGGTTCACAGTCATCCAAAGAGACTCGACAAGTACATTAGGAGCAAGAGAGCTACTGGAGAGACAGCCAGGCCCTTTAATGGTGACTGAGGTCATCTCTGTGTTGAACCTTATGAGATGGAAGAGATATTAAATGAATATTTCATGTCAATGTTTACTGTGGAGATAGACGTGGAGGCAAGAAAACTCGGGGAAATAAATATTGATGTTTTGAAATAAAATTCACATGAGAGAAGATGAAGTTTGGGAGGTCTCTGAAAATGTCAAGGTAGATAATTCTCTGGAGCCTGAGTGTATCCCTGGATATTGTGCAAAGTTAGGGAGGAAATTTCTTGGCCTATTGCAGAAATATTTGCATGGTCTATAAATATGGGTGAGGTGCCAAATGACTGGATGGTGGGTAATAATGTGCATTTGTTTAAAAAGGATCTAAGGAGAAACTTGGGAACAGTAGACCTGAGAGTCTGACTTCAGTGGCGGGTAAGTTGTTGGAAGTAATCATGAAAGATAGGATTTATATGCATTTGGAGAGGCAAGGAATGATTCGGCCTATTCAGTCTGGTTTTATGTGAGTGAAATTGTGTCTCCCAAAATTGAGTTTTTTGAGGAAGTAACCAAGAAGATGGATGAGTGCAGATGATACACACTGTTTACTTGGGCTTTGGTGAAGCCTTTGACAAGCTTCTGTTTGGTAGATTATTTAGTAAAGTTAGATCACATGGGATTCATCGTGAGCTTGGCAAATGGATAGAAAATTGGCACAATGGCAGCAGACAGAGACTAGCGGTTGAGGATTATTCTTCAGACTGGAGGCCTATAACCAGCGTGTTCCACTGCTGGTACACGTCAGTTTGTCATTTATACAATGATTTAGATCAGAATATTGATGACATATTAGTATGTTTATGGATGATGCCAAATTTGGTGGTACAGTTAACAGTGAATAAGCTTAGCTAAGAATATAAACAGATCTTGATCAATTGGATCATTTGGCTGACGATAGGCAGATGGAGTTTAATTTGGATAAATGCAAGTTGTTACATTTTGTTAAAACAAACAACCTCAAGACTTACAAAATTAAAAGTCGACTCAGGCAAATAATTCTTTGAAGTTTGTGTCATACTTCGACAGGGTGGTTGAGGAGTCGAATAGTAAGCTTGCCTCCACTGCTCAGACCTTTTGAGTAGAGGAGTTGGGAGTCATGTTGAGGTTGTACAGGACATTAGTGAGGCCTCTTCTGGGCTACTGTCCAGCTCTGGTCAGGGTGTTATAGAAGACTTATTATTTAAGCTGGAGAGGACTCGGAAGAGAATGACCAGGGTGTTGCTCGGAATGGGGCGATTGAGTTATAAGGAGAGGCTGGATAGGTTGGGATCTTTTTCACTGGAGTGTAGAAGTTTGAGGGATGACATTATTGAGGTTCATGTAGTCATTAAGGTATAGATAACATGAATGGCAGGTGCCCTTTCCCTAGTGTGAAGAACTTCAAGACAACGAAAAATATTTTTAAAGTTATAGGAATGAAATTTAAAAAAAGACATGTGGGGAAACTTTTTTATTACACAGAGTGGATCACGCATCGAATGAACTTCCAGCAGATTATAAATGCGCCTGTATTTACCACTGTTCAAAAGACATTTACATAAGGACATGAATAAGAAAGGTTTGGAGGGATATGTGCCAGGAGCAGGCAGGTGGGACGAGTTTAGTTTGGGATTTTGATCGGCTTGGACTGAAGGGTCTGTTACCGTGCTATATGACTCCATGAGTCTACATATGTCTGCTTGCAACCTCATGTCTTCATCACAACAGAGTTTTCTGTCCATCTTTAGCGACCTTCACGTCTTACCTAAGTGACTTATTTAAGTTGTGAAATGTTCGGTGGTGAATTAGGCCCAACCATCTCCAACATGGGCAAGAAATGAAATCATATAATCCCTCCAGTGTAGAAAGATGCACTGACCTTCTGAACAACATGTCATGTAGACTCTTCCCCCGCTCCATCCCCATAACCCCGCACAGAGTTTCTTACCATGGCTAATCCACCCAACCTGCACATGCCTGGACACAATCAGGTAATTTATAACTTTGGCCAATCCTCCTAACCTTCCCATCCTTGGACCAGGAGGGGAAGACCGCTCACCCAAAGAAACCCACACAGTCATGGGCAGAACATGCAAACCACGCGCAAACAATCAAATCAGCATTCAAGGCACTGAGGCAGCAATGCTAAGTACTGGGCTTACGTGCTGTCCAAAATTGCCGAGTGAAACTTGAAATTGAATGAGGAGCCTTAATATCGTCAGGCTAACATATTCCCAACTGAGCTGTTTCAGCAACAACAGATGCAGAAAGATTGAAAGATTTCTTTTTCCCCAGAATCAGTTCTACACAGTCCTCTCTTGCTTATCAGTGGAAATGAAAATAATCACTTACTTAAAAGGTAATGCAATAAGCATTTAAGGGAAATAAATTTGCAAGGCTTTGGGGAGGGAGAAGAGAATTAGAGCAGAAAGTTGGCATTGATGTAATAGGCAAAATTACTTATCTATGCCATGACCAATCGAAGACTGATTTCTGCAACCTCTGTTCATAATATAACACTTGAGTCCAGGAATCATAAATCTGTGCTGTGACCCCAGGAAGGTCTGGTCTCTGCTTCCTCAGCAGTGGTGCCCAAGGAAAGCCTCTAGGGCTGTTCTGCACACGACATCAAATTTCTTGGAGCTTTTCCCATCATGCTGATCTCAGAAACCTTTTCACAGACACAGTTAGCAAACTTACATTATACACTGTGGAAGGACAATGATCGTAAGGTGTTTTTCAATAGTGGAAATCTGTTAGATCTTGCTATGATATCTAGTTGGAATTGATGATCTGGAAATGCTTCCCATTGAATGTGTTGTAAAAAAGAGTGGACAGTTCTCCTGTCTGTCCAGGGCACAATCCAACATCATGTGTGGCTGAGAAGGACTCCTCACTAAACCTTGTCTCGTCTGACCAGTTTTCTTTTTTCTTTTCTCTTTTTCTCCTTGTGAACCCTTGGAACTCGGTCATGCAAATGGCAGTATTAATGTTGGCCACAAGGAACAGTTCGTGATCAGCAACATTGTGGCCTCATCAATGTCCAGAATGGTGCTGGAGCTGGACTCTGTTGCAATCTGGCTGATGCAGCAACGAATCACAGTAGTGGATTGGGCCCAAAATGGTCTGGATGGCAATAGCGGCAGCAATCAAGGCCATTTGAGCAGCAGCAAAGCCTAGTGTGGCCAATGATAGTCGGAAGCTGTAGTCAGCTGCGACAGCTGCTGGTGACAACAGGCAATTCCAGGCCCAGTGAGGGGAAATCATGCTCTCTTGGAGAAGCCCATCTTGGACTGTCTTCAGGCCCATGTCTGCAGGAAGGATGGTAGTGTATGACTTTTTAAAATTTACAGGCATTTTCTTTTTCACTTCTATGCTGAGAAGATTGTTGTGCTTAAATTTTAAAGATATTTCTTTATTCTTCAACTACTGTGACTAAGATTGTGTGCCTCAGTACTTGAAATCGCACTGTGTGTGGGGACACTGTTGCAGCCTATATCTGAGAACATAGGAAAATAAAACGTCATACGAAAACAATGATCTGGCTCCACGGACCCACCCACTAGTCCTGTCCCTCACTCACTCCCATAGAGTTTGGAGGGCCATTCAGTTCTAAGCAAAGGTCACTGGACCAAAAACGTTAATTCTGATCTTTTATTTCTTCACAGCTGCTGCCAGACCTGCTGAGCTTTTCCAGCAACTCTGGATTTTGTTCGTGCCCATTCTCTGATTGGTCAGACCGCCAACCCCTCGCCTCATGCTCTGGTTGGAGGGTCGTCAGCCCCATGTCTTGCCTCTAGCCCCGCCCCCTTTCCTGCTATTGGTCAGACAACCATCAATCAGGCGGTGGGTGTTGGAGAATGCGCATCGAACGGAAATGTTTCTCTCTCACATCCAGAGGCAAGAAGTGGAGTTTAAAAGGGTGGACAACATTTGGCGCATTTTTCCGAAAGAAAGGATTCATGGTTGCCCAAGTGAGGCCTCTCCATGGGCTTTCTGGTATAACAAGGTGTGGAGCTGGATGAACACAGCAGGCCAAGCAGCACCCTAGGAGCACAAAAGCTGACGTTTCGGGCCTCGACCCTTCATCGGAAATGGGGGAGGGGAAGAGGGATCTGAAATAAATAGGGAGAGAGAAGAAGACAGGTGGAGAGGAGAAAGACAAGTTAAAGAGGCGGGGATGGGGCAGGTAAACGTGAGTGTAGGTGGGGAGGTAGGGAGGGGATAGGTCAGTCCAGGGAGGACGGACAGGTCAAGGGATAGAAATAATGGGAACTGCAGATGCCGGAGAATCCAAGATAAAAAAAGTGTGAAGCTGGACGAACACAGCAGGCCAAGCAGCATCTCAGTCTAGGCCCAAAACGTCAGCTTTTGTGTTCCTGAGATGCTGCATGGCCTGACAGGTCAAGGGGTCGGGTTGAGGTTAGTAGGTAGGAAAGGGGGTTGGGGCTTGATGTGGGAGGAGGGGATAGGTGAGAGGAAGGACAGGTTAGGGAGGCAGGGACGAGCTGGGCTGGTTTTCGGATGCAGTAGGGGGGTGGTGGTTTTGAAGCTAGTGAAATCCACATTAGGCTGCAGGGTTCCCAAGCAAACTATGAGTTGCTGTTCCTGCAACCTTCGGGTAGCACTGCAGGAGGCCCAGGATGGACATGTCGTCTGAGGAATCGGAGGGTGAGTTGAAATGGTTTGTGACTGGGAGGTGCAGTTGTTTATTGCGATCTGAGCATAGGTGTTCTGCAAAGCAGTCCCCAAGCCTCGACTTGGTTTCCCCAATGTACAGGAGGCCACAACGGATACAGCAGATGCAGTATACATCATTGGCAGATGTGCAGGTGAACCTCTGCTTGATGTGGAATGTATCCTTGGGGCCTGGGATGGGGGTGAGGGAGGAGGTGAGGGGGCAGGTGTAGCACTTGCTGCGGTTGCAGTGAAACATGCCAGGTGTGGTGCGGTTGGAGGGGAGTGTGGTGCAGGCAAGGATGGGGACTGAAAAATGCCTTTCGTGGTGAGGTCGGATTGCAGATAGCGGAAGTGTTGGGTGGAAGGTGTTAGTGAAGTGGATGAACTGTTCGAGCTCCTTGTGGGTCTCCTAACAGAGGAAGAGATGGGGTTTGTGGCCAGTGTAGGTGTGGAAGAGGGATTTTTCCACATATCCTACTGAGAGGCAGGCATAGCTTGGACCCATGTGGGTGCCCGTGGCCACCCCTATGTCTGTAGGAAGTGGGAGGAATTGAAAGAGCAGTTGAGGGCGAGGACATGTTCGGCTAGGCGGGTGAGGGTCCAGTAGAGGGGGACTGGTCAGGCCTGCCGGACAGGAAGAAACAGGGGGCCTTTAAGCCATCTGCATGGGGAATACAGTTGTACAAGGACTGGATATCGATGGTAAAAAATGAGGTGTTGGAGACCGAGGAATTGGATGAAATGTTTGTCTGTCACATCCCGACGTGATAAATGAAGTTTAAAGGGAAGACCAACGTTCAGCGCATTGTCTGTCAAAAAGGAGTTACAGTTGCTCAGGTTAGGTCTTAAGCCCCAAACATGGGTTTTCTGGTGCTGCGACATAAGTTGCCAAGACACTCAGCCTTCTTCTCAGAACCAGGGCCGCTCGGAAAGGTTACCATCTGGGTTCCGTAGGTGGTGATAATGCACAGGTGCGGTTAGCGTGTTGATGTTCAGGTGAGTGGGCGGGGTCCCCAGTTCCTGATCTCCCTCAGCCCTTCCCCCACTCCTCTCTCCTCCGTCTCCATCTGTGTCTCTGCAGTTTTGTTTGATACTCCTGGTTGGAGGGTTTACTGCGGTAAACGTACAATATGAAGCTGGATGTGATTAAAAAGCACGATACCACCAGAATCCGACTCCAAAAAACACCTGTAAGCCCACAGGTGTCTTTGTAGTTGGATGCGTGAATTGAATCTTTTGTGGACTGTTCGAGCCCCGCTGTTTTGTTTCTTTTTAACATTTTTGCTTCGAATTGGAGAGCTGAAAGGTGACCTCTGGGCTGTGGACAGCAGCTTGTGTTAAAAAGAATAAAGCTGTTGATGGTTTGTGCGGCAAGACCTGGAAGTTAACTGCAGGATGGTTCTTGATCAGAATCTTTGCCCACACTTTTGGCCATTAATGAGGTCAGTATCTGTGAACTGGTGCAAGCAAGTCTGTGAGAGAACATGATTAAACAGAAGCAAGGGCTGGAGTTTATGAACTGTGGCTTTCCGAGTAAAGGTGTTTGTTTGGTAGATGCCACAGTGTGAAACCTTGACAATTATCTGTATCTGTTAAACAGTACATCATGGAAGCTACTAAAGTCATCTGGTCAGATTTGCTTTTGCATTTATAATTTATCCCTTGACAGTTTGTTTATCTGTGTTTGGGATGAATGGGGCTGAGAACATTGCTGTCAGTAGAACGTGCGGTATGTTGTTGGAAAAAGCTTGTACATATACTAGTGACTAAGATTGATGGAAAAGTATCCACACGCACATTTTTGTCACTGGGCTGGCTGCCAATGTGAAAGCATTGGAGTTGGGAATGGAGAGAGACAACTGAGTAGAGTGGGAATTGGGGCCATTTTTGTCCTTGCCACTCTCACTGCTTCCCGTCTTTACCCCCAGCCCCCAATTCTAGCTGTCCCTTCCCCGGCATCATGAATCTTCACAAAGATATTTTCTTATTTCCCGTATACTGTGTTGCTTTTCTTGAACATTCAACAATTTGAGAATGGCATAGAAAACTAGAGACAGAGCAGCCACTCCATAAGCTTTGAAAATTGCTCTGCATATCCTTGACCTTCTTGGACTGCTACAGTCCATGTGGTGAAGCTGCTCCATGACTGCTGCTCGGTAAGGAATTGCAGAATTTTGTTTTTATGGTAGTGAGAAGGTAGTGCTGACACCTGTCAGTTATAATCCTTTTTATTGTTTATCCCACCTTTTACAGAATAGAAAAAAAAAACATAGGAACAGCAGTAGGCCTTTTTCATGCGTTCGGTCATGGCAGATCATCCCACTGAAAAACCTGTTCCCACTTTAGACCCATACCCTTTGAAACATTTAGCCCTCAGAGCTATATCTATTTTCTTCTCAGAAACATTCACTGTTTTGGTCTTAACTGCTTTCTGTGACAGCGAATTTCACAGGCTGACAAGTGTCTGAGGAAAGAACACTTTCCTCAACTCAGTTGTAAATGGCCTACCACATATCCTTAATGTGTGACTCACCGGTTCTTGACTCCCTGCTCATTGAGAGCATCCTTACTGCCTTTACTTTGTTAGTCCTATTAGAATATATTGGTTTCAGTGACATCTCCCTCATTCTTCTAAAGTCCAGTGAATTTTGTCCTAACGAATCCATTTTGCCTTTATATGTCGGTTTTGCCATCCCAGGAATCATCTGGTAAACCTTTGTTGTACAGACTCCATAGTCAGAAAATCCTACGTCAGATCCACATTCCAAATCTGCATACAATACTCCAGCTGTGGTCTCACCAAGACCCTGTACAATTTCAGCAAGATGTCCCTGCTCCTGTACTGAGATCCTCATGCTATTTGCCTTCTTCACCTCCTGCTGCATCTCTCTGCTTAATTTCAGTGACTTGAGTACATGGACAGTAGGTGTAGTTTCTCATTTCCTTTTCTGTAATCCATGCTGGCTGGCTGACTGTCCAATACTGTCACTGTTTTCCAGTGTTAGGCTAACTGCTCTATGATTCAGAGACAGTAGGAACTGCAGATGCAGGAAAATCTGAGCTAACAAGGTATAGAGTTGGATGAACACAGGAGGACAAGCAACATCAGAAGAGCAGAAAGGCTGACAGGCCTAGGCCTGAAACGTCAGCTTTCTCACTGCTTGGCCTGCTGTGTTCATCCGGCTCTATGCCTTGTTTATGGTTCAATGCTTTTTCTCTGCCTGCTTTATTAAATAGTGGGGTTACATCAGCTACCTTCCAATTCAGAGGAACTGTTACAGAGCCTATAGAATCTTGAAGGATGTCCATGAGTTTCCTGTATTTAGAATCAAGACCCTAGTTTCTGAATGCATCCACTCTATCTTGGACCACTTTGTTAAGTACACTGGGGTGCAGATTACCAGCTGCTGGGGATTTGTTTGTATTTGATCCTGTCCACCGGCGTTTCTCCACTGAGTGATTTCCTTCAGTTCTCCTCCAGCATTTTAGGGATGTTATTTGTGTCATTTTTTGACAGAACCAACATTTGTAGTTAATTGGTCTGTCCATCTCTTTATTCGACCTCATAATGTCCCCTGTTTCTGATTGTAAGGGATCTGTTTTCATTGATTTTTTTTCTCTTTGCTATATCTTTAGGAGCTTTGACAATCAATCTGAACGTCCCCTGCAAGCTTAACGTAGACTTTATTGTGCCCCGCTTAATCAATCCCTTAGTCGTCTTCTGCTAAAATTTGAACTGCTTCCAGTCTTCAGGTGTGCTGCTCTTTTGAGCCAATTTGTATGTCTCTCCCTTGGATCCAGAACTACCCCTAATATCCCTTGTTAGCTATGGCAGGGTCACCTTTCCCACTTTATTTTGCAACAGTTGCAGTACTGCAAAATGCTCTTTAAATGTTTGTCATCCCTTTTGAGTTATATTCCCAATTTATCGTAGCCTGCCTGTGTGTGATACCATCCCAATTACCTTGATTGAGATTTTGGTCCCTCGACTCGGAATCTACTCCGTCACTCTCCACTTAAATGAAGATTTCTATCACTGATTTCTTCACTCACACATAAGGAATTTCACAGCTAGATTACTAGTTATTTCCTTCTCATTACACAATTAAAATTTTAAAATTAGAAGTTGCCATAATCCCAGAAGACCATTGGACTGCTCTCTCATTTATGAGAGAGAGAGAGAGAGAGAGAGAGAATGGTGCTTTAACCTCAGGATCACCATACCTCAGGCAAGGGACAGGATTAAGAAGGTAGGACCTTCGTGGTGACCTCAGCCAGTTAAGGCATTGAGTACATGCTGTTGGCGCCACTCTGCATCACAAACGAGCCAGCTAGCCAATTGGGGTAACCCACGTCTGACCATTCAACAGTACGCAGTTGAGGATGGCTTGTGCTCCTTTTGGGTTCTTGAGTCACAGATTCCTATGGCATGGAGACAGGCCCTGTCTGCAAACGGGGCCAGACAGATCCATGCTTATCAAATTTCCATCCATGCTAGCCCTATTTCCCTGCACTTGGCCCATATCCTTCTAAAGATTTCCTATCCATGTATGTGTCCAAATGTCTTTTAAATATTTAACAGGCACACGGTATAGTAGCTGAATGAGGCAATTTGGCCCATAGAGTCTGCTCCACCATTTGAGCACGACATCTGTTTCTCAACCCCATTCTCCTGCCTTCTCCCATAACGGTTGATCCCCTTACCAATCAAGAATCTATCTATCTCCATCATAAGTAGACTCTGACTTGGCTTCCACAGCGCTCAACTGCATTCAGTTCCACAGAATCAGCACCCACTGGCTGAAGAAATTCCTCCTCATCTCAATTCTAAACGGTCAGCCCTTTACTGCAAGGCAGTACCCTCGGGTTCAAGTTTCTCCTGCTTGTCGAAAAATTGTAGCCATGTCTATCTATCCAAGCCTCTCAGTATTTTGTCAGTTTCAATCACGTAGAGTCAGACAGAACGGGAATAAACCCTTTGGTCCAACCAGTCCATGCTGACCATGTTCGGAAACTAAAGTAGTCCCACCTGCCTGCATGTGCACATATCTCTGCAACCATCTTATCCAAGTACTTATCCAAATGTCTTTTAAACATTGTAACTGTAACAGGAGCCGCATCTATCACTTCCTCTGGAATTTCATTCCACACGTCAACCACTCATTACAAAAGATGCTGCTCACGTCATTTGTTAAAATCTTTCTCCTCTCACTTTAAAAATATGACCCCTAGTCTTGTAATAACCCACCCTAGGGGAAAAAAACCTTCCATTAACCTTATCTCTCCCCCTCACCATGTATAAACCTCTATTAGTTCATCCTCAACCTCCTGTGCTCTGTGAAATAAGTCCCAGCCTATCCAGCCTCTCCTTATAACTCAGTCCCTGCATTCCCAGGAGTATCCTGGTTAATCTTTTCTGAATGCTCACCAGCTTAAATAATAATCTTCCTTTAACAGGGCAACCAGAATTGGACACAGTGCTCCAGAAAAGGCCTCACCAACATCCAAGACAATCAAACATGACATACCAATTCTGCACGCAAAAGATCTGAGCAATGAAGGTTAGCATACTAAATGCATTCTTAACCGCCCTGTCTGCATGTGATGCAAACTTCACATGTTAGATAACTGAACCCTGAAGTGTCTCTATTCTACATCACTACCCAAAGCCCTACTTTTAAGTGTATAAGTCCTGTTCCCCTTGTTTGATTTGGCAAAATGAAACACCTTGCGTTTATTCAAATTAAACTCTATCCACCACTACTCAGACATTAAACCCAATTTGAGCAAGATCTTTGTAATCTTTGATAACTTTCTTCACTGTCTCATCTAGATTATTTACATAAATGACAAACAAAAGTGGGCACAACACCCTTCCCTGTGGAACGCTGCTCGTCACAGGCCTCCAGTCCTAAAAACAATGCTCCTCCACCACCGCGCTGTCTCTTGTCATTTTGCAAATTTTGAATCCAATTTGGAAGCTCATTCTGAAACCTATGTGATCTAACTTTACTAATTAGTCTATCATGCAAATCTTGTCTAAGGCTTTACTATTAAATCCAAGTAAACAATGTCTCCTGTAGACGCCACATTAATCTTCTTGGTGGAAGTGGCTAGTTTAGGAAGTTTCCGTAATGACACATGACACATGATACATGGAGGCAAGTAATGACAATGAGAGACTGCAGCGGGATAGAGACTTGTTATGTAAGTTAACAAAACTCAGTCGATGGAATATAATGTGGGAAATATTGAGGCTTATGGATTTTTTTGCGGGAAGACTAGGAGGTGAATATTAAATAAGTGAAGAAAAAACAGTGCAGAAAGCTGCAGCACAGACAGAATTGTGGGTCCTCATGCTTGAAAGACGAAAAGCTAGCACCCAAATTCAGCAGATAATCACAAAGATAAATAGCCTGTTGGCCTTCATTTTAAAGGGAATGGGATGTAAAAATAGAGAATATGCCAAAACTGTACAGGACACCTGGAATAATATGATGGTAAAGTGTGGAGTTAGATGAACACAGCAGGGCAAGCAGCATCTTAGGAGTTAAAATGTTCAGGGGATTGATCCCAGACATGGGTGGATTTTCTCAGTGGATGAAAGGAAACCTCATTGAAAGATATAAGATTCATAGGGGCTTTGACAAGATAGATTAAAAGAGATTGTTCCTCCTTGTTTGACAGTGTAGGAGCAGAGGTCATAATCTCAGTCAAGAGTCACAGTACCTAAGACTGATATGATGAAGTTCTTCTCTCTGAGGGAGGTGTACAGGTTACTGAATTTGTGGAATTCCGTACTGCAGAGGCTGGACTGCTCAATGTATTCAAGGCTAAGCTAAACAGATTTTTAATCACTAAATGAAACAAAGATGAGGGGGTAAGGCAGGAAAGTGGAGTTGAGGATTATCAAATAAATCCTGATCTCATTAAATGGCAAGAGCATATTTGCTGGGTTGAATTACCTACTTCTGCTCCACATCATCTGATCTTACTTTTTAATTTTTTTTTGGTTTCTCTCTCCCTCCCGTGTTGTTTTTTTTCTTCCATTTTTAGCCAATTTCACAGGGTATTTGAAGTGGAAGATTTACAGTGGGGGGACTTGAAATCAAACATCACTTCAGGATCTGATGGAGTCACCCAGTTTATCGTAACACAAATATCATTTCATTTTGAAAGTGGAAGGGAAAAACACCATTCACAGCGGGGAGAAACTGTGCACGTGTGGTATGTGTGGGCAAGGCTTCAGAAGATCACATGTCCTGTTGCAGCATGAATACAGTCACACTGGGGAGAGGCCATTCGTCTGTTCTGACTGTGGGAAAGGATTCACGCAAACATCCACCCTGCTGAAACCCCAGCAAGTTCACACAGATGGCAGTCTGTTTAAATGCTCATACTGTGGGACGTGCTATAAAAGCTCTGGCGCCCTGAAGCTGCATCAACGTGTTCACACTGGTGAGAGACCCTTCCGTTGCTCTCATTGTGGGTCTGGATTCAAGCAATCATCTGGCCTCATTGAACACCAGTGGATTCACACAGGGGAGATATCATTCACCTGCTCAGAGTGCGAAGGTATTTGCTCGGAAATCCACCCTACTGAAACACCAGCAAGTTCGAACAAAGGACAGACCTTATAAATGCCCAGACTGTGGGACATGCTATAAAAGACCTGTGGACCTGATGTTGCATCAACGTGTTCACACCGACGAGAGACTGTTCAGGTGCTGTCTCTGTGGGACTGGGTTCAGGCGGTCATTCCAACTCACTGTACACCAGCGACCACATACTGGGGAGAGACCGTATAGCTGCACTGAGTGTGGGAAGGGATTTGCTCAGAAATCCAACCTGCTTAAACACCAGCAACTTCAAACAGAGGAGAGAGCTTTTCAATGCCCAGAATGTGAGAAGTGTTTTAAAAGGTCTGGGGACCTGATGTCATATCAACGTATTCATAGTGATGAGAAACCATTCAAATGCTCTCACTGTGGGGCTGGGTTCAAGTGGTCAACCCAACTCACTGCCCACCAGCGATCTCACACAGGAGAGAGGCTGTACACCTGCACTGACTGTGGGAAAGGATTCACTGTGAAATCCAGCTTGCGAAAACACCAGCGAGTTCATGAGCATTGACAGTGACTGGTTTTCGCTGTGAATAAATCGCCACTTCCTCATGTTCCTCCCTCTCTGCCAGAACATCTGGATGAAAGTGAAATAAATCCACTTTTTAAAATCTCTCATGTATGTTAGTACTCTTTAACGTGATCTATTTTTGACTGCAGGAGTTTTTGTTGTTAATCGCATCCAGGACACAGCTATGTTCAATGTTGTCTTTTTTCTGCTGACCTTTATAAATTCCAGCCCAGTTATAGGTGTTAATGAAGAGTCAAAAAGAAAATTGTCACATTTGTGGGAAACACATGGCCTGCTGAAGCTTCCTAATGGCTTTAGCATTTTCTTTTGAAGTTTCTGCCCTTCCTATCACTCCATCTTGTGAGGATCTCATGGAGCTGCTTTGTCTTTCAGATTGAGACAGCCTGATTATCTGTCTCATCTATGTCCCTGAAACAGTCTCTGAAGTTCCATCTTGTCGAAGCCCTCTCCTGGCTCTAGAGCTCTTCACATTCAATGAGGCCCACCACCTAGTGCTTCGACTATCCAGTTAATTGCTGAGCAACCCATCTTCACCTTTTGTTTTGTCAGTTGATCTAAAAAGAGACAGTCCTACTTGGAGCTGGTGTATGTGGTGACCACTTTGGCGCCCTCTATTTTAGGCAGCTCCCTGGGCAGCAGCAGGCACATGGTGCTCGAGATCGCTCAAGAGAACAGGGTCTGCTGCTGGTTGTTGTGGAACAAGCAGGAGGCCTCAGGGAGATGCCGGTTTGCTGATATTATTAACAGTTCTTTCTTATGTCTGTTATAGTCATTCTCATCTCTGAATCTTTCTTTTGAAAACCAATCTTGACCTACCCTCCAAATTGCGTTTTCTCCCCAAAGATCTAGAACTTGGTTCCCCCCCCACCCCCACCACCAAGGATGTAACCCTGGCTGCTCCTATTTACATCTTGGTGACATCATCGAAAGCCACTGTGTTGGTTTTTACATATCTATTGACAGAGGTTACTACTTGACTGGCTGTAAACTGGGAGAGGGGAGTGCGCAGTGGGATCTGGGTGTCCAGTTACTGAAGGTAAGCATGTGGGCGCAACAGGTGGTAAAGAAGTAAATGGTATGTTGGCCATCATTGCAACAGGCTTTAAGTTCAGGAGCACGGATGTATTATTGCAGTTATACGGGGGCTAGGTGAGGCCACACTGAGAATATTGTGTACAGTTTTGGTCACCCTTTCTGAGGAAAGACGCTCTTGCTCTCGAGGGAGTGCAGTGAAGGTTTTTCAGGCTGATTCCGAGGATGGCAGGACTGAGATATGAGAAGAGATTGACGAGGCTGGTATTGTTTCCGCTGGAGTTCAGACAAATGAGGGGGATCTTTTTGAGATGTTTAAAATTCGGAACAGGACTAGACAGAGTAGATGCTGCGAGGGTGTTTTGATGGTTGGTGTGACTGAAACCAGAGGCAACAGTCCAAGGATTCAGGATAGACCATTTAGGATGCAGATGAGGACCCATTTCTTCACCTGAAGAGTGATGAGCCTGTGGAATTCATTACGAGTGGACGTTGATGCCAAAACATTGAATATATTCAGGATCTGACTAGATATAGTACTTGGGGTGAATGGTATCAAAGGTTATGGGGGAAAAGAAGGATTAGGTTATTGAGTTGGGCAATTAGCCATGATCATAATGGTGGAGAAGTCAAAGGGCCAAATGGTGGCCTTCTGTTCCTAAATTGTACTTTTCTGTGAATCTTAGATATTTATCGTTCTGAAGTATTTTGCAGGTGATTAAAACGTTAACTAAAGAAGTCTATTTTATCTTGCATTTCTTACACAAGATTATGAAGGTTTAAGGTGGGAATTCAAGAGCTTGTGGCCTCAGCAGCTGAAAGCACAGGTACCAATGGTGAATGTGGCATTTGCAAGAGGGATTTGGAAATCGTGTGTAGAAAATGTAATTGGAAGAGTGCAGGGAGCTCATTGGGTCTTAACAATGGAGGAGGTTCCAGAGACTTTCTGTTATCGTTGTGGAACTGTCTGTTGAAAAGGTGCCCGCTGCCTTAGACAGGATAACAGATAGTATCCATGCCCTTACAAAACATCACTGATCTCCTCCAAACTGATCTGCAGAAGAATGTGGACAATGAGGTGACTCTGCTCTGGGGAGGAGTGATGGAGGAGACAGGGATCATAGCTTTTTCCCACTACCAAACCAGTTGAATATAAAAACATAACTTCCATCTCCCACCACAGCATCCTGACTCGTAATAGTGGTGACTGGCTATCTGAAGGTAGAAGTGGAATGTCTTTTACGGGAACATTCAGCAGCTCTGACACTCTCAGTGGAGACCAAAAACAGCTGTGCATGAGAGCCAAGGATTTGAGTGACCTGCCTGTACCTGTTCTGAAACCTAGATAGTGCACCTGGTAGAAACAATAGGAAGCATCTGAACTATAAATTGGAATCAACCTAGTGTGTGCATGATTGGATTGACAAATTCTTCCATTTCCTCCTTTAAATAGAGATACAAATTGTAAAGATTGGAACCACTATCAACCCTTGGTCATTCTAATATCTTGAGAGGCAGATTGCCCTTTCACTGGTTTAATACTGTAATTTTATTATGTCATCGCCAAGATTTTATTTCTTCTCTTTTGGGACAGGGGTCTCACTGGCTGGTCAGCATTCATTGCTTATCCCAAATTGCTCTTGAGAATGTGAAGGTGAGTTGACTTCTTAAACTACCACAGTCCATGTGCTACCGGCTGACACACAATGCTGTTAGAATGAGACTTCCAGGATTTTGACCAAACAACAGTGAAGGAGCAGTGATATATTTCCAAGTCAGAATGGTGAGTGGCTTGGAGATTACTTTACAGAAGGTGGTGTTCCAATGCAGCCGCTGCTCCTATCCTTGTTGATGGAAATGATCGTGGTTTGGAAGGTATTATCTGAGGATCTTTGAATTTCAGCAGTACATCTTTGAATTTTTTATGATTAGAAGCCAATATTAAATGTGATTAGAATCTTGCCTTTTGAAATAAAGTATAAAATGATGCTTCCTGTAGATAAAACTTAAAAGGTAAATTTTGAAGCTTCTATGCCAATGAACAGAGGGACATTAGTGAAAACAACACATTGATGAATTTGCAGAACAGCATGTGTTTAAGTGAGATAAGCTTCGTTCAGATGAAATGTGACTGGGCACAAGACATAAGACCACCCCTCACCCCATATGTTACAAAATGCTGAATGTCAATCTAGGCTGGGAGCCATGAGATGGATGTGCAATGAATGGTTGAAGCAATTGCAGCGCACAGGGTGAGGAAGTTTCGGCAGTGATGGGAAGTGTTCATTCTGAAGGAGTCTCATCTGAAACGGTGGCAATTCATTCATGATTTTCCCATGATCAGCTGTTATGTGAGTTTGTAAAGCAAATGGCCCCAATTTAGGAAGAAATGTAAGCTTTAGAAAGTACACTAATATTGTTTTATTTAATTACTCTTGACATCCTTTGCTGTCCAGTCCAGCATTTATTGTCCATCCTTAATTGTGCTGCACAAGATGACAGTGAGGTGCCTTCTTGAACTGCTGTCATCCTTGTGGGAGAGACAAATATACATTGCCGTGAAGCAGTTTCAGGATTTTCACCTCGTAATACTGATGGAACAATGATATAGTTCCAGGCAGGACAGCATGCCAATTGATGGAGAACTCCAAAGTGTGTTGTCCCCATGTGCCTGCTTCTAGGTGGTAGAGATTGTGGTTTAGGGAAGTGGCACTGAACGAACCTGGGGAATTTACTTCAGTGCAATTTGATGGTACAAACCGTTGCTGTTGTCCACCCGTTGTCATAGAATTGATGCAGCGCACAAGGAAGCCGATTGACCATTGTGTCTGCACCAGCTTTTGGAATGAGAATCTCACACAGCGCCATTGTCCTGCCTTCTGTCTCTAAACTTGTACATTGTTAGTTAAATAGGAACAATCTAATTCCCTTACTGAATATCCTAATTCGTGTATTCAGATTACGGTGCAGCCTACTTTGTCCTGGATGGAGTTGAATATCTTTGCATATTTGCAGCTGTCCTAAAGCAAGCAAGTGGGGACTATTCCATCACATTTCGGACTTGTACTTGGCAGACTGTGGGCAGGCTTTGAAGACTTACCGCATATTTCCTAGCCTCTGCCCTCTAAAAGTCACAGAGTTTACACAGCTGGCGCAGTGATCGGCTGAATCCTTGTTCACATTGAGTATATGTTATGTTCAAATTCAGGAACATTCAGGGCACTAGCAATTGGCTGATGGTCAGATTTTGAGGTGCTACTTGGGTGGAGTTCCCCAAGACAAGATCCAATCATAAAATTTCTACAATGCATAAGCACGCTATTCGGCCCAACGAGTCTGCACCAACCCGCTAGGCAGCATCCTACCCACACTCACCACTCACCACACACCACTCTATTTCCCGTAACGTTACATTTCCGGTGGTTAATCCACTTAATTTACACAGACTTGGACACTGTGGATTTAGTATGGGCAATCCACCGAACCTGCAGAGACAGGGTGAATGTGCAAACTCCACGCAGAGAGTCGCTCAAGGGCGGAATCTAACCTTCTCTTCGGCATTGCGATGAACAAACGACAAACCACTGAAATATCGTGCCAACTGTAAATCCTTCTAACGTCTGTGCAATATGTTAATCTGATTTTTTAAAAAACAGACGTGTGGGAGAACACACAGGAGCTGAATGAAACTGGAAAATTTGTGGAGCTAGTATGGGGAGAAAATTGTCATGAAACCTGCTGAATTGTCCCAAAAATGTGTGTCGTTCTCTACCATTGGTTGGAGGATCAGCTGCTCCAGCTCGGTCCTCCAGCCCCGCCCCTCATTCACTTGCCATTGTTAGGAGTACCGGCCACACCTGCACCTTCGTCCCGTCCCTCAGTCACTCCCGAAGCATCAGCTTTTGTGCTCCTGAGATGCTGCTTGGCCTGCTGTGTTCATCCAGCTTCACACTTTATTATCTTGGATTCTCCAGCCTCTGCAGTTCCCATTATCTCTGCTCACTCACTCCCATTGGTTGGTGGACAGGCAGCTCCAAGTCTGCCCTCCAATCCCGCCCCTCATTTTTTGGAGGATCGGCCTCATCTGCGCCTTCAGCCCGCCCCTCACTCTACCCCATTGCTTGGCGGACCAGCTGCACCTGCTCAGTCATCCAGCCGCGCCCCCCCATTCCCTTCTGATTGGAGAACCAGTCCTGCCTGCTCCGCCCTCCGGCCCACCCCTCGCTCACTCCCATTGGTTAGGCTAATTGATTGATGGTCTTGTCTGCTGCTCCAGCAACGATGTGGAGGTGCCGGAGTTGGACTGAGGTGGACAAGATCAAAAACCACATCACAGCAGGTTACGGTTCAACAGGTTTATTTGAAAACACAAACTTTCGGAGTCTCAATCCTCCTGCATGCAGGTGCTCTTGAATGAGGAAGTATTTATACATCACCATTTCAAACAAGTTTTTTTGTTTATATCGCTCTGCCCGCTGGTTACATCTCTCTCTTGTTTTCTTTGTTTTATTTTCGCCACTGAGACACTTTTCAGCCTCGAGTGCTCAACATTAAAATCTATATCTAAACTGCCCACAAGACATTCATTTCAACTCCCCCGCCCATTCCTCCGACGGCATGTCCATCCTGGGCCTCCTGCAGTGCCACAACGATGCTACCCGAAGGGTACAGGAGCAACAACTGATATTCCGCTTGGGAATCCTGCAGCCCAAAGTTATTAATGTGGATTTCACAAGCTTAAAAATCTCCCCTCCCTCTGTTGCATCCCAAAGCCAGCCCAGCTCGTACCCGCTTCCCTAACCTGTTCTTCCTCTCAGCTATCCCCTCCTCCCACCTCAAGCCGCAGCCCCATTTCCTTCCTACTAACCTCGTCCCGCCCCTTGATCTGTCCCCTCCCTACCTCCCCAGCAACACTCTAAAGGAGCTCCATCAACGCCTCTTTAACTGGTCTGTCTCCTCTCCACCTAGCTGCTCCTCGATCCAACTTCCGTCCGCCTCCCCCTCTCTTCCTAATCATTTCAGGACCCTCTCCCCCTCCCCCATTTCTGATGTGGGGTCCGGGCCCGAAACGTCAGTTTTTGTGCTCCTAAGATGCTGCCTGGCCTGCTATGTTCATCCAGCTCTACACTTTATCACAAGATCCCTCCGTCTGTCTTCCACCTTCCACACACTTCCCATTGTTGTTTGGCGAGGGTTTTATCAGGCCCCGCAACTGTGATCGAATCGGGGGAACCAGTTACATTGCAACTACATTTAAATGCTCTCCCAACCGACAAATTGCTCGAAAATTAATCAGTTTCAAAGAAACAGTAAAACACATACCAAGCAATGAAATTAATTATTGATAATGTTTAATCTGTGTGTTAGGATGACAGAACGAAAAAACTCAGTCGATGTTTCGAATTTGAAAGACTAACAGCGAAATGTGAGAGACACTCAGCAAGGCGGGACGTGGCCTGTTAAAACACTAGAAGATAACCAGGGGAATGGAGAAGGAATTAGAGAAAATAGGAACTGCAGATGCTGGAGAATCCGAGATAACAAGGTGTGGAACTGTCTGATGAACACGTAGGTCAAGTGGAATTACTTGGTTATACTTGGAGATAGGGGTAACAGCAAAAGGTAGGAATCTCGGGATAAAACCACGTGACTGGTCAGAGAATGGGGACCGCACTGCGAGGCTCCCTGTAGCACTTGCCTTTAGACTGTCTCAGTTCTGAGTAGGTCTGGGTTCAATTGCAAGTTGAAAGGTTTTTCACTGAACTGGGCGGAACTGAGGTTGTGATTGACAGGTCGATGGTGATTTCAGCGCAAGAACAGTCTCTGCTCAGCCTTTTCTTGGTGAATGTTTCCCTGGAGTCGAATTGGTAAGTGTTTAGAACTCTGTCGGTATCCCGGTAATGTAGGTGAACTGAAGGTCACTGTGAGTTAGATTACACCGCCAACCCTGCCTCATTCCCTTTCTCCCAAACCTGGTTACATGCTGTGAGCTCTGGCGGATGCGGGACTGTAGTTAATCTCGGCGCTGGTTTGGGTGCACAGAAGACGGTTTAGTATTTCTGGATAATGAGAGATCATTCTACCCAGAAGGACAGAACCTAATCTAACAGCAGGGAACCACATCACCCTCAGAAATTGGGATTAATTTCTTCAGAGCAGAATAGACTGAGGAAGGATCATTGGAACCGAAACGTTGACTCTGAATTTTTCTCCACTAGTACTGCCAGACCTGCTGAGCTTTTCCAGCAACTTCTGTTTTGTTGTAGTCCGAGGGGGACATGATTGAGATGGCTTTTCATGGAGATAGAATAAACAACAATGAATCTTTCGGCTTAGTAGTGGAATCAATATCGGGGACACGGATTGATGGTAAGGAGCAGGAGGTTTTGATAAGATGTGAGGATTTTTTTTCACTCAGAATATTGTGGGGGCAGGGGGAACATGTCAAACTCTCTGCCTGGAAGTGTGGTAAAGGCAGAAACCGTTATAACCATCCTGAAATGTTTAGATGTATAAAATAAACACCGTAAGAACTGCGGATGGTGTAAATCAGAGACGAAACAAAAATTGTTGACAAAGTTCAGCAGGTCTGGCAGCATCTGTGGAGAGAAATCAGAGTTAAAATTTCGCATCGAGTTTTCCTTCCCTCGATCTATTCTCTCCTCAAATTCTGCCAGACATGCTGAGATTTTTCAGCAATTTCTACTTAAATGTATATTTGTGATACCAGTACATACACTGCTACGAATCAAATGCTGGAAATAACACTTGAATAGTTTGACGCCTGTATTTGACCAGCACTGATTCGATGGACCGAACGGCATTTTGTCTCTACTGTGGACTCTGAAACTGGGCGAATGGTTCAGGTCGGTGAGGAATGGGTGGGGCGGGGGGGGGGGGGTGTGGTGTTAAACAAACGAATTGCGCGGGGGAAGGGCGGGAGAGTTTCACCGACAAACGTTTCAGGTTGCGAAATCAAGAGGGTGATGAAGAAGTAAAGAGACAAAAGTGTTTGAATGAGGTGTGAATGGGACATTAGTAAATGCAGAGTAAAGATAATCAGCGAGATACGGACAAAAACAGGTGCAGATGTAATAGGATTAACAAAGTGTGAAGGTGGATGAACACCTCAGGCCAAGCAGCATCTCAGGAGCACAAAAGCTGATGTTTCAGGCCGAGACCCTTCTTCAGAGAGGGGGATGGGGAGAGGATTCTGAAATAAATAGGGAGGGAGGGGGAGGCGGACTGAAGATGGATAGAGGAGAAGATAGGTAGAGGGGAGAGTATAGGTTGTGAGGTAGGGAGGGTTTAGGTCAGTCCGGGGAGGACGGACAGGTCAAGGAGGCGGGATGAGGTGAGGAGGTAGGAAATGGAGGTGCGGCTTGAGATGGGAGGAGGGGATACTTGAGAGGAAGATCAGGTTAGGGAGCCGGGGACATGCTGGGCTGGTTTCACACTTTGTTATCTTGGATTCTCCAGCATTTGCAGTTCCCATTATCTGTGAAGCAGATGCAGTAGGAACTGCTGATGCTGGAGAATCTGAGATAACAAGGTGTAGACCTGAAGGAACACACCAGGCCAAGGAGCATCAGAGGAACAGGAGACCTGGGGTTTTGGAGCGACACCCTTCTTCAGAAATGGGGAAGGGGGTTCTGAAATAAATAGGAAGGGGGGGAGGTTAATAGAAGATGGATAGAGAAGGAGAAGATGGATAGGTGGAGAGGAGATCGGAGGGACCACTCCATGACTCCCTTGTCCGCTGCACACTCCCCTCCAACCTCACCACACCTGGCACTTTACGGTGCATCTGCAGGAAGTGCTCCAACTGTCCTGACGCCGCTCCTCTCACCCCGATCCCAGGCCCCAAGAAAACATTCCACATCAAGCAGAGGTTCACCTGCGCAGCTGATAATGTGGTATACTGCATCTGCTGTACCCGTTGCGGCCTCTTCTACGTTGGGGAAGCCAAGCGGAGGCTGGGGGACAGCTTTGCAGAACAGCTACACTCAGTTTGTAATAAACAACTTCACCTCCCAGTGGCAAACCATTTCAACTCCCCCTCCCATTTCTCAGATGATATGTCCATCCTGGGCCTGCTGCGGTGCCACAATGATGCCACTCGAAGGTTACAGGAACAGCAACTCATATTCTGCTGGGGAACCCTGCAGCCCAATGGTGTTAATGTGGATTTCACAAGCTTCAAAACCTCCCCTCCCCCGACTGCATCGCAAAACCAGGCCAGCTCGTCCCGCCTGCCTAAACTGCTCTTCCTATCACCTATGACCTCCTCCCACCTCGAACCACAAACCCATTTCTGACCTGCTGACCTCATCTCGCCCTATTGACCTGTCTGTCCTCACCAGACTGACCTATCCCCTCCCCACCTCCCCACCTACACTCACCTCTACAGGCTCTATCCCGACCTCTTTAACTTGTCTGTCTCCTCTACACCTATCTTCTCCACTATCTATCTTCGATCTGCCTCCTCCCTCTCCCTATTTATTTCAGAACCCCCTTCCCCTCCCTCATTTCTGAAGAAGGGTCCAGCACCGAAACGTCAGCTGTTATGGTCCAATGATGCTGCTTGGCCTGCTCTGCTCATCCAGCTCGCCACCTTGTTATCTCAGGAGCAGATGTAAACCATTTTGCCAGAGATATTTTTGCATTTTTTGGCAGCAGTAGCAGCAGTGGGAGTAGTGAGAGTGCAGACGAAGGGCCAGCTGAGAGGTAAGCTCTTCATTTTGGCAGCGAAGCTGAGCAGGAGTGGCTGAATTGTGCTCTTGGGACGTGGGTGAACTACTATATTTGGGTATTTGGCATACACCTGAGACACTACACATCTAGTGTCTCCCACCTACCCTACTCTGACCAAAAAAAGAACAGACTGGCTTGTCAGAACAGGAAATGACATCACCAATGCAGGAAATGACATCACCAACCCAAGGCAACCTATCCAGATAAATAGAAAGCGGGACAGAACACCAGCGTTTCGTTGGAGGCTCATTGATGATGTTACTTAGCATGGTGACAAAAAGTCTGAAAACTAAACTTCCAGCTCAGCGAGCAAACTCACATCCAGACTGACTTGTGTTCATAAGGTAAGTGTTTTTTTTTAATCATGTGCTGGTATGTAGAGTGAAATGGCAGATGCGGCGGAGGTGGAGGAATTGGGAATATTGGGTGGAATTTTTGCAGGAGGCTGGGTGGTAGGAGGTGTATTCTAGGTAGCTGTGGGAGTCGGTGCGCTTGAAATGGACATCAGTTGCTAACTGGTTGCCTGAGACGGAGACTGAGAGATCCAGAAAGGTTGGGGTAGTGCTGGAGATGGCCCAGGTGAACTGAAGGTTGGAGTGGAAGGTTTTGCTGAAGTGGATGAACTGTTCGAGCTCCTCTGGGGAGCAAGAGGTGGCGCTGATACAGTCATCAATGTAATGGTGGAAGAGGTGGGGTTTGGGGCCTGTGTAGTTGTGGAAGAGGGACTGGTCCATGTAACCTTCAAAGCGGCAGGCATAGCTGGGGCCCATGCGGGTGCCCATGGACACACCCTTTGTCTGTAGGAAGTGAGAGGAATCGAAAGAGAAGTTGTTGAGGGGAGGACGAGTTCGGCTAGGTGGATGAGGCTTTCGGTGGAGGGGGACTGGTCGGGTCTGCGGGACCAGAAGAAGTGGAGGGCCTTGAGGCCATTTGCGTGCGGAATGCAGGTGTATAGGGACTGGATGTCCAAAGATAACATGTCAGATAAGTAACCCTCAGAATTTCACTGGAAACTGGCATCCAGATATAGTTCATTCTTAGTTGTGGATTTGCAGCAGCGATATCAGCAGAATATAACCTTATGTGAATTTGTGGCTGTCTCTGGAGTTTATTTTGCTGAGTGATCCCTAACCACACGCAGGAATGGTGAAAACCTCTCCCGAGTGTGACTGAGTAAATGAATTTCCACCTCAGTGGGTAATTGAATCCTTCCTGCAGTCTGCACAGTTCCCTGCCTTTTCTGTGCTGTGGGTGTCCTTGTCTCTATCCAGATTTGACGATGAGGTGAATTCGAGTCAATGCAGACAGAAGGCCCAATTTTCCCTGATGTGAATACGTTTTTAGTTTTCCTTATTCTCTCACGGGATGTGGGTATTGCTGGTCAGGACAGTGTTTATTGTTCATCCCTAATTCTCCTTGAACTGATGTCAGAGGGCAGTTAGGTGTCAATCAAATTGTTGTGGGTCTGGGGTCATTTATGTGCCAGATTGGGGAAGGATTTCACTCCTGAAGGGACATGAATGAATGGGATTTTTTAAAATTAAAGCCATGGTCTTTGTTCCTGAAATTCGCTCAACATTCCAGACTTCATTCATCGAATTTAAATTGCAGTAGCTGCTGTGCCTCAGCTCCCAGGGATAACTAGAAGATATATCACCACTACACTTGTATACCTGCTGCATTGATTCATTGTACAGAATAACTTTCACTGTTGAGATCAACCCAGAGTGACAGAACAGGAGGAGGCCATTTGGACCATCACGCCAGTGTTAGTTCCTGCTGAGAAAGGGATTGAGTGAAAGGGAATAGTTTGGGCTGGTGCGTGTTTGCAACATTCACAGTGTGATATTTCCCACAGCCTGATGCCCCAATACGCCCTGCTCCATGTCAATAAAAGCTGCTCTGGGTGAGGTTGGAGATTACAGCCTTGGCATTTCACGCACCTCTATACTGTCATAGAAGGACAGTGTGCTCACCGATTGCATCACTGGTGTGATAGAGTAGCTCAGCGCACTCATTGCCATCCCCATTTCCGGTTGGTCACGTGGTTAGTCACTATGCCCTGGGTTTACATTCGAGACAGGGAATTACACCGTGTTGCTGCTGTGAGAGTGGTCACAGTGGGCAGGGCTTCTAATGAAAAATAAAACAATTCGACCAGCGTTTGTGGGATAATCTTTCAGTTAGTTTCATCTTCCAGCTGATGACCTCTCCATCCAATTGGAATAGTTCAGAATGTCTCAGTGGGAAATAAGTGCGGATGGAGGGGAGTGAAAGGGCTGGGATTGGCTCCAAGGGGTGAGTGAAAAAATAATGACAGAAAAAATGATGAGGCAAGGCTAAATGTAGGTAGGAATGTGATGAAATTTCTTGTTTGGTTCGTTATGGCACAATTCCCACTCTCAATGAGCTAATCAGAACTGCTGTTTCAAAGAAGCGTGGTCTTTTCTTGGATTTTACTGATTTTGTCATTCCTCTAAAATCAGAAATATAATGGTGTGGATTTGATTCCGATGAGGAAATTTCTCATCCTCCATCTTCCTCCCATGAGATCTTGATGATATCACATGCCAACTGTTTTCCGAGTGTTAGGACGTGACCGAGCATTTAAGGCAATGGGTTGCTAACCCATTGTGCTCTGCCCGCGTGGGTTTGAATCTCACCGCCATTGGTGTTTCACATCATTATTGCTGTTGTCATTCTTCTTCGTATCTCTCTCATTTGTACAAATTGGACTTGATGCCCAATTCTTATCTGTTTATGTTAGCAGAGATTCTTAAATTGTCAACATGACAGTAAAGTCACAGTCCAGGATTACAATCTACCACTTTAAAAGTGTTAAACTGCAGATTAAACTGGAATAGTGAAAAGGAACACTCTTTTCCCTCCCGTCATTTCTTCAATCTCTATTATGTAGAGTGTCATTTGTTGCCTCCAGGTCACAGCATATTTGTTTTTCATCAGCTACAAAGCTTGTTTCTGATCAAATAAATAGAACTTTTCTACCACTTTATCCAACTCCCTCACAATTTTAATCTTTTCGATCAATGGGACTGTCGGCCAAATGATGCAGAAGCAGAAGAAGTCAGTCAGCTCATCAAGTCTGCTCCAGTATAAAATGGTGTCATGGCTGCTCTGCTGATCTTCAACTCCGTTCTCCTGCCCCAGGTGAATAACCCATTATTTCCTTACTGATTAAATATCTGTCTACCTCAGCTTGTAATTACTCAACAATTCTGAGACAGAATTCCAGGCAATCACTGGGTCCTGAGCAACACAATTCCTCCTCGTTTCAGAATTAAATAGGCAACACCCTGTTCTGAGATTGTGTCCTTTGACCCTTGACTGTCACACTAAGACAAACCACCTGTCCATATCTACTCTTTCAAGGTCCCTAAGGATATTGAATGTTTATAAATGTTGTTGTGTGGCTATAAATCTCCCCACCCCCCGCCTCCTTTGTTCCAAGGAGAACAATCCCAGCCTAACCAACCATTCCATTTTATCCAATCTTGGAGGAATGTCAGGATATCCCCTTCAGTGTCCATGATATTTTTTAATGGAGTTTGACCACGATTCTGTGAAACAAGTGGTTTACTATTTATCAGGTATATGCAGAGGCAGGGTTGAGGGTCAGAATCAGATTTACTCGAAAATGTAGAACAGTGGGGCATTGAGTTTCTCTGTTTGCAAGCCTGGGAACTAGGGTTATATGGTCATCTGCAGCAGTCATCACGTTTTTGTCTGAGTAAACTGCTGCTATAACTGTTGTAAAACTCAAATGGTAATTGAAAAATACACCCAATATTGCACTCCAGCAAAAAATCATTTCCATATGACAAAGAATCACATTCACCAAGTGAATATAAGACAGAAAGTCGTCATTTTAAACTGTAAGAAATTGGAGTATGATGTGGCCACTCAACACTTAGCCCACCACGCTTTTCAATGAGATCTTGGACTGCCTCCAATTTTAAAACCACTTTTTCTACATTATTCGCTAAGTTCTTGAAGCTTTAAAAATGTGTCAAAATCTTGCAATGATGACCTTTTTAAAAACTCAATACTTAGCATTTACATCTCCCAGGGCTCGGAATTGCAAATATTCTCCCCATTGTGTGTTCCCTCATCTTAGTCTGCTGTATTGCTGTTGTGTGCCTGATGCTGCTCCTGGCACACCCTCTAGCACTGCGCTTACTTCCTGTTCCGTGAGGCCTCATTGTGCAGTGCTGTGACCATATAGTGGTTCTTACTGTATGATGTGGCTGCAGCAGCTCTTGCTCAAAACTGGCCACAGCATTAACTGTGGTCCTCAATTTCCCCATAACAGGTGCAAAAGGAACACAATGAGGGATCAATTTAAATTCCAGAAAGCATGTTCATGGAAGTGTGTTCAATTTCGATGTTGTGAGAGCGAGCATCACACGGAGCAGCTTTTCTTCACATAGACCACTGACCCTTGAAAGGTCAGGCTCAGGAAAATGACAAGAGAGTGACATTCTGCGCAACAGGTATCATTACAAAAGACCAGATTCTGCATTATGCAGTTCATCTGTCAGGTTTGCGTCATTTAACAGTTTGAAATTGCCCACTCTGTAAACATGTACGAGTCATTACTATCTGTCGAGTAGAGAACTAGTCCCAGTTCTGACTTGTGGGAACAGCAGAGTTTATTCTCCTCAATTCTGAAAAACAATTCCTCACAGACAATGTCGCATCCCAGCTGTCACCAGGCTTTTCATTCAATCGGCTCCAATTCCTCGTCAAATTTGATTGAATAGATCATAGAGCATAGAATCATAGAAGCCCTACAGTGTGGAACAGGCCGTTGGGCACATCCAGTCCATACTGACCCTCAGAGCATGCCACCCACACCCACTTTCCATAACCGACCTCATCTTGTCATTGAGTAATTTCTTCATTTGTGTTCAGCTCAGGAGAGCAGTGTGTCACAATAGTAGTGACCTACAGGTCATGCCATACTCTGGAAATCATATCCCACTGCATATCATTTCACAAACACGAGGGACAAATACTTGCTGCTCTGCACAATTTCATGAAGAGTGAGAAACATGAGGTCTTGATAAGATCACATGTCACCCTGATTATGCATGTGATGAGATGGCTGAGAGGGTATGGTGATGGACTGCTAATCCGTTGTGGTCTGCACACGTGCGTTTGAGTACCACTTTCGTCACAATTCCCAGCAATTTCGCAGCGGCCGATCTTTCTTTGTTATGTCTCATGAGCTTCAGATAAAGTGAAATTAGAATGCAATTATTGTAGGTTTATCTTGCTGGAGATCCCTGATCAATCGATTTTATGGTAAAGTCGAAATCAAGAATTGGAACTTGTCTGAAATCTATTCAAGTGTAGGTTGAATTCAGACAATAACAAGGAACTCAATTTTCCCTCCCAAGATGTGCTCCAATAAACATACATTGAATGAAAGAGGCTCAGGTTTAAAAAAAAATGATGAAATATCAGAAGGACAGGTTTATTGAGTGCGATTTTTGAATATTTTAAACAAACACAAAGTTCTGACTAATATTTCAAACAGACCTTTACTAAACTGATGGTGATACAGATGCTTGATTATGATGCTTGATGCAGACAATATACATTAATGATATAGATGAAGGCATTAAAAGTATTATTATCAAATTTGCTGATGACACAAAGCTGGGTGGCAGTGTGAAATGTGAGGAAGATGTTATGAGAATACAGGTTGACTTAGACAGGCTAGGTGAGTGGACGGATGCATGGCAGATGCAGTATAATGTGGACAAATGTGAGGCTAGCCACTTTGGTGGCAAGAACAGGAAGGCAGGTTACTAACTAAATGGAGTCAAGTTGGATAAAGGGGAAGTACAACGAGATCTGGGTGTTCTTGTACATGAGTCAACGAAAGCAAGCGTGCAGGTACGGCAGGCAGTGAAGAAAGCGAATGACATGCTGGCCTTCATAACAGGCGGATTTGAGTATGGGAGTGAAGAGGTCCTTCTGCAGTGTACAGGGCCCTGGTGAGACCGCACCTGGAGTATTGTGTGCAGTTTTGGTCTCCAAATTTAAGAAGGACATTCTTGCTATTGAGGGAGTGCAGCATAGGTTCACGAGGTCAATTCCCAGAATGGTGGGACTGTCATATGTTGAAAGATTGGAGCAACTGGGCTTGTATACACTTGAGTTTGGAAGGATGAGAGGCGATCTGATTGAGACACAAGATTATTAAGGGATTGGACAATCTGGAGGCAGGAAGCAACTCTGAGTGAGTTCGAAAACAGAGGGCACAGTTTGAAAAATAAGGGGTAGGCCATTTAGAACAGAGTTGAGGAAAAACGTCTTCACCCAGAGTGTGGTGGATATATAAAAAGCTCTACCCCAGAAGGCAGTGGAGGCCAAATCTCTGGATACTTTCAAGAAAGAGATGGATAGAACTCTCTAAACATAGTGGAATCAAGGTTTATGGGGAAAAGGCAGGAACAGGATACTGATTGTGCATGATCAACCATGATCATAATGAAAGGTGGTGCTGGCTCAAAGGGCCGAATGGCCTACTCCTGCAACTATTGTCTATTGAAATCAAGATGAGCTTTGAATTCCTGACTTGAAGGAATGAGAATCCTTTCAAAGTCTCATGTAAGTAAATCTCACTGAGAATATCAGAGGACAGAAACTTGAAATAGTCCTGCAAGAATCATGTTCAGTTTCCCACACCCTCCAATCCAGTCACTGCATCTCCTGAGAATGGGGAAAAAAAGCAAAACAAAAAAATGAAACTAGTCTCAGCTTTGTGAGTCTTGGGAAGTGGAGTCAGAGGAGAATCAAGGTGAACTTTCCAACTGAGAAGAGACAGTCACTGAATTTTTCCCTTCTTCCAGAGGCTGGGACATTGACTCTGATATTCTTGGGGACATTAACTGACCAGAGACATTGAAAGGATTACCATCTGTGCTCAATTTTGTTAATGTCAGCAACAATAAATCCTGATTCCCTGACCAGAAATTGACAATGCCAACTCACAACCACTAGACTACCAGGGATGACAGTGGAAATGCATGTTTATTTTCCTACTGAAACAGTTTTTGGCCTTTTTCACCAGAGATAAGCGTCTCCTCCAAAATAATCAAGTTACTCAGTTTGTACAGCACAGAAAGAGGCCCATCATCCCACTTTCCAGCACTTAGCCTGTCACCCTGTGTGCGCAGATGTTTCAAGTGTGCACCTGAACGATATTTTCCCTGTAACATTTTAATCTCAAGTGACACAAATAATGGGATTGAGATTTGAGATGGCAAAATTGTGTTCATGGCCCCTCAAGGAACTCATTTTCACTCAAAGGGAAACACACAGGCACGTTGTCCCAAGAGTGACAGCACCCTCGGGACACACCAACTCCCAGAAAGCAAGGATTTCACCCATCTGGTGTTTAACGTCCCATTTCAGACATCAAAACCATTGTCTCGTTACAGCAAAAAAGGAAGCATTTGGCCCCTCCACTGCTTGTGATACCCCCCCTCCCAAATGTTCCAGGTCTGTGACATCTCTGATTGTGCCTGTGTGATCCTTAAGGGAGCGGATGAGTAACCAGCAATCATGGTACACATCAGTACCAATGACATACAACATAGAGCATAGATCAGTACAGCACAGTACAGGCCATTCGGCCCACGATGTTGTGCCAAATTTACTCTAATCCTAATGTCTATCTAACTTCCATCCGACCTTATACTATGATCCATATGTCCATCTAATAGCCACTTAAATGCCCTGAATGAGGTCTACTCCACTACCCTCCCGAGCAATGAATTCCAAGCCCCTACCACTCTGAGTAAATAACCTACGTCTGATGTCTCCCCCATATCTACCTCCATTCACCTTAAAAGTATACCCTCTCATAAGAGCTACCTCCACTGACAGAAACGTCTCTGGCTGTCTACTCTATCTATACCTGTGATCATTTTGTACACCTCTAGCAAGTCACGTCTCATCCTTCAGCATTCTCAAGAGCAAAGCCCTAGTTCTGTCAAACTTTCCTCCGTAAGACCTGCCCTCCATTCCAGGCAACATCCTCGTAAATCTCCTTTGCTCATTTTTCAATGCTTCCACATCTTTACAGTATTGCGATGACCAGAACTTCTCCGGATGTGGCTGAACCAGGCTCTTGTACAGCTGGAGCTGAACCTCAAGGCACTTGAACTCAATCCCTCTATTAATGAAAGCTAACACACCATATGCCTTCTTAACAACTCTATGCACCTGGGTGACAGGTTTCAGGGGACTGTGGACATGAACCCCAAGATCCCTCTGCTCCTCCACACTGCCAAGTATCTTTCTGTTAACCCTGTATCCTGCTTCCAAGTTTGTCCTTCCAAAATGCATCACCTCACACTTTTCAGGGTTAAACTCCATCTGTCACTTCTGAGCCCAGCTTTGCATCCTATCAGTGCCCCTTCGTAATTTAGAACTGCCCTCTGCACTATCCACAACTCGACCCACCATCATATCATCCATGAACTTAACAATCCACCTTAGCACTCCTACATCCAAATCATTTATGTAAAAAACACAAATAGAAGAGGACCCAGAACAGATCCTTGTGGTCTAACACTCATAACTGATCAGTAGTGTGTCCCTTTGATACGTTTATTTAATAAATTTGGTGTCTGATATTAATCTCCCACGAACACCTGAAGAAGGGTTGAGGCTCAGAAAGCTTGTGCCTTCAAATAAACCTGTTGGAATATAACCTGGTGTTGTGTGACTTCTGGCTGTAACTTCTATGCTTAATCTAATAAAGACGAGTGCAATTTATGCCTTCTTAACCACTTAATTCACCTGCCCTGATGCCATAAGAGTCTGGTGTTCAAGCAGTCAAGATCCCTCTTATCCTGGGTGCTTCCCAGGATTCTACCTTTCGTCATACATTCCCTTGCTTTGTTTGTCTGGCTCAAGTACATTACCTCACATTTATCCGGATTGAACTCCACTTCCCATTGATCAGTCTATTTGACCAGCTGTCATAGCCTTCTGTAGTGCTATCTGGGGCATTATTTTCCATATACATGCCACCCACTATTTACCAACTGGAAATAACTAGTCAACTTGCAGACATTCCGAAATAATTCACTTATATTATTTAGAAACAACAAGGTCCACAACATTGATCTGTTTTGGACTCCGCTGGATACAAACCTCGAGCCAAAACAAACAGTAACTGCTTCCTTTCGTTCAGTTAATTGATGCAATTTGAGAAATTTCATTATATTCCATGGCCTCTCACTTTTATTGCCAGTCTGTCATGCGGGCTCATATCAAAGCCTCACTGAAGGCCATGTAGGCTACATCAAATATATTGTTGCATCAACAGAACCTGATCCCTGGATGCACTCAAGACCTAGGCGGGGGCCCTCCTTGGCCAGTGAGGAATGCCACCTGTTTTAGCTGTGCCAGATGCTTGCATATGTCTTTCAGTGAACTCAGCATCTACAGTGTTGTTGATGACTCCAAAATCATGTTAATAGCCTGAATATGAGCACCATTAAACATCCTCAGTCCTTCAAAAGTGAGTTACAACTCTCTTTTCTCCTGTCACCTGGTTGACTGCATCTGTGCTGTGTTCGTTTGATTATGACACTGTTCGATTCCTTTGCCACCAGTCAGCAAAGTGTGTGTTTGACCCGGTCGGAGTGTGGGACAATTATTTGAAGTGCATCATCACAGACGTATTTCTCTTCGTTAGGTTGTATAATCTTGGAACTATACTTCTCTTAGTTATGGCTGACAAGAGAGATTAAGGTGTTGCGAGAGAAATATACACGTCACTTTTCAGTTTTATTTGTACTATGCACAAACATTATGTCTCTTGCAATATGGCTTGACTGTACCTATTTGGAGTTTTACGTGACGGGGTCTCCACACCCTTATTGGAGTTAGCAGTTGCTTTGAAAAAAGAATCACCCATTTTTACATTCATTTGTTGGCTCAGCTGACTGCGTGATTGATTTGTAATGTCGAGACATGCGATCAGTGCAGGTTCAGTTTTAATGCCAATTGATGTTAACATTAAAGTTCAACCTTGCCCCTCCTCAGAACTGTGGTGAATGTTAGATTAAATGACCTCCTGTTGCCTTTCTCTGGACAAATGGCAATGTGACATTTCATTCCTGTGGCCATCTCTCATGTGATTTTGTTCCAAGATAAGGATGGAAAAATTCCATTATTATTGCAAGGCACTGTGAGTTGTGGGTTATTAATTAATGTATCTCCTTCTCATCTGTGGGAATCTGTGCACTTCTGTCACCAGCTGCGATGCACTGCCGAGTCCATATAAGGTCAAAATCTTTCTCCTGCTCTGTTTGTGAAGTGGTTCATTCATTCCCCCAAACTGCTGGTGTGCCAGCAGGTTCACGCAAATGAGGAGATTGTGGGGCCATGGGCCTGTCCTTAGTTGTTTGGACTTCATTCAAGTCTTCTAAAACAGGATGCACATAGATAACCTTATCTTCAATTATATCTTTCCCACCGAGACCCATCCCTACAGATACACCAAGGAGCTTCCTTTCAGCACTGACCTGCTGTGACGGATTCATCTGTTTCTGTTTCTCATCAATGCCCACGCAGCTGAGAATTGGCATTCTAACCGTAAAGTGCATGTGGCTTCACACGGGAGGCACAACATTGAGACGTTGTTTACATTTTCTTTGACATGGTTTTCAGCTATCCATGATAACTACTGAAATCTCAAAGCACTCACAACACAGAGAAAATTTGACGATTCAGTCACTTTCCCATGCAGTTGAGGAATCAGCATTCTTACGTTAAAGCAGGAACACAATGAGAAAAAAAAGAAAAAGTATTTCCATCGTAAAAATTGAGAGCTATATATTTCAAATTAACATGGCTTGGAACATATAGATTAGGGCATGTGTTCAAATGCGATGAATGTAACAAATCACTCATCACAACAGCTCGAGATGCTCTGTGTTGGAAATTTATTGCGTTGTAAAATAATTTGTCTTAATTTGTTGTTTGTTATGGTTTCCAATCTCAGCAGCTGGATCTTTCGAAGTAATCTGATAAAAATGAAATTGAATTGACATCAAATATTTTAACTTGATTTAATTCATTACTGTCTTTTATACATAAGTATATTGAAAAGATTTGTTTTGCTGACAGTACAGGCAGGCGATACCATGAAATGTTCATTGGGTAATAGACCAGGGTGAAAAATACAAAACTACAGCTGTAGAGATGGTGCACAAAAAGCAAGATTTATATTCAATATAAATTTGAAAGGTCCATTCAGAAGTCTAACAACAGCGGGTATAGAGTTGTTCTTAACCTGTTCATTTTTTTTTTGTTTGTTTAAGCTTTTGTACCTTCTGCTTGACGAAAGAGTTTAAAAGGGATTATAACCGAATTGGTAGGGCTCTTTGATAATGTTGACTGCCTTTGCGGCACAGTGAGAAGTGTAGCAGGAGTCAATGAATGGAAATTTGGCTTGGGTAATAGCCTGGGCTGTGTTCACAATTCTCTAGTTTCTTATGGTCCTGGGTGGAGCAGTTGTCATACTAAGCTGTGATGCATCCAGACAGAATGTTTTCAATGTTGCATCTCTTTAAGTTGATGTTATGCCTTATGGGCACGTTGAATTTTCGTAGCCTCCTGAGGAAGTAGAGACGTTGTTCTGCCTTCTTGGCTGTCGCATCAACATTGGTTACCACTGCTATAAATCAAACCACAAGACGCTGGAGCAAAATTCGTTGACTGAATTTAAACAGTGTTTGGAAAATCTCAAGGGGACACAATTCAGTAAGTGCCTCGAGAGTAATGCGAGTCAAAAACTATTTGAGTGGCGTGTCGTTATCTAAACGCTCTGATTTATCAGGCCGTCTAAACTGTAAATTAAGAACTATCCAGTCTGTACTGCTACCACTCTTTGAACTACGTTATCCAGCCGAACATATAGTGTCGTGTTTAACCTGCTGGGTTGTTTCGTGTTTCGTTATAACACATAACAATGTAAAAAAATGTGTAAGTTCAGGCAATTGAAATGCATTGATTCTCTGAAACACACAACCGGAGAGTTAGGATGCTTGCGAACTTGCAAAAATTTTCTCCATCGTAGCTGAAAGATATTTCAGTCTGACATTGCTCCATTGGTCACTGAGAGAGTAAAACACCATCTTTAATCACAAAAACGAAGTTAACTCCTTTTTCCTTCACAGATGCGGCCAGATCTGTTAAGCTTTTTCCAACAACATTGTTTTTATTTCTGATTTACAAGCATCCACGGTTCTTTCAGGTTTCATTTTGTATTTAACTCACTGCCACATCTCTTCTTGACATGCCAGTTCTGAGGAAAGGTCACTGGGCCCAAAATGTTAACTCATTATTTCCTTCATAGATGTTGCCAGACCTGCTGAACTATTCCAGCAATTTTGTTTTTGTTCCTGATTGACAAAATCAGCAGTTATTTTGGTTTTTATCATCTTTGATTAATCACACTATCTCAATGGTTTAAGATTCGGAAACCAGAAACAAATGTAAACATTGTTTCCATCAGTACACTATCCATACGCCTTGTGCTTTGTAAAACTCTTTTTCATCATCTCTTTTCCATCTTTGTCCTAAACATCCTCAGCTTCTCCAGTCTGTTCAAAGTTGGTGGTTGCTCATCAGTGCAAACATCATTTGTTGCTCCTGTTTTACTTAACATAGTTTCACATCTTAAAACATGTTGCCCAGAAGTAGGCCATGCTCTCGTTTTTGAAAACATTTACTTTACAGTCAGTTATCAAACCTTTCCCACTTTTCACCCTATGCCAGTATTCTGGAGCTCAGTGATCAATCACTTTTATTTTCTGTTTTCTCTAACTGTTCTACTAACACCTTCAAATACTGCTGATCACACTGTCTCCTTGCAGCCAATAGGTGAACATATTGTCAGGTTAATTTGGTTTTACGTTCATTGATAAAAATAGTGGTCTTGAAAGTAAGATTTGACCATCTGAGCAGTGGAACCTGTTCTGACATTCAATCTCATTCTGGCTGATCTTATTACATCACATTCCTGCCCGTACACAACAAGATTTTTACCCAATTGCATAGTAACAATCCGACTTTTCCTCCAAAATATTCGACGTCTTTGCTCCCACTGCCATTTGAGAAAGCAAGTTCCAAATACTCACGATCCTCCGTGAGAAAATAAAATTATTAGGTCTGTTGAAACAGCAATTTTTTGTATAATATCTCAAACGACGAAACAACATTTTGACATGTCACCGTCAGATTGAAATATATGAGTTTCAGGGACAATCAAGTTGCCTTTTGCTCTTCCAAATTTCAACAGATACAAACCAACCAAACGTTCCTGATAAGATAACCCACCCAAATCAGGCATTAGACGAGTAGGCCTTATATATTTCTTTTGACTAACTCATTTCCAGATTTCTTAAATTCTCCTTATCACAGGCCATGGCCAAGTATATTTTAGAATTGTGCTCATCCTTTGACACAATTCCCTTTTTGGGGAAATTTTCCGCTAGCTTTCTGGCCTGCTGACCATTACTGAGTCCACAGCTGCGTGAGGATGTTTCCCTCCCCAGTCTGCTCTAATCGATTTCATCCTGTCATCAAACCGACAGAGGCACAAGTAAATCTCAGCAGATTGGCATTTGGTGGCGCTGACAAATGGCGTCCAAAGTTCAGAGGGACGCATTCACACTTCCTACAAGTGACATGCCCATATATCTGCAATTTTAACTGATCATTTCTCGATCTGACCCATAGGTACGTGCGGAGTAATTTGTGGAACTTTCCTAAGAGCCCTGTGCTCAGTGTTAAAGGCAGCTGCTGCTTGCTCGTGTCTTCAAGATTCATAGAGTTGAGAGCTGATATGCATGACAGAACTATGCTTATGCTGTCAAACTGTAGACAAAATATGGAGACAGGGTGTTCATCAGTTTTGTATGCAGTATGGGATTGGCGTAGCTACGACACAAGTAGAAATTCCTCATTATCTCTATCGGGAAAGGTGCCACTGCGAAGTTTCTCTCATTCCCGATCAGGCATCACCTCTTAAACTGAAGAACAACTGTAAGGAAGCAAAAGCTGGGCTGGGAATCTTAACATCTCAAAGGAGAAAGTATAGGATTTAGGGATTCCAAACGTATATGTTCTTAGCCTGATAGTCAAATTTGAACAGTTTCCTTGATCTATGTTAGCAGCAGTTTCTGTAAGTGAGTTAACCACAATATAAGTATAGATTGGCATTTCTTTCCTTTTTCATTTAATGATCAAAAAGACATTTGTTATTTTAAGTTTGTTCCTCCATCTTGGAGAAGTGCAATGACAGTGACAGGCATATAGCTCACCAGCCGTAGGGGCCTAATAACGAAAAGCAGCTGAGGAAGTCAGGGTATTGTTCATTTGATTAAGTTAGCACAGGATGGGGTCTTTAGGATTTTCTGAGCTTGCAACTGGAAACACAAAAACCCTAATTCGAATCTGCATTTTTTTTTCCTTACCTTAGATGTTAAAGTTTCTTCAGATAATTGTCTGATTCTCTATAGCAGATCATCATTCAATCTGCACTCTACTGCAATCAGTAGCAATGCCTTCCAGATCATGACACTTGTTGCTATTTTTTCATTGTATCAATGTTAATCGTTTTATCAAACACATTAGATCGCTACTGACTAGTTTCGGAACCTGCCACAAATGAAAACTATTTCTCATTCACTGTTTTATTTTAATACCTCATGAGATTGACTTGTATCAATTTAATCTTTTATGACCACAGCTATCTAAATAGGTGAGCTATAACACCTATCTCCGACTGAGTAAACTGAGCGTGCCCTTCGCTACAGCCATTGACCTAAACATTTAATACTTTTTTGATTCAATTTCTCTCCATCTTTCTTAAACGTCACTGTGCAGAATAGTGAGCACTGTGTCCCGGTAGCAACCCAATTTTTATACTGCACGTAGTTATTGCCACATTGTCATTAATTGTAACACATACTAATACTAATGAAGCCCAGATAATATATTGAACACAACAGTCTTAGACAACTTGCTGGTGAGCCCACGCTAAAAGCGCAATAACAATTAACTCTAGCTTGTGTGGAACTAAATAAAACACAGAATTGAAAAGCATAACTATGTCAAATGGCTTCCCAAATTGATCCTGGTTTTTGATAATAGTGGGGATTTTATCGTTAATACTGCAGCTGTGTATGTGAAGTTACCCAGGCAGTGTCAAACAGAATAGCAAAAAGCTATGCCACATCCTTGAAGTGTCTATATACAGTTAATGTAACTGCACAGGACAAGCCCACAATCAAGACGCAGAAGAAAAAAAAACAAATGAGTGAAGCTTGAAACCACATTTCACCTGATTTATTTATTATAATCACTCAGTAATGTTTCAAAGTGAACACCTGCCAGCATTCACTTCAGAACATTTGCATTTCTCATGGTTGGCAGACATGAATACCTCAGTGTTGTTAAATTCTTGATGGTCAGCTTATTGTGAAAATCAAGATCTGTAAATAAAATCTTTCCGTTGTCCTCAGTGATAATGGGAACTGCCGATGCTGGAGAATTCAAGATAACAAAAGTGTGAAGCTGGTCGAACACAGCAGGCCTAGCAGCATCTCAGGAGCACAAAAGCTGACGTTTCGGGCCTAACGTCAGCCTTTGTGCTCCTGAGGTGCTGCTTGGCCTGCTGTGTTCGTCCAGCTTCACACTTTTGTTATCTTTCCGTTGTCTTTCTGTGTATCATTTTAGACTCTTTCAAATCCCATGAAAAAAAGACATGCAGATCATGCAAAGCTTTTAAAAGCATATGAACAGCAACCGAACTAATTTACATGTTACAACAACTGTAATTAATATATCATATCTAACCAATAATTATGTCCCTGGAGTCTAGCAAGTGGCAGAATAAGTTTTCCGTTCCTGGGGATTGTAAATGCATTCAGAGTTTCTGTTAGAAATGCATGCAATACTAGCAGGACTGGTGTTTGCTGTCTACTATCCAGTTATTGCCGCTGTCGGGGTTCCAGGTGTGGTACTGTGGAGCGCTAGCACCTACATTAGTCATTTTTTAGCTCAATTTACCGGTAATGCGTCTCCATATTACAGGTTTCCTTTTATCATATTTAATGATTCCACTTCTATTCATCGCTGAAATGTAATCCATTTAAATGTATAAATTATTCTGTTTGACAGGCAAATTTACAATGTTACTGTCTTAATTGCTCATCTTATCGTCGGTAATGTGCTATCAGCCCGCAATAAATATCATTTCTTTCCCTCACCAGGCCAACTTGCTCGCAGAAAAACGGGATTTCTTTCTCCTTCAATATGTTTTTTTTTCCTTTCTGGGACAGCTAACATTTTATAATTTTAGTAATATAGTTTCTCCAATTACAGCATATCACAAGGTAAATTAAGTTCAGGTGCGACATTGACCTTGGTAAGTTATTGTATAGTACAATGATGTAAAGACTGTTTCACTGGGTGACTTGAAATGCTATTCTGGAAGCATTATCAAACAAAGCGTTATTCATGTGAAGTCAATTTGTGATATTGTGGAAGTGAAAAAGCTCATTCGTGTGAATACCCAAGCTGGTAATACAGTTTAAATTAAGTTATATTTTGCTGATGCAGCCGTTGTTGGTGGATTATCAAATTGTGACCTCGGTGTATTGCAGGGCTATGTTTTTTTTTAACCCTTAAAAGCATGGAATAAGGTCAAAAGGTGATTTATAACTGGTTGACCTTACCCATAATTAATTTTCCATTAACTGAATGATTGCTTTTCATTAAAAGTTATTATCAAGCCGTGAGATATAGGCAGAAATATGTCGGCATATTGACACAGTTAAGGCCGAAAAACTGTTGCCCAAAACCCACAGAGAGTTATCTTTCTACTCTCAGTCTCGAACTCTTATTGATTTGTTTCTGTTCTCTTCAACATTGCTGCTGATGTTTCTAAAATGATGATCATTTATTTGCAGGGTTTCGTTTGTCACCAGAAATGCACAAGATTTTGCATACTTTGCATCTCACCAGGTTCCTGATGCTAATTGAAAAAAAGCTAGAACTTATGGAATCACTAACATGTAATTAATAATGTTTAATTTCAATTATTCATCTAAAATCCATTCCATTATCAACATGTGAAGCTCACTGGAGCAAAGAGGAATTTATGCATTTTGTTCCACAGCACGCGTGTGCCCGTGTGTGTGCGTGTGTGTATTTGTATGTGGTGACGGGCGGGTGGAAGGTGGTGTTCAGCTGGCACGACCACAACACCCGCCTGTTTCACTGGTTCAAAGCGTGATCAAGCACCAAAACTGAATGATCAGATTGACAAATCAAAGCATCGCAGAGACAAAAGGAAGTTATCCCTAATTTGCCCATTTTATAATGAGGGAAGGGTACAAAGACAGCCAATGCATAGCCGCAGACAACAACTTGACCAGACAGATGTTACCTGCCTGATCTTGAATCAGTACAGAATGACAGTCAGCAATTTCGTCTGTGTCTCCATGTGTCCATTGATCACATTTTTACCTCAGTCAATAAAGTTGGCAGACACAAAAACTGATGCGGTGTAAACAACTTTGGAATACAAAAGGAGATATATCATTGGTCAGATGGATTGAGCAGTCAAAAATTAATTCAATCCACATAAATGTGAAGAAAAGATCTTGAGCAGGAGAAAAAGGGCAAAGCAGCATACAATTTGGAGACACTAGGGGATGAATATGCTGAAGGCAGAGTCGATGGATGTGAGGCTGCAAAGCACAACTGGCCAGTGACCATTTGTGGATCACGTAAGTCTAAATGTTAGGCTAAAAACCTTCGTCAAAACTAGAGAAGAGGAGGGGAGACCGAAATAAATAAGGGTGGTTTGGGATGGGGAAGGATAGGAGAAATGATCATGGATTGATGCAGATAGAGGTTACTGTGATTGGTCCATGGGAAGGCTGGGGTGGATAGGTGAATAGCAACTTTGGACAGGTTTGGTCAGATCATGAGCGGGAGGGCTAGGCATGTGATACAGCTTGGTATGGAGGGATATTGAAGTTGGGGAAGTCAGTGTTGAGGTCAGTGGGTTGTAAGCTTACAAGACAAAATATCAGGTGTTGTTCCTTGAGTTTACATTTGGCCTCACTCTGACAGGGGGGAGGCCAAGGATAGACATGCTGTGAGGGTAATGGAAGGAGCAATTAAAATGGATGGCAACCTGAAAGTCAGGTTAGATGTTGGGTGCAGAACACAGATGTTCCACAAACTGAATCCCAAATCTGTGTTTGGCATCTCGATGTAGAGGAGACCTCATTGGGAGCAATGGATGCAATACATGAGTTTGGATGAAGTAGAGGTAAATCTCTGTCAGATTTGGAAGACTAGTTTTGGGCCTTTGGAGGTGAGAGGTGAGGTGTGGGGGCAGGTGTTGCACCTCTTGAGGTTGCAGGAAAATGCACCAGGTGTGGTGAAGGAATTGGTGGGGATTCTAGTGCCATTTCTCTGCAATTATGGATGCCCTCATCTGGATCTCCTCCATTTCCAGCACTTCTGCCTTCAAACAACCTCTCCTCAACAGCAATAAGGATACAGCCACCTTAGCCTTCACGTACCACACCCATCAATCTCTGAGTCCAATTCAAGATCCTCTGCCAATTCCATCACCTACAATCAGACGCCACTACCAAAAAGATATTTTCCTTACACCCGTATCTGCTTTCTGCAGGGATCATTCATTCTGTAATTCTTTCACCAGCTCTAAACTCCCCACCAATTCCTCCACCACAGCTGGTACCTTTCCCTGCAACAAAAAAAGATGCAACACATGCCACCACACCTCATCTCTAGCCTTCATCCAAGGCCCAAAACATCACCTGAACTTCATCCAGCCTTATCTGTTTCATCCATTGCTCCTGACGTGGTCTGCTCGATACTGGGGAGAATGAGATCAAAAATAAAATTCACCTCGGAAGCTTACAGCCCAATTACATTAATTTTAACTTAACCCGCCTCAAGATCCCTCTACCTCAGTCTTATTGCATGTACAACTCTTCCCCTCCTGACCTGGTCCAGTATTTCCATCTTTCTATTCACCTATCCAACCCATCCTTCCCATGGACCAATCACAATAACCTCCTACTTGCATCAACCTATCACCACCTCTTCTATCTTTCCCCAGCCCAGACCCCCCTCCCTCAATTTCTGGCGTCTCCGCCCACTCTCTCGTCCTGTTGAAGGGTTTTAGCCCGAAACGTGGACTTACTTGCTCTTTGGGTACTGTCTAACCTGCTCTGCCTTTCCAGTCTCTCACCTACTGACCCAGGACACTGGAAAACACTAAGCATCAAAGTGATCAGAGATAATGGGAACTGCAGATGCTGGAGAATCCAAGATAATAAAGTGTGAAGCTGGATGAACACAGCAGGCCAAGCAGTATCTCAGGAGCACAAATGCTAACGTTTCAGGTGTAGACCCTTCTGTCCATGCACATGAACCCTTTAAGGCAGTAGCATAGTTGACTGAAGTGTTTGAAGCGGCTTATGATATACTTGTCCTTTTACTCGAAGCATAGAATTTAGGAGCACCAAGGTTACACTGGAACTGTGTAAAACATAATCTAGACCGTATCTAGAGGATTGTATGCAATCCACATCATAGGATGGAAAAATAGCAGAGGAGACTTACAAGGATTTTAAAAATTTCGTTTTGCTTTTATTGTATGCATACAACAAAACACAGTGATTTTTTTAGTTTGTCGCCACAAAACTGTGTTGATTTGAATAATTTAAGAGTAAGGATAGTAAAGAAAGATTTAGGTTTAAGAAAGCCCATCAGTCCTTAGCCAGCTTATTGTCATCAACAACGCCCGTGCCAACATCTCTCCACCGGTCTTTGACTTGACAAAAACATTTCAGTTATGAAGAGAAATTTTACATTGTGCAAATAAAAATAGGAGGTATAATTGTGACCTATAGAATTATGAGTGACAGAGTTAGTGACAAAAGGAAGACGCTTTTCCTATTTTATTTGCAAGAATGAATGACCAGGGGCATGTTTTGATGGGAAAGGACAGAAGGTTTATATGAGAATGTGAGGTAAAGGCTTTTATTCGGAGGGGAGTGGAAATCTAGGACTCACTACCTAAAAAATAAGTGGACAGGCAGAATCTCTCATAATAATCAACAAGTATTTAAATATGCACTTGTGTGTCCAAGACATACAATACAATAGGAAAAATGTAGAAAACATAATTAGGACAGTTGGCTGCTTATTTGTGACTGGCATGAAGGTACTATGCTGAAGGGCATTCTTTTCTGTGCTAAAGGTGTGTATCATTCTGTGGCTATTAATTGACGTGCATTACTAAGTTTTGCTGCTTGCATTCTTCCCAGTTGGGTGGAATATGAAAGTTTTGTATGCATCTCACTAATCCTTGTAATATATGGGGATATGTTTCAACAGGTTAACAATGAATTTTACAGCAGTCAGTAGTTTTACATTCAAAACGATACACCTAGACCCTCAGAGAAATAACGATTGTCCATTTATTTTTTTCTGTACCTAATATTCGATGATTTGGCAGTGCGATACTTCAGAATTTTCTCCATTCTTTTGCTGATGTTATAATTAACTCATGGATGTGACATTCCCATATTGGTTTCAATGCCAATTCTTTCTTTTTTTGTCCACTGTCCGATAGCATTTGACTTTTTCACCTTTATTATGAAATGGATATGTCCCATGTTAAATACATATTATTTTATTGATAATTACATTCAGAATAATATACAACCTTCAGATTTCTTTAAGATTTGCGAGCATTAAACATCACATGATCTGTAATAAGCTAACGAATTGTTCAAAGTTAAATCAATTACTATGAGATACTCACTGTCTCTCCCTCTCCCTCTCCCCCCTCCCCCCACTCCCCCCTCTCCCCCCTCTCCCCCCCTCTCTCCCCGCTTCCTCTCTCTCTCTCTCTCTCTCTCTCTATCTTTCTCTCTCGGTCTCTCCCCCCACCCCATATAATAGCTAACCTGGCTGTGATTGTGATCCTAATTCGAAGACGATGTGGCCTTTCCAGATGTTTCACTTGTTACCTGCTATCCATGGCAGTGACAGATCTCCTGGTCATGCTCACAGCTGTAATATTAAACAGGATTGCAGCTATTTATTTCCCATTCAGTTATCTGTCTATAACACCCGTGTGTGGAGTGCGCACTGCATTAATCTATGTAGCAATTGACAGCTCTGTTTGGCTAACAGTTACTTTCACATTTGATCGATTTGTGGCCATTTCATGCCAGAATTTCAAAGTAAAATATTGCAACAAGAATGTAACAACAAGGATTGTAGGAACCGTTTCTGCACTGGCTATTCTGAAATATATCTTCAAATATTTTCAATTTGAACCAAGGTACAAAATCAATGGGATAGCTTGGTTTTGTGTCATAAAGACAATATATTATACATCACCAGCCTGGACTGCATATGACTGGATGCGATCCATTTTAAATCCCTGTCTCCCATTCATTCTGATTTTACTGTTCAATGCTCTGACTGTGAGACACATTCTAGCAGCTAATAGGACCCGCAAGAGACTCCGATCCCAGAATAATTTGAAGTATCAGAGTGACTTAGAGATGGATAAGCGGCGAAAGTCCATTATATTACTTTTTGCCATTTCAGGCAGTTTCATCCTGTTTAATGTACTTTACTTTGTGACGATTATCTATGTCCAAATTGCACGTCTTACTTATTCCTCAGGTTCTAATGTCAATGATTCCACATTTATTCTCCAACAAAGTGGGTTCATGCTTCTCTTATTAAGTTCTTGCATTAACCCAATTATTTATGCTGGCACCCAGAGTAAATTCAGGGAGGAGTTAAAGAAGTGTATGAAATATCCATTGCGTCTATTTGCTATTCTTTTAAAATCTGAAACTGGTAAAATTCAGCAATAATTACACATTACATTACAACATATACTCTAGCAACGTTCATACACAACGCCATTTCCAAGACGCAATCTTCCTCACTGAAAATTGTTTTGCACTATATTCAAGATAGTACAATTGCATTCTGACTGAGAGGAAGAAATCCAATACTTTCAATTTCAGATAACAAAGTGTGGAGCTTGAAAAACATAGCGGGCCAAGCGCCATCTTAGGGGCACAAAAGCTGACATTTAGTGTCGAGACCCTTCATCTCTAGGCCCGAAATTTCAGCTTTTGTGCTCCTAAGATGCAGCTTGGCCTCCTGTGTTCATCCAGCTCCACACTTTGTTTTTCGAAATCTCCAGGATCTGCAGTTCCCATTATCTCGGATCACGAATTTCAATTGCAGCTAGCTTCACTAAATGTTTACACACCCTGGTGCTTATGGAAGCCTCACATTCTTCCAGTTGCTTAAAGTAAATATCGCTTTCAAGATTCCTTTTTCTGATCATCAGCTGCATTGACCTTTTCACAAAGCAAGGAATTTTTATGCTCTGCTTGTCTGGAGTCTGCCAACAGCAGCACTGTCTCAGCTCATTTTATTTAAAAATGATTTCTCCATGTAAATATAGCCCACTGACTATATACCACCCAGATTTAACTGCATACTTTGAAATTTATCCAACACTTTCTCCAAACAAATCAATCCAATTAATCCTGAATTTAACAAACACAATTATTTAAAGCTACAAGGTGCCAGAAATTTTATTTTAGTACACTTCGATGTGTTTGAATTACATTAAACATATTTTCTATTAAACTTATATCTCTAAAAATGAAAGTGACATTCCAATTGCAATACCCCGGCCTTGAACTAAATAAGCACCAAAATTTGAACACTACGTTGTGTAATGTACATGGATGTCACCTCAGCCCATTTCTCTAATTTCAAAGCAGAAGCTAAGAAAAGTAGTTTGAGCTCAGAATGCTCGTCTCAATTTCCCATCTCTGACCTCCGGCCATCCCTACAAGGATGTCAGGATACATTGCTTTGAAGCCATATATTTGCTTGATTTGGCAATATTAGTTTTGGTGCTTCTTTCAGATTCACTGTTGTTCATCATGCTTTAATCAAATATAATATAAATTGCTTGACAGCTGTAAACCAATCTATGTCTTTATGAGCCTGTATATATAGAAGACATTTTCCTGACTGGACTTCAGTTTCTCTCTTTGAAACTCTCTTTTTTTTTATGAATTCATGAGGTAGCAGTGAAGTACACAGACCCCAAAACTGTGTTGAAAAGAATGGCGGCAACAAAGAACACGTAATAGAAAGGAAGTAGATTGAGAAAACAGTTGACATAATGACAGAATTTTATTCAGTCTGGTCTCAAGTCCGAGCAAAACAGAAGCCAAAGAAATGCAAAGGAAATGCTTCTTTGGATATTTATATTTATCTCAAATAAAGATTATTCTGGTTGTTCAAGTTCACATGCCTCAATTATAGGCCAGTGTTGTAAATTTTCTCTGAGTAGTGTTCAATGTCCAAAAAAATCAGCTGCTTCACCGGCGATCGACATTGCATCATAACTTTGTAATTGTCACTTCTGATGTTATTGACCAGACCTAACCCCATAAAAATACAGTCCAAAAATAGTCTAAATGCCATTATGTTTCTCTTATTTTAATGGTAAGTGTAAGGCATTGAGCTCCCGATCAATTCGACGAGTTAAATTTCCAGATTTGAAGCATAAGTCGCTTTATTGATACACTGTCGTTAAAATAACATGAAAGAAAGCATACAGAAAATAATTCACTCAGCTGTGACTCTGTTGAAATGCTTAACAAAATAACGAATTCAGTAACTCGCTAATTAGCTGTTTTAATGTCGCAACGTTCCATAAACACACCCTTGGCAAAGGCAAAGTCAAAGTCAATAAAATGTATTGTGTCACATGTAACACATTCAGTGCAGGAGGAATAATATCAAGACAACTTTGAGAAAGTGTAGCAGGGAGAGATATACTTCAACTTCCGAACACTGATGAGGCCCCAGTAACAACTGTTGCTGTTAAAAAAGAGAAACTAAAAATCGTGGTGCTTTGAAAACTTGACCACACTCATTCAGACGGTGCCAATTGTTCCTGCTTATTTGAGAAAAAGTAAACATGACCTTATGAGCTGTTTATGAGTTTTCCATAGATAATCTGGTACAACTGCCTTAAGCACTCTGTTCCCTCTGTTCAAAAAGACAATTTGGACAAAATACTCGCCTTAAAACCATCTTACACCCATAAGTGAAAGTGAACCAATAATATAAAATGTTGAGAGATAGTAGGAACTGCAGATGCTGGAGAATCCCGGATAACACGGTGTACAGCTAGATGAACAGAAATGCCAAACAACATCATAGGAGCAGGACGGCTGACGTTTTGGGCCTAGACCCTTCAACAAAATATATAAAGTTGACTTTTTTAAAAAAGAAAATAAATTACTCTTACGCCTCTAGTGCACTACTATGTTTATTTCATTGACTGTAGGCATGCAAACATTCACTACTACAGTCCATTTCATTCCTTTTTTTGACACCACCAAAGTTTCCCATCTTCCTCCATCATAGTCACTACAATTCATGTGCAATTACGTTCTCTCATCTCATGTTTAATTTTCAAATTGAATGGCTACCATAATAGGGTCTACTTGACGCGTCTAGAATTCTTATCTATAAGTTTCTCTAAAAACTTAAGGAGGTGATGATTAGCATATACAATGTCTCAGCCACATTACTGATAATATAAATATTGAAATATTGCAATGTCACTGCAAACTCAATCAGGGAATATTTCAGTGAGTGATTGTTCAATTTTCTGGTGAAATATCCAATAACTGTTTCAATCCTCCTGTCACCTTCACGCATGAATCCAACAGTGACTTCCACATCACTGGCATCAATGGATATTTGAGTGACATTGTGTAGGGTTCCATTGGGAAACTTGGCTACCAGTTTGCCAAATATCTTCTGACCTCCCTCTGTCCTCTGAAACTTTCTACCTTTCTTCACCAAGTCAGTAAGTGGAGCAGCAACATTGCTAACATTCAGTATGAACTTCATACAAAAATCCCTCAAACCCAGGCATCGTAGCAATGCCCTCTTCATCAAAAGGAAACTGCTCAGTAAGATTTATTTTCAAGCCCAGTAGGAACATTTGCCTGTTTGTAGCAAAATGGCCCAATTTCAAAAGATGTTCCAAATGTTCCTTCCATGCGTGGCTATTGGGTAATGCTGACTTGCCTTCATCAGTTTTTCCTTTGAAATGTGATTCAGGCATTTTAATACCAGTGGCATGACTTTAAAATAGACCAGTCCATTTGGCGTCGCAAAACCTGAAATTTTCGTCTTTCTTTCATATGTACCTTCCAATGTCCTCCAAGTTAGTCCAACTCAGAAATAGGTAACTTGTCCCACCTTCTCAATACTGCCTTCCAAATATGAAATACGATACTATTCGGGCTTTGAAATGACACTAGCACTATTACTGCGGGTGAGCTCCATTCAGTGTAACTCACTTTGATTATGTCATCTTTGAGCACACGTTCAATCTCTTTTTGAGCCTGTGCTGACTGTAGAGAGCTACATCTATGAGGATGTTGCAGACTTTTTCGCCAAGCTAGTGCATTTTATTGCAGACATTTCGTCACCCTGCTAGGCAAAGTCATCAGCGCACCTCCAGTGAAGTGTTGGTGTTCTGTCCCGCTTGTTACTTGTAAGCCTTAGAGTAGTTGGTGTTACTTCTAGTTCTGTTTTCAGCGGTCTGTACATCGGCCCCAGGGCAATGTGTTTGTCGAAGGAGTTCCGGTGAATCTTTGTGTGGAGTTGTCACATTCTCCCCATGTTGGCATGGGTTTCCTCTGTGTGATTTGATTTCGTACCACAGTCCAACGATGTGTAGTTTAGGTGGATTGATTATGCTAAATTGCCCACAGTGTCAAGGTTGGGAAATGCAGCGAAAGGGCATATGGCTGTGGGTGGGCGTCAGTCTAGACTTGATGGCTGAATGGCCTGCTTCTACATTGTGGTGATTCTATATTTTAAAACAAAATCTATTACTTACCTCCGTGAACAAAATTGTGTTTTACTTCTTGTCTGTTTCCTGTTTCATCACATGTTGTGCTATTTTCAAATGCTGTCTAGCCAACTCACATGGTCCATACAACCTTTCCCGAAATTTTGACACATGGCCCAAAACTTCTCGCAACTGTGTCTCACCAAGTTATCTTTAAATAATACAGTGGTTCCCCTCTTCTCATGCTCCAAAATTACTTCAAATGGGCTGTATTTGGTAGATTGACTTTATGTAGCCCTAATTGCAAAATGTACAACTGGAATGTCTTTATCCAAATTCCCTGGGTAATCTTGACTACATTCCCTGTATATAGTGTAATGTCAACTTCCTTGAATAATGTTGATCTAAAATTTGACCCATGGTCCGATTGCATCTCTGTGGGTCATCTGTATCAAATAACAAATTTGAGTAACTCTTCTCCAGTCCTTTTATACATGATATTGTGTAATAGAAAGTCCTCTGGAAATCTAGTAGGCACATTTATTATCTCAATAAGTACAGATTCCCACCTGTGGTTACGGATAAGCATTGTACCCATGAAATTAAGACACTTGTGAAAGTTTCGGCAAATACAGATATGGCTATTGAGGATGACAAACAGGAGGCTGGAAAAATACAACAAGTCAGGCAGCATCTGGAGAATGAGAAGTCAACGTTTCAGGTATTATCCTTCTTCAGGACTCCTGGCAGTTAACGATGCTAGTTTACAATTCCTTGACAAGTATGACATAACCAGAAAATTTCAACCAACAACTTCATGCCCTCCGCTATTTTTTCTCTCTTTTAAAAAAAAAAATTGGCTTGAGTTTTGCTACATTCAACAGATCTCCTTATGGTAATTCATGTGCTGTCCACAACACCTTCTTTTTATAATCCACCGATAAGATGATTTGATGAAATTTTGCCCATTGCCTGCCTGTCTGAAAATGTGATAATGTCCATTTCCTCATCAAGAATTTCTTATAATGCTAGTAACGTTTTGAGGTATACTTAGTTTCTTCAGTGTATGTATTTTGTTACAATTGTTTTATGTTTTGATTTTCCATTGTAATTCAGTTAATTTCTCTGAACTAAAATTATCTAATTTGTCCTCAACCTGTTCTTGTGTTTATCTACCATTTTATCAGGCATTGTCTCTGACAATTCAATATCAATTTCTTCATCTTTACTCTTTGATTTCATTTCCTGCTCCACCCTGTCGTCTTGTGGCATTGTTAACACACAGTCAAGGAAAAAATCCAAGAACACAAATTCTGTATCTATTCAGTGATAATGGGAACTGCAGATGCTGGTGAATCCAAGATAATAAAGAGTGAAGCTGGATGAACACAGCAGGCCAAGCAGCATCTCAGGAACACAAAAGCTGACGTTTCGGGCCTAGACCCTACACACTTTATTACCTTTATTATCCTGTATCGATTCAGTTGCCTCATTTTTCACTGTTGTTACAATCACAGTAGGCATCAGTCCTACCCGTGATCCAGTTATATCCTTCAAAGATAAACTGTATTCCTGAAGCCAAGAACTTGAATCGCCACTTTACCTTTTTTTGAGAATCACCAACCTCATTTTATATAATGTAACAGTGCTTTTCTCACTGTGAATTCCACATATTGCCATTTTTTCTTCTGTCAGTGCTGTTTTTGACTTGCATATCCCCTCATCTAGAAAATATTGATTTGTTCCCCTATCTATTTAAATTTAATTTTCTTTTCCTGCCCTGCTTGGCATACATGAATAAATGTTAACTTTTCACAAGTAAGCTCTTTAAACGGGTTGAGTACCTTCTTCTTTGCTAACCACTGACCATATTGTATGTTCTTTTCAAACTTTTTAGTGCCACTTTGCTTTCCTTTACCACTTCTACAAAAATCACTGGCTTATCTTGTTATCCCACATCCGTCTTCCCAGTGTTTTTTTTCTTAACGTTCAACATTGTGACTTTTGTTACAGTGAAAACACCAGAGTCTTTACGACTTCTTTTTCACACTTATGGCTTTCCTTTTCTCCCTGTTTAAAAGAACATCTATTATTTTCAATGACATTTCCTATTCCCTGACCACTTGCAGATTTCTATCTCCCTCAATTTCTGCCCTGCAAAGATTGAAATCTGTGGAAGACCAAAATTTGGTTTATGAACCAAATCAAAATAATCTGTCATTCCGAGATTTTAATCTTGTAATCTAAATGCTGTGCTCTTCCATATGAGTTCTCAATAGTTCTGCAAGTCAATTTTAAAATTGTTCAAAATAAGGTAATCTCTCTAAGTGCGTCATATGCTTGATCTATTTTCGATGCTCTTTTCCACTTATCTAAATGACTTTGTTTGATCCTTCAAACTCTCTGTATGTTTGACCAGGTTCCCTGCTTAGATTCGTAAAACATTATCTGCAGCCTTCTGGTGCTAGCTCAAGAGTACTTAAAATGATACTTTCACCCAATTACACTCTACAGCTACCTCTTCTGATAGTAGTGCAAATTCCTCCCTATCTCTACATACCATATACTCACACAGTCACTCGCTAATTCATTTATTTACCCAAATAATTTTTTTTAAAGAAGACTTCCACTGCCATCTGGTGGAACGTAGTCAATGCTTCACCAAAAGGGAATCCCTACCACGCCTTTGGCGATGATGGGATTACTTCGCATCAGCATCATCTTCAATATTCTTAATTTGCACCTCTACATCTTCACCATTTAAACTGTTTTAGCTCGAATTTCAAAAATTCCAAAACAAAAACTTTCTTTTTCCCTGTCTTCTGTTGGTGTTTTCTTTCCTGTTTATTTTATCTGCACTAGAGACTTTTTTTGGCCTGTATTCTAAGTTTAATCGTAATTCAAACTTTTTAACAGCCCTTCCTTGTTCAAACTTCTTCAGTTTCAATTGAATTTTAGCTATTTCCAAAGATTCCGATAGCATTCCTGGCAATTGTAAATGCTGTGGGATTACCACAAAGATCTCCTCCTTCCCCACAAATGCAGGCCACCCTAACTCTAGCTTCCAAACCAATCCCAAAAGCCTTGCCTTGTTCACTTTCTTTAAAAATTCTGGCTTGAATTCTTAAACCCATAGGAAACTCTTAGTGACTGGAAGAGCCATTATTAAACGGGACACAGCTTGCTTAAATCAACTGAATTCAACACCCGAAGTAACACAAACTAGCACTTATCACTCAGAACTAGTAAGAGCTGTTGATGCTGGAGTTTGAGAAAACACACTGTGGAGAAACACAGCCGGCCAGGCAGCTTTCCTACTTCTTGATGCTGCCTGGCTTTCTGTGTTCCTCCAGCTCCACATTGTATAAACACTTGTCACTCACTGCCTTTGTGTTCAATAATCCTAAACCCAACATGGAATTAGAGATTTTGATACAGGATCTATCCCAGTTACGGAGATAGTCTAGACACTATGTTTTTTTTCTTATTTTTAAAGCGATTGCAAAATTTTGAGTTCCAGATGCAACTCGACTGATCAAACTGCCAGTTTTGAACGAAAACATTCATTGTTCATACACAATAGTTAAAGTGCAATGGAAGTTACTTATCTGTAGCTCTATCAAAATGTTGAACAAAATAAAAACCATAACCATCACTAACTACCTGTCCCAAAGTAGTAATTTCCCATAAACACACCCTTGGCAAAGGCAACGTCAATAAGATTGACAGTCACACATGCAATTTTCTCGCAACCCAGAAGGAGCAACATCAAGATGAAACTATGAGCGAGTATAGCACAGAGAGATGTATTGCACCTTCCGAAGCCTGGTGAGACTGCAGGAACGACTGGTTCTACCAAAAACTAAAAGCCCAAAAAATCCTGGTTCTGTGCAGGCTTGGCTGCACGAATCCAGGTTGCTTCTATTGTTTTCGAATGAAACAAAAAGAGGCCATGCAAGTTGTTTGCTTTCCGTATTTTCAATTGATATCTCGGCATCTCTGTCTTGAAGCCTCTCTTCCAAAATATCTCTTAAAGTCATAGTCTGGTTATACTGATGATTGCCATGGTGAAGTATCATTCACATCTACGCAGACACTGATCCATATTTGCAACTAGCAACTTTCCTACTTAAGTGGGGAAGTGGCAAATACTGGTTCTGTAATAAATATGCCAGAAAATAACCGTTTCTAAGTGAAGAGAGTCTAACTGCAGTCCCTTAAAGTTTGCCAATATTGAATCCATTAGTCTGAAAATGGTTGAGGATTATGAGTGACATAACACTAAACAGGACCAGCCATATGAGTAAGGATTCAATCGGCAGCTCGGAGATTAGGCATTGTATTGCTGATGACTCACCTTCTGATTTGCCCAATCCTAAACATCGTTAGGATGGTGAATGTTGTAACACCGGAGGTGAATGTTGTAACATTTTCCAATTGCCTGAAAACGCAGCTTGAAAATTGCTCAAATGTACCCAAAACAAATATCCTGGATTTGTTGCCCATATCCACTAACTTTCGCAGTCCCTCCCGAAATCAGTAAATCACATTCACAACAACATGTGCATTTTAACTTCACAAGTATATTCCGACAGCACCAATCCCTTCCATCCATGGTCTCCATTTGCTCAGCTGGCCGCTGCAAAATGACTGTCGTCATCATCATCAAAGACATATTGCACCCTGGTAATGGTCTCCTACAACTTTTTCCGAAGGCAATAGTTACAGATGCCTAAGCATATGCACGATCTGGTTCAGGCTACTATTAGACTGATGAATGGATTATCTAGCCTCACATAATGCTGATCTTGTGAACGTTGATCTCGCCTGGTGCACGTCCTGTGCAATGCAACCTGTATGCCTCTTAAGTCTTTTTGATCTACACATCCTTGTTTATTATGATCTGTCTGGACTGCTCTTAAACAGAGCTTTTTCACTGTATTTCGTTACACGTGACAACAAACAAAGCCATTCATCCATCATTGAAATACAATGTCCATAAGCTCAAAGGCACGAGATGCAACGCTGCTATCAGTAAGTTATCCTCTAAATCATAACGTAACCTTAGTTTGAAATATACAGCCGCTCCTTCACTGCTGGTGCGTAGGTTTCATAGATTCCACCTTTATTAAAATTATTAAATCTTGGGATGAGGACGTTGCTTGCTAGGCCAGAGTTAATTGTCTATCCCCAATTACCCAGATGTCAGTTAAGAGTCAACCTGTGTCAAACGTCGGAAGTTCAGATAAGGATGGAAACTTCCTTTCCCAAAGGACATTAGTAACGAGAGATAGTAAGAACTTCCATTGCTGGAGTCAGAGATAAGCCAGTGTGGAGTTGGAGGTACACAGCGGGCCAGGCTGCATCAGACGAACAGGAATTTGACCTTTCTGGTCAGGACCCTTCTTCAGAAATGAAGGAGCGGGGAGTGAGCTCTGAAATAAATAGAGAACAGGGTTGGCTAGGGAATGTAGATGGGATGGTGATAGGCTTCATCCCATGGCCAATCTTCCCTCTTATTCCCACCTAGTTGACCTGATGCAAACTATCCACCTTGTCTCCCACCCATCCACTCGTCACACATCATCAACCAATCCCCACCACTGCCTGCCGGCACCCACCCATCACCTTCCCACCTATCGTCCCCAGCCTCACACCTCCTCTCTATTTATTTCAAAGATCCCTTCCCCCTCCCCCATTTCTGAAGAAGGGTCCAGACCCGAAACGTCAAATTTCCTGCTTCTCTGATGTTGCCTGGCCCGCTACGTTCTTCCAACTCTACATTGTGTCCTGAAGAAATTCCAGTAGTACATCTTGGTGGTCTGTTGCCTGTTGTCAGTTCAGTGTGGTCTTCCAGTGCCAATGTGATTCCAAAGGGATCTCCCGACCTGGTGAACTCTGAGCTGATGACTGGCGTGATCGAGAGTCAAGGCCTAATGCAGATGAGAGGTTAGGCGCCAGCATGGATTGGTTTGAAAGTTGCTTATACTGATTAACGCTCCAAACCCCTGCATTTTATAATTAATTCCGAAAATCTACAATGCTAGACTTTTCACTTCTCTTTTTATTTTAAGATCTGTAACCAAAGAAGATGTACCTCGGATTCTTGTAACTACGATGGCATCATAAGCAGAGACAGCAACACTTTTCAGAGATAGTAGGAACTGCAGATGCTGGAGAATCTAAGATAACAAGGTGTGGAGCTGGATGAACACAGCAGGTCAAGCAGGATCAGAGAAACAGGATAGCTGACGTTTCAGAAGGGTGTAGGCCCGAAATGTCAACCTTCCTGCTCTTCTGATGCTCCTTGGCCTGCTGTGTTCATCCAGCCAGGACCCTTATGCACTTTTGGGCTGTATTCATTTGAGTACATGTGGCAATACCGCTAATTCTAATTCTATCATGTTACAACTTGGACCTGTCCATTTTGCATATACTTTGAGAATGTGGAACTGCATATCACTAACTGAAATATTTGTGTCAAATTAGCTCTCATCGCACTGGTTCATAAATGTCTGCAACTATATTTAGATGTTTGCGAGAAATGGGCCCTTCTCTGATGGAAAACTGCAGCTAGAGAGATGTGGCAGGTCTCATTTCTGTCGATCTCAACTGTCAACAATGTATGTAACTGTTGTGCATTCAGGAACAGAGTGCAATATAGCAACGTTCGCGGATGCTACGTGGGAAAGACAGCAATGATGAGCAGATAAGGAGTTTACAGGTATTAAAGGCTAGATTAATGGGCCAGAAAATGACAGATGAAGTTTAATGTGGATAGGTTCAAGATTGTGCATTTCGGCCCATTATTTAAATGGGAAGCAAATTGGAAGTGCGTCAGTGCAAAAGGATCATTGTGCGTGAATCACAGCAAGTGAAACTTCACGTGCAATATATAATAAGAAAGGCAATTGGGTTGGTGAGACCACTCTTGAAACATTGTGTCAATTTTGGTCTCCTTATTTTAGGTGGTTCACCTAAGTTAATTCAAAGATGAAAAGCCTGTAATAAGAGAAGAAAATTAACAGTTTGGACTTGCATTCACTGGAATTGGGTTCTGTTTGAGATATATAAAATGCTAGGGAGAATGAGAAGGTAGACGTTTAATAGATGAATCCTCTTGTGGGTTAGTCTCAAATAAGGAATCAGATATGAAGTGAGAGGAGGCAGGTTCAAAACTGAAATGAGGAGAAACTACTTCTCTCAGATGGTTCTGAATCCGTGGGATTCACTTCCCCAGTGTGCTGTATGGGCAGAATCAATCAACAGAATCAAGGGAAAAAAATTCCGATGAAAAGTGGGACAAACGGCTATTAGATACAGGCAGCAAAGTAGAGTTGAGTCCGGGATAGAATCAGACCGGATCATGTTAAGTGGCAGAGACAGTTCAGTTGGCTACTCCCATTCCTAATTCCTACGATCCTGTGTTTCTTTCGTTAAAGGGAGTGAAAAATAATTTGAATCTCTTGCAATGCACTTGGCAAGGTTGAGTCTTACCATGGTGATCATGCCCTGAAAGTTCGGTGGCCTTGCTTAAAATAATCTGGATTATATTGCAGGGAAAACGTTCACATGAAACTGTACACATAAAGCAACTATGTTTTCCGATCTTAGATTATCTAGAGATTAGGCGTTTAACAGCCATGTTGACATCAGTCAGTCCAGTACTAAATTGGGTATGCCCCCCCTGTGCATTATACTGCTGTGCAAGAGCTGCTCATTGTAAAGTAGAATTGTTCACAATGAAAATAATAATCATGTGTCAGCAAATTTGCAACAGATGGCATCATGAATGTTGAACCCGCACAAAGCAAACGCAACAATCCTGAACTGAACATATTTTTTAAACAGCCAACTCAACTGAAGTTAAGTAGTGTCCATGCTTCACACCACATTTCACTTCAAGTTCTAATTATGTTGTCGGAACGAGAACGAGAACCTCACCTTCAGTGTCTCAAAGAAAATTTACTCTGTTTAGGGCAGCAAGGAATGAAAACCACTGGGAAAACATTATGTAGAATGTGGGTAGTTTAATATATGACGTGTTAACAATCTTCAAAAGCATTCGGTTCGATTCACCACCAGCCCCGTCCACCCCTCAAAAAACACAGACAGCAGTTGAAGAGCTGCTGCTTAAATTTGTTTGCTACAATTAATCAAGTTGATGAAAAGCATGAAACCATTGTATTAACTCCCCAGAGCCTGGCGCTTTATGTAAATATGGCCACTATTGATTGAATTACAGAATCCGTTCATCTCCTATGAGAGAAATGCGTGGAGCACTGAAAGGTCTTGTCTTTGCCATTCTCTCCCCAGTCATTGCAGCTATTGGTAAAGTATTATGCGTTGTTTAGAGTTGTGTTAACCGTTCTTTAGCGGCAGTAACTCATGCGTTTTGTCTGCTGCGAATCTCTATGTCTCATTTAATTATATATATATATATATATATATATATATATATATATAACGGGTATATAATGATTCTCTCATTTTCATTTTTATTTGTATCTTCTTTTCTCACGTGACTTTTCTTTCGTTTTAACATTATATTTTACTTTTAAGTTTAAGTTTATCTTTTGCGTGATGTAATAGATTACTGTTATTGTCGATTCGTCATTTTATTGATCTGTTTCTTCTCAGTATGCAAATGATTCCTTCCTTTTAAATTTATACCAAACTCCAATTGCACACACGGTTTCATGGTATTCAGTGAATATATTTGGTTGACTTAATGCTACTATCTCACGATGTGAGCTAATTCGTAACACCTTGTTTGCACTGATAGAACTGTAATTTATTTTGCTAGTATGTTCGTCTGACTGTGTTGCTGTTTCATTGCTTACATGCTAGCGCCGGCGAATGAATCAAACATTATGATGGCTGGGTATTTTATGGAACTGACCTTTTTTTTCAGATTATTTTCCACACTGTTATCATCGCGGGATGCAAATACTCTTATCATTGCATGTGTTTTATGGTTGAGCTACTGACTTTGACAGCGCAAAATAAATGTCACAATTAACGAAATTTAACCATTAAGTAATTTCTAGCTGCATTTAGGGAATCTGTTCATTTCAAGACAACAGTTAGCAGCAAAATTTTCCCAGATATAAGCATTGTTGTGATATCCTGCGGCTGTTTGTTAAATTTTATGTTCACTGCTCGTCATGCTTCCAAATTGATGACTGAAGCATTTGGGAATTGTTTCAGCGATTGGGATCCGACAAAGATTCATATGAGTTCTACTATTTCTATTTTCTCCACACTGAATGAAGCCCTCATATTAGTAGAATCCCTCAAATCTAAAGCAGGGTGTTCGGATTTTAAATATTTATGACAAAGTTGATCAGTTGCTTCAATGTTGCACAGCAAATAGTGAAGTGCTGTAAGGAATGCCCGATCATCGCTGGAATAACGTACGACACCCTCCACATGCATTGACTATAATTTCGACATGAAAAGTTTACGAACGATGTCATTTGCAATGACAACCCACTCAAGTATTTCAGTGCAACTTTTAAAATGATCAAGGAATGTCCATTTATATCGCTGTGAGGATGACTATGAGCAGCTTGACTGTTGTCTTTTCTGCTTTCTCTTTCTCATCCTCCCCTCCACCCATAGGAAATGTAAGAGTGATTTTCATGCGAACTCGAAGACGGTGCAGCCTTTCTGAATGCATCACGATCTGGTGTTCATGGTGTTTGCAGATCTTTTAGTCATGATGATAACTTTAATATTAAACGAGAATGCTGAGATTTACCTGCCCTTCAGTTTTCTTTTTGTCTGTTACACCTGTATGTAGTATTCGTGCTGCCTTGAATATAATAGCAATAGACAGTTCAACCTGGATAACAATCGCTTTCAACTTTGATTGATAGAACATAGAACATAGAACAGTACAGCACAGAACAGGCCCTTCAGCCCACGATGTTGTGCCGACCATTGATCCTCATGTATGCACCCTCAAATTTCTGTGACCATATGCATGTCCAGCAGTCTCTTAAATGACCCCAATGACCTTGCTTCCACAATTGCTGCTGGCAACGCATTCCATGCTCTCACAACTCTCTGTGTAAAGAACCCGCCTCTGACATCCCCTCTATACTTTCCTCCAACCAGCTTAAAACTATGACCCCTCGTGTTAGCCATTTCTGCCCTGGGAAATAGTCTCTGGCTATCAACTCTATCTACGCCTCTCATTATCCTGTGTACCTCACTTAGGTCCGCTCTCCTCCTCCTTTTCTCCAATGAAAAGAGTCCGATCTCAGTCAACCGCTCTTCATTAGATAAGCCCTCCAGTCCAGGCAGCATCCTGGTAAACCTCCTCTGAACCCTCTCCGAAGCATCCACATCTTTCCTATGGCAGGGCGACCAGAACTGGGCGCAGTATTCCAAGTGCGGTCTAACCAAAGTTTTGTAGGGCTGCAACAAGATCTCACGACTCTTAAACTCAATCCCCCTGTTAATGAAAGCCAAAACACCATATGCTTTCTTAATAACCCTGTCCACTTGGGTGGACCGATATGTGACCAATTCATGTCAAAAGCTAAAAACGGAATATTGTACAGCAAGAATAGCAGCACGTGTTATAGCAATTGTCTGTTCACTAACATGTGTAACAAATATTTTCATGTCACTCATGTTTGATCTCGGAATACAGTAAGGAATACACCTTGGTTCTGTGTTATAACAGATATCTTTCACCGGCATGGACAGCATATGATTGGACTCATAGAATGTTAACCCTTTTCCTCCCTTTTGTTCTTATTTTATTGCACAATCGACTAACTATCTGTCATATTCCAAAAAAAGCCAGCATAAGGGCACTAAGCAATACTGAGAATAAGAGTGACCTTAAAATGGAGAAATGCAGAAAGTCCATTGTTGTACTGTTTGCTGTCTCTGCCAATTTCCTCTTGTTGTATGCATTATTTTTTTGTTTTAGAACTATCCTTCATGTCAAAATTACAAATGCTAATTATTCCTGAAATCTTGAAGTCAATGATTCCAAACATAATCTGCAAGATACCGCAATGGCACTTCAATTGTTGAGTTCAGAAACCCAGTTATTTGTGTCAGGACCCAGAGTAAGTTCAGGACTTCATTGAAGAATGGTGCGAAATGTCTTGATCTTATTCGTTAAGATTTTTTTTTCCAAATCAAGTATAGCCAGTGTGAATGATACATTGAGGGGCAACATTTCTTTTTAATCTGCATTTCATGTAGAGCCCTGCGTCAAAAATTTGATTGTAAATTGTTTCTTAAAGTGTGAAAATCAAATGTATGAGAACAACTATAATCCCGCACCGTTGGTTATTCCAAACTGTTAACAATATATTTCCACTACACTGTTTGGTGATAATCTGGCTGGGGATGTTGTGCGTTTTCATGAGTATAAAGTGATCTGAAGGCTGGTGGACAACTGAATTCAGCATGTGGTGAATTGTTTGGTCAGTTTTGTTTTTGAAATTATTTTATATTATATGAGAGCTGCAGACCGGGAGATGGTTTATTCAGATTGCAAATGGTTGCTGCGGTTATCACCATGATTTGTGATTGTATCTGCTGTCTTAATAGATTTCTTCATTGTTTATCTATGGAAGTAGTGATCAATGTGAAGCTGTGCAGATGTTCACATACCACTCATGGAATTTCTCAGCGTTATTCCTCAAGAACAGTGAATATGACCTTTTCTTAAACATTGTCATCAAGACTTTGTCACATGATTTGAGTTTTTAGCATTCTTCTTCTACAAGCACAGGTATTTGTATTATTGGTTGTCCACCAAAAATATAGATTCTGCGTACTTTGTTATGCTCAGAATTCATCCGACACCAGTTCTAGTTCAAAAGGTTTATTTGATATCAGAAGCTTTGAAATAAACCTGTTGGCCTAAAACCTGGTTTTGTGTGCCCGAAGACACTGGTATGTCCATATCGTATTGGTTTAAAGACCATTTTCTCGTCAAATCACTTTGTCATCAGTTGTGCAGTTATTGTTTTTGGATTTGACTTTCAACTCGAGCTACACGATGTTAATAATGCTGCTGCAGTGATGTGCACAAAGGGGACAACGGAGTCATCAGAGGCAGTACACAGACAGGCAACTCGTGAGGCTGGAACTCCTCTCTGTTCGTTGATATCGATTCTGAATTCACCTTGTGGAATAATTTACGTGTTTTGTCCTTTCCACGGGCGTGGAAGCACTTTTAGAGATGAATGATTACTCAATCTACCATTGTATTCTCATTTTACTCTCGCATTTTAAATTAATTTTATTCACTCGACAATCACCACGTTGAGACATTACCACCTGGAGTTCCTCCATCGGGGAAGAATTTGTAAGCTGAGGCAAGACAATTCTGGCGTTTGCTCATGACATGAGATCTTCTTCCTTGTTCACGTTTGCTTCTTTTTTAATGAATCTTGATACCTCGAATACTTGAAGCTACACTTCCAGCACTGTTTTAAAAAAACAGCAATCGTTGCTTGGAGTGATAATTTAAATTTACAGTTCTCTGACTTGAAATTTAATTTTCCATTCTTCAGATCTTCCTGAGGGCGTGTTTAGAAAACACAGAATGTACAACATGGGCGTAGGCTCATGCAAACAATCAGACCAGCTTATATATCGGTCGTTTGGAACTTGAGGCAACTCGACTATCGACAAAAGGGAAAGGAAATAATTAAGTCTTCAAACGCTGATGCATTAGCAGTTCACTACAAAAAGAAAGATGATGACTGCACTGCTTTTGTGACAACAGTGCCGTGCCCAGTTGCATGGCTCAGGATTCAGTGCTGAGTCAATTATTGTTCCTATTATATAGCTAATGTTTTTGGAGACAGGAGGAGAAGTGTGGCAGCATGGACATTGCGTGTTCTGTCGAAACAAGCTTTGCCACTGCTTAATCGTGAGTAAGAAATTCTCAGGATCTGGAAGGACATAGATGGCTCAGATCATTGGCGGATGGAAATAAATCCTGTAAGATATTAGCTGATGGATCTTGGAAGAATTAGCAAGGCAAAGGAGAATGAAATGTTTAGCAGAACATTTGGAATGTATGTCCACAGATACAGAGGGAGGGCTGTGCAGGTTAATGTAGCAATCAATAAAGCATACACAACACTTACATTTTACTGATAGTATGAACTGCCGATGCTGGAGAGTTTGACATAACAAGGTGTAGAGCTGGATGAACACAGCAGGCCCAGCAGCATCAGAGGAGCGGGGAAAGCTAACGTTTGGGCCTAGGCCCTTCTTCAGAATTGGGAGAGGGGATCGGGATTCTGAAAAATAAAATGAGGGGAGGGTGGTAGGAAGGTTGGTTGAAGATGGATAAAGGGGCAGGTAGCTGGAGAGGAGATGGAGAGGTCAAGGAGGCAGGGATAGAGCCAGTAAAGGTGAATATAGGTCGGGAGTTAGGGTGCGGATTGGTCAGTGCAGGGAAGCTGGAAATGTCAAGGAGATAGCGGTGAAGTTGGTAGGTAGGAAGTGCGGGTGAAAGTTGAGGTGGGAGAAGAGGATAGGTGGGTGAAAGGACAGAGAAGATAGGGAGGGGGGATGAGCTGGGCTGGTTTTGGGATGTGGTCGGGGGCGGGGAGATTTTGAAGCTGGTAAAGTCCACATTGATACCATTGGGCTGCATGGTTCCCAAGCAAAATATGAGGTACTGTTCCTGCAGTCTTTGGGTGGCATCATTGTGGCACTGCAGGATGCCTGTGTTGGACATGTCATCCAAGGAGTTGGGGGGACCTGAAGTGGTTTGTGATTGGGAAGTGCAGAAGTTTGTCATGAAACGAGTGTTGGTCTTCCAAAAAGCGGTCCCCAAGCGTTTGCCTGATTTCCCTGATGTAGAGGAAGCCACAACGGGAACAACAGATGCAGTATACCACATTAGCAGATGTGCAGGTGACCATCTGCTTGATGATAGGGCCTGGGACGGAGGTGAGGCGGGGTGTACAGGGGCAGGTGTCACACTTATCAGTTGCAGGGAAAAGTGCTGGGGCGTGTGGGACTGTAAGGAAGTGTGGAGCGCACAAGAGAGTCATGGAGGGAATGGCCCCTCTGGGAAGCAGGTAAGGGTGTGGAGCGAAAAATGTCTTTCATAGTGGGGTCAGATTTCAGGTGGCAGAAGTGCCGGAGGATGATGCACTGGATCCAGAGATTGGTGAGGTGGTATGGGAGGAAATTGGGGATTTCGTTTTGGTAGCTATCGCGGGGAGGGAATGTAAGGGATGAGTTGTGGAAAATGTGAGAGATGTGGTCGAGGGCGTTTTCGACCACTGTGAAGGGGAAGTTGTGGTCCTTGAAAAATGAGGACATCTGGGATGTCCAGGAGTGGAATGCCTCATCTAGGGAGCAGATGTGGCAGAGGCAGAGGAAGTGGTATTAGGGGATGGATTTTTTTCAAGGCCGTGGGTGAGAGGAGATGTATTATAGGGAGGTGTGAGAGTTCTAGGCTTGGAATGGATGTCAGCTTCCAGGTGAATATCAGAGATGGAAACCGAGAGGTCCAGTGAGGAGAGAGAGGTATCACAGATGGTCCAGGTAAACTTAAGGTTGGGGTGTACGGTGTTGGTGAAGTGGATAAACTGTTTGAGTGCCTCATGGGAGCACTAGACAGCGCTGATACTTTCAAAAATATAACGGAGGAAGAGGTGGGGTTTAGGGCCATTGTATGTGCGGAAGAGGGATTGTTCCACATAACCTACAAAGAGACACGCATAGCGTGGGCCCATGCGGGTACCCATGGCCATCCCCTTTGTCTGTAGGAAGTGGGAGCAATTGAAGGAGAAGTTGTTCAGGGTGAGTACAAGAGTGTTGGGGGCGGGGGGATTGGTGGGGCGTGTGGGACAGGAAGAAGCAGGGGACCTTTTGTCCATCTGGATGGGGAATGCAAGTGCATCGGGACTGCACATCCACTGTAAAGATAATGTGCTGGGGACCAGGGAATCATAAAGTTTGGAGGAGGTGGAAGGTGTGGGTGGTGTCATGGATGTAGGGGGAGAGTTCCCGAACCAACTGTGAGGAAATGGACTTGAGAGAAGTAAAGATAAGTTCGGTGGGGCAGGAGAAGGTGGAGACAATGATTCTACCAGAGCAGTCAGGTTTGTGGATTTTGGGAAAGAGATAGAAGTGGGTTGTAAAGGTTTGGGTAACGATGAGGTTGGAGGCTGTGGATGGGAGGTCAACTGAAGTTGTGAGGTTATGGATGGTCTGAGAGATGATGTTTTGTTGGTCGGGGGTGGGGTCATGATCAAGGAAGCTGTAGAAGGAAGTGTCAGAGAGCATCTGGCCTCGGCAATGTAGAGATCAGTGCACCATACCAGAACTGTGCCTCCCTTGCCTGTGGGTTTGATGGTGAGGTCAGCGTTGGAGCGGAGGGAGCGGCGGTCTGCACACTCTGTCGGGGCGATGTTGGAGTGGGTGACAGGGGTGGAGACGTTGAGGCGATTGATGCCTCAATGACAGTTGGAGATGAAGAGTTGGGGTGTGGTAGGAGACATTGGGGTGGTTTCCAGGGGGAAGGGGTGTGTTGGAGGCGGGAGAAGGTGTCAGTAGAGGGAGGGTTAGGCTCACGGTTGAATACGTTAGTGCAGAGGCAGCACAAAAATTGTTCAATGTCCAAGTATGACCAGTATTCATTGAGGTGTTCCTGGAGAGGGACGAAGGTGAGCCCTTTACTGAGGACTGACCATCCGTACTCAGTAAGAGGGAGGTCTGGGGGGATGGTGAAGACTTGACAGGGCTGGGTGATGCTGTCTCCTCTGGAGCTGCTGGCTGTGGAGGCTGTGGGTGGTGTGACATCATTTGGTCAGTCCCACTATCTCTTCAAATGCCTGTGACCATTATGGTCTGAGAATGAAGAGCATTTGCATGATAATCCAGTTCCTCTCAGTGTAAAACAATAACAGCGACAAATTGCATTTATATGACACCTTTTAGATATTCATCAACTGAAAGTGTTTCATACATGATATTTGTCGTTGTATTCCTCAAAGCAGGTTAGGGAGGTTAAGGATGGAATTTCAGAGCTTGTAGTCACAGCAGCTGAAAATGGTGAATGCTGTGCTTGAGTGGAGTTTTGGAACATGTTTGTAGCAAGTGTAATTGGAGGACTGCTGGGAACTCATTGGGTGTTAAGACTGGAAGGAGGTTCCAGTCGTCTGTAACAGTCAGTACCACAGCTTAACAGCAGGTATCTGCTGCCTGAAACAGGGTAATGGATGCCGTTTGGAGGAAAGGTCACTCGGGCCGAAAATTTAACCATGATTTCTCTTCACAGATGCTGCCAGGCGTACACAGCTTTTCCAGTAACTTCTGTTTTTGTATTAATTATCGATACTATATCATGCCTTCACAGACTGTCACTGATTTCTGTCAAACAGTCTTGATCTGCTCGATACTTATTGGTACTTACAGAACGAGCTGTTGATTTAGGCAGAGTGATGTAGACAGGCATGTTCCAAAGTCTTAGGACTACGTGTTGAAGGACGCACTAAAGCTTGAGGGATACTGCTGCCAAGGCACAGTGGGAAAACTTCACTGTACAGGTCTTCTTGCCAAAGTTAAATGCGGGTCCGTTCAGTTACTGGAAACTCCTGGTGCTTGAAGTATATGTAAATAGAGGTTGTGTCAAATAAGAGATGCCTTTGTATTGTTTGAGCACAGACATAGAGTTGTCCAACATGGACACAGACCCTTCAATCAGCCGATCCATGCTAATCAGATATCTGAAGTTAATCTGCCCCATTTGTCCCATGTTTAAACCCTTCCTTTCCATGTACCTATCCAGATGCCTTTTAAATGTTGTAATTGCCCCAGTCTCTACCACATCCCCGGATAGCTCATTTCATACACGCACCACCCTCTGCATACAAACATTGTCCCATATGTCCAATATATTTATATCCCCTTCAACTTAATTGTATACACTCTGGTCTTGGACTCCCTCACCCCAAGGAAAATACCTTGTCTATTTACCCTACCCTTGCCTCTCATGATTTTATATAGCTCTATAAGGTCACCCCTCAAACGTTGATACGTGTCTGACAAAAATACCGCCCTGCCACCCCAAGGTTCTTCAGTCTCTCCCTATTGCTCAAATCCAGCCACTGTGGCAACACCATTGCAAATCTTTCGTGAATTATTTCAAATTTCACATCCTGCCTGTAGCAGGGAGACCAAAAGTGCTTATGAGTGACCATGAGTGAATGAACCAATGACCTGTGCAGCAGCAACATGACCTCCCAAATCCAATACTCAATGCAATGACCACTAAAAACAAGTGTCCCAAACACCTTATTCACTATACTTGCCCTTAGGATCATCTGCAATGATTGTCTCGGGCCATTGGTGTTCAAAATTATGAACTTCATCTTTGTGGGCCAAATATGTTCCAGTCACTTCAAAGCTTAATCCTTAATGGCCATTAATTTTAGTGTTATCAACGTTCCTTGATTTCATGCAAATTTAAGTGAGTCCTATTCTGTGATGTCTCACCACAGCCTTGTGCCAAACCTCAACATGTTTCAGAGTATATACCCAGAAGTTTAAGGTTCAATTCAGCACGGTACTCAGAATCCAAATTGCTTTTGCAAAGTTAATTGTAAATCAGAATCCACAGTGAACGCAAAAAGAATGTGAATAACATGATTGGTATCCAAGAATCACAATTGTTAAAAAAGCCCAACTTTTAACGCTATTTTATCAAATATATTATCAGGTATGAAGTGCAACATGAATCTTGGAGTTCTGTTAAATGCAGAACCTGACTAAAGTCCAAGTCTTTACAAAAAGTGCATGCAGTGTAAAAACTAGAATCAATTTCTGGCTCAACGTTCACATAAATTGTAGTTGTAGGATTCAAATGAGCTATATATCCCACAGTCGCTAGTTCAGAGTAAGTTGTAATCTTCGTTAGTTAGGCAATGTTTGTTGATATGCTGCAATCTAGCCATGAACTGCGTTTGTGATTATGTATGTGTATATATAAATGTATTTCGGTATGTATGCTTGAGGGAGAGGTGAAGGCCTAGTGGTAATATCGCAGAATGTTAATTCAGAGACGCTGATAAAGTTCAGAGGACCTGGGTTCAAATCCCACCACAGTAGATGTTGGAATTTGAATTCACAACAAATATCTGGAATTAACATTCTAATGATGACCGTGACAAGATATTGCTGGCTGTCAAGGAGGGTAGGGGGTGATGGTGGTAAAAAGCTCATTTGGTTCTCCAATGCATTTTAGGGAAGTAATCTGCCATCCTTATCTATCCAACATGTGACTCCAGACCTACAGCAATGTGGTTGACTCATAGCTACCCTCTGGGCAATTGGGGGTGGCAAGTAAATGCTGCCTATCAATGACACCCTCAGCCCATGAACGAATAAAGAACAAAACGTGTATATGTCATTTGCATTATATGTGTGTGTACGCATACTCATATGCACAACACCTTTTTTGTGAATAAATTATATTTTTTCAAAAGAAAAATATCTGCAGCAGAGTGGGGGCAATGAAGTACCTGCTTCATGAGAGGAGTGATGAAGGACACAGGAAACTCTGTTCTCACCAAAACCAAATGAACTGAATGCAAACGCTTTACTTCCACCTCCTATCACAGCATCCTGACCCAGAATAGCGATGTTTGGTGTTCTGAAGGTAGAAGTCTAACAGTCTTTTTCAGAGCGTCTGACTATAAAGGCTATTCTATTCTATTCTAAACTCTGAGTGGAGACCAAAAACATTCATGCAGTGAGAGGAAGGATCTGAACATCATGTCTGTATATCTGTAGTAACTTACAGGATGTACTGAGGAGAAGCAATAGAAATAGTTGGACTACAAATTGGAATCACTCAAGTGTGTGTCATCAATAGGGTTAACAAAATATTCAATTTCCTTTTGAAACAGTTGCACAAAATGTGAAACATGGTACCAATACCAGCCCTTGGCCATCCTGTTATCTTGAAAGGAGGATCACCTTTTCACTGGTTTAATGCTGTAATGTTATTTTGTAACCAGCAAAACTTTCATTTATACACTGTTGGGGTGTGGCTATTCAGCGTTTCTTGCTCAACCTGAGTAGAGCTTGAGAAAATGTCGGTGAGCTGCCTTCTTAAACTGTTGCAGTCCATGTGCTCTTCGTTGTCAAAAAATGTCATCAGGAACAGCGATATGTTTCATCTTCAGGAAGGGAACCTGCACTTGCTGGTGTTCCCTCGCAGCTGCTGCTCTTATCCATATAGACCGAAGAGATCATGGGTTTGTAAGGTGCTACCTGACAATCTTTGATATATTTTAGCATCTTTGATTTTTTAAAATTATTATTAAAAACTACCATTAAACATTATTTGAAGCTTGTGTTTGAAGTGTAATATGGAAACATAATTAAAAGGCCATGAGGTAAAAAAGGAAATATGCGAAGATACATGCATTCTGGTATTTTATAGATTCTGAGATAGAACCTTGCATAAAACCTGAAGGTAGATTTTTAGAGTTCCATTTTCAATGATTAGAAGGACATTACGGAAAACAACTGACTGCTGAATTTGCAGAAGAGCACACAGTTAAGTCAGTTGAGCTTTGTTCAGATGAAATGTGATGAGGCACAAGGCACATGGAGACCCTCAACCCAAACTCCACCAAACAACAGACAATGCTGAATGCCAGTCCAGACGAGGAGACACTAGGTTGATGTGCGATGAGTGAAGTCAATGTACAATGAGTGGTTGAAACAATGGCAGTGCACAGGGCCGGGGTTTAGTTGGTGATATGAAGTATTCATTCTGGAAGAGATTCAGCCGATACGGTGACCATTAATTTATCACTTTCCCATGATGCATAACCTGTTCGGTGTTTCCCCAGTTTTGATTTCTCTAATCAACCTGTGGGGCTTTTGAACTGTGTTCAGGTTTGAAGAGTTTGTAAAAGAAATCACTCAAATTTAAGAAGACATTTACGCCATAGAAAGAGCATAAATTTGTTCAATTTATTTTTCCATGATATCCTTTTATGCATTTATTGCTCAGCTCTAACTGCTACGGACAAGGCATCAGTGAGGAGAACTGCTGTCACATTTGGCATATAGACAAACTACTTTGCCGTGAAGCAACATCAGAAATTGGTGATGTTGTTCCAAGTCAGAATAGTGTACAACTTGGAGGGGAGCTCAGATGATCATGTCCTACGTGCCTGCTGCAATTGTCCTTCTCGGTGGAAGAAATGGTAGTTCAGGTTGTTTTCATTACTCTCCACTCAGAGAGTGGTAATGGCATAGAATGCCCTGCCTGCCAATGTAGTAAACTCAACCACATTAAAGGCATTTAAACAGTCCTTGGATAAGCATGTGGATGGTGAATGGGCTGTGTACGGGGATGGGTTTAGAGTTCACAGGTCGGCGCAACATCAAAGGCCGAAGGGCCTTTTCTGCGCTGTATTGTTCTATGTTCTATGTTAATTGCGTTGAAGGAGCCTGAAGAAGTTGCGTCAGTTCATATTAGTCTTGGTACAAAGTATTGCTGTTTTCTACCAATGGTGAAGGAAGAGAATGTTGAAGGTTGTCATTGGAGTACACATGGAAACCATTTGACTATAATATATGCCCTGGCCTTCAGAATGAGAATATCTCACCCAATGCCATCCTCCTGCTTTCTCCCTCTCATCCTGTACATTGTTCTTTTACAGCTAACGGTGTAATTCCCTTTTTGAATAATTTGATCCATGAACAAAGATTATGGCACAGTCTACTTTGTGCTGGATGGATTTGAGTTTCTGGGTGTCTTTTGGAGTTGCACTAATCCAGGGAAGTGGGGAGCATTCCATCACATTGCTGACACATGCATTGCAGATGGTGGGAAGACTTTGAAGAGTCGCTGCAAATTTCCTAGGCTCTTGCCTATTGTAGTCACGGAGTTTATAGAGCTTGTCAAGTTCAGTTTCTGGCAGAAGAAAACACCAAGATGTTTATAGTGCAGGATGCAATGAGGAAAATGCCCTTGAATATCAAAGCATGAAGCTTAGATTCATGCCTGTTGTAGATGACCATTGCCTGGCAATTGCCTGTAATCATTCCATGACTGAATCTTATCAAAATCTCGCTCTACATGGATATAGACTATTTCAGTGATTGAGGTGAACTGAAGAGTACTGAACATTGTACAATCATCAGGGTATATCCCCATTTATGACATTCTGATATGGGCTAGGCCATTGATGAAGCAGCTGAAGGTGTTGGGGCTGAAGACCCCACCCTTAGGAATTCTAGCAGTGATACCCTAAGGCTGAGGTGAGAGGAATCTAGTAACTACAATCACCTTCCTTTCCGTTAAGCAGTGCTCCAACCAGTGGAATATTTTCATACTAATTCCAATTTTGGCCCTTGATTCAATACTCCATCCAATGCTTGCTTGATATCACAGGCAGACACTTCCCAGCTTGCTCCCAATCTGATGACAATGACAATGACATTGAGTTCAAATGAAAGTTTGAACCCAGTCCTACAGTCAGACTGCCTGAATAGTCTCTCCCCATTGTGAAAGTTCTGGCGCATCAGCAGATTGACTCACTGTGACTCCTTCCCTGCAGTCAAAGCAGAGTTTCCGCTGAGAGTATATCAGTTCAGATGGGAACGTGAATCTCTTTCCACATTCCTCACGTTTCCATAATTTCTCTGAGTCGACAAACATTTATGTTCTGATTGGCCTCATGATCGGCTGAATCCTTGTCCAAAAGTAAAACACGTATATGGCTTCTCTCCAAAGTGAACAGTGTTATTTACTGTTTTTTTGTTCAAAATCCAGGGATATTCAGGTTATTATTAACTGGCTAAGAAAACAAACTGTGGGGCTGAATGAACACAACAGGACAAGCAGCATCTTAGAAGCACAAAAAGCTGACATTTCGGGCCTAGACTCTTCATTTGATGAAAGATCTAGGCTCGAAGCATCAGCTTTTTGCGCTCCTAAGATGTTGCTTGTCCTGCTGTGTTCACCCAGCCCCACACTTTGTTATCTTGGATTCTCCAGCATCTGCAGTTCCCATTATCTCTATTATTAACTGGCTGCCTGCCAGCGTCTGATCTGTTCCTTGTGTTCAGTTTCCCAATTGCCCATGCAATCATAGAATTCCTACAATGCAGAAGAAGGTCATTTTGACAATCAAGTATGCACCAAACCAATGAGCAGCATCTGACCCAGACTCACCTCCTAACCTATTCACATAACCCTACATTTCCCATGCCTGAACCATTTAATTTCTGCACCGTTGGACACGCTGGACAATTTAGCCCGGTCAATCGGCCAACCTGCACATTTTTGTTGTTTTTTTAATTGCGGGAGGAACCCACGCAGATGCGGGGAGAATGTGCCAACTCCATACAATCAGCTGAGCTAGCAATCAAAGCCGGGTCGCTGGCTGTATGACGCAGCAGTGCTAATCATTGAAATACCGCCTACCTCCAATATGCTGTGCAGTCTGTTAATCTGAAATTTTAAATCTTGAAAACAAAATGAATGTAAGAGAACACATAAAAGGGCAAAAGCGGGTTGTGAAATGGAGCAGAATGAAACTGGAAATTTGTGGGGCTGATATAGCAGAAAGTTGTCAAGAATGCTGCTGGATTGTCATTCAAATCACAGCTCGTTTATTCCCATTGGTTGGAGGACCAGTTGCTCTCGCTCTGTCCTCTCGCCTAACACTCGTTCTTTCCCATTTAATAGACTAATTGATTGATGGCCTTCTCTGCAAATCCAACAGCAAGAGGTCCAGTCGCTTCGAGCATGCGCTGACCACACCAAAAAACTGCGAGTGCGCTTTGAACCCAGGTCGCTTGGAATTGTGGGTATCACTGCAGCAATGAGAGAGCGCGTTGCCGGTATTTGCATCTCAATCGAGAAACGGATCGAGAGAGTTGCAGAATTGTTCATGTGAAGGTGTCCCTCCAACCGCCAACATTTATGGAACTGCTAGACAATTATCAGTAAAACAGAGCAAAAGTTTCATTGTAATGGAGAAAGGAATTGTCGGAGAAACACAGGCAGTGTGGAGGCATCAGAACAGAGAAAACAGTTACAATTTCAAAGTCAGTGATTCTGTCTGATCTGAAGTTGTTTTGGATTATTAGAGTTGTTGTCCTCCAGTTGTATTTTGATCAGAAGTTGGAAATAATGCCTGAATTGTTTTTCACCCAGAATTCCACCCGGGCAGAATACCGTCTATCTCCATGAGAGGACGCCAACTCACTGCGATAATTCACCATTTTGAACGACATAGTCAAACTCGATGTGCTGTCTGCCAGTCTTATTGAATCTCTCTCTGTTTTTTTTGCTGCAAAGTCACCTTACAGCCTCAAGATGTCAACATTGAAATGCACAACATGAAAAAACTGAGATAACAAGGTGTAGAGCTGGATGAACACAGGCTAGGCAACATCATAGGAGCAGTAGAGCTAACGTTACAGTTCTGAAATGAGGGAGGGAAAGGGCACTCTAGAATAAATAGCGAGAGGTGGGAAAGTGATGACGGAAGGTGAATAAAGGAGCAGAGAAGTGGAGACAATATGGACTGGTCAAGGAGGCGGAGATGGACCCAGTAAAGTTGAGTGTAGGTAGGAGTTTGGATGGGTTTTTGTCAATTGAGGGAAGATGGACAGGTAAAAGAGGCAGGTATGAGGCTCATAGGTAGGAGATGAGGGTGATGGTGGGTGTGGGGGTTGGTCAGTCTGTTGGGAGGAGCCAATAGTGGGAGAAAAGATGGACAGATCAAGGAGGCAGGGTCGAGCTGGGCTGGTTTTGGGATGAGGTTGAGGTGGGAGTGGGGGTGGGGTTACTCAGTGAGGTGGGAGGAGAAAAATTGTGGGTGAAGAGACATACAGGTCAAAGAGGTGGAGACAAGTTTTGGGGGTGCGTAGATTTTGAAGTTTGTGTAATCCACTTTGAAACCATTGGGTTGCAGGTTTCCAGCTCCTGCAGCCTTTGGGTGGACATGCCATCCAAGATCGACATGTTGTCCAAGGAGTGGGAGAGGGAGTTGAAGTGGTTTGCGACTGGGAAGGGCAGTCACTTGTCATGAACTGAGCATAGGTGTCCCACAAAGCAATCTTCAAGCATCTGCTTGGTTTCCCTGATAAAGAGGGGGGCACATCGGGAACAGCAGATACAGTATACCACATTAACAGATTTACAGATGAACATCCATTTAATGTGAAAGGTTTTCTTGTGGCCTGGGATGGGGTGAAGTGGGGAGTTGCAGGGGCAGGTGTAGCCCTTCCTGCAGTTGTGGTAAAATCGCCAGGGGCAGTGGTGCTCGTGGGAGTGTGGAGCAGGCAAGAGAGTCATGGAGAGAGTGGCCCCTCCAGAATGTAGATAAATGTGGCCAGGGTAAAATTCTTCGGTCGTGGGGTCATATTGAAGGTGGTGAAAATGGTGAAGGATGATGCGTCGAATCTGGAGGATGGTGGGTTGGTACCCGAGGCTACCTATGAGAAACTGATATCTGTTCTAAAACAGAAGTTCCTGAAAAAGCCCTGCAGGTCTGGCAGCATCTGTGAAGAAAAAAAATCAGCGTTAACATTTTGGGTCTGGTGATTTTTTTTTCTCTGAACTAGACCTGAAACGTCAACTCTGATTATTTTTCTTCATTGATGCTGCCAGATGTACTGAGTTTTTCAAGCAACTTCAGTTTTTTTTGTTCCTCATTTGTAGCAACCAAAGTTTTTTTTGGTATTTATTTTGTATGATATCTGTTCTCCATCTCTCTTCTGGACTCCACAGAGCTCCCGTTGGTGTTTGCTGAAGATTTCCTAATAGTGTCACGGACTGTGACTGAATCAGGGGAGGTGGTTACATTGCAACTACATTTAAATCCTCTCCCAACTTAGAGAGAGCTTGAAAATTAATCAAAGTTTCAGAGGAAACAATATAACCAATATGAATTGAATGATTTTTGGCCATGTGTTGGGATGAGAGATCCGAGAAACACTGCTGACTGTTCAAATCGGAAAAACTAATGGTGAATGCAAAAAGCAATCAGGACATAGTCTGACACACACACCCCACAAGATCGCCGGAAGAATGTGGAGAAAATTACATCATGAAACTGGGGAGCAGGGATAACAACAGGAGGAAAGAATCAGTGGAAAGGGAGCAATGGGATAAAGACACATAATTGTGTCAGAGAATGAAGATTGTACAATTAGGTACTCAGGTACTCACCTTGAACAGGTGCCCTCCTGGGGAGGGCTGTGCTAGGGACCAGGAAGCTGCAAGCTGGAAGTTTGCTCTGAAAATGACAGGAATGAGGGCTTGCCGGTATATCATCCCTGGAGTTTTCGAGTGAGTGTTTCTGAACTCACTGGATATATCCCGGTAGTGTTGATGGATTGCACTTCTCTGTGAATATCAGATTTTTTTTGTTCTCCCTTTCTCTTGCTCTTCCTTCCATTCCCACATTCAGACTCTGGGGTCTCTGGTGGATGCAGGACTATGGTCTATTGGGGCACTGGTTTGGGTTCACAGAAAGCGGTTTCGTTTTTGGTGGTAATGGCAGATCCACCTCCCCAGAATATCTGCCATGTTACAATCTAATTGCTCTCCATCAGTAGCCCTCATAGACAGGGGTTAGTTTATTAGGTGTAGAGAAAACTGAGAGAGGGCATGGTTGAGATATAGAAAATGATGAGGGGCATAAACAGAAGAGGCAGCATGATCCATTCCTCTTGGTGGAGTGATCAATGACCGGGGAAAGGAAATTGTTAGGTTCGTTTTTGGAGACCGTCACAGACTTAATCAATAACAAGACACTGAACTGTTTAGAAAAGCACAAATCCTTCATTCCAAAGCAAGCGCAAGCTGTAGAGGATCACTGTAGTCAACCCTGCATAGAGCGCAGAGTCTTGTAAGTGATTCTCCCCGAGTAGCGGACAGTGCCCGCTTTTTATACCTTATCGAGTGCATAATACATGAAGCAATTTTACATCTCACAACGGCATGATACATGAAACAATCACTACATTGGACAATGACATGATACAAAGCAATTACTACATCGAAAACATAAAGAGAGCAGGATGCAGTATCGATTGTTTGTGAAGTGACTGCTAACAGCAGGAGGCGATTTCAAGTTGCCACGTGACCGAATGTAATTTCAAGATGCCAAAGTGTCTGACTTGAACAAAAGTCAGTGCCCTGGCCCCTTTAGCAGAAACAGAAGTTACATATTTTACAGGATCTCAGGAGTGTCACACCTTTATAAATGCTGCCCACCTAATCTTAGCTGAGACAGTTTCTACGTACCCCTGTGCAGGAAGATAAAGATTGACAAAGTTTATACCTAATTCTAGTCGGGCAGGAAGTTTAAAGGCAACGTCTGCTTTCCTCTGTGTAAACATATAAAGAGCATTAAATTATAGAGAATATAGAAATCAATGGGATGTTATCCCAATAACATCTCATTCCCTCCTTTTATCATTTCTTGATAACCTATATCGGGGCCAAGAAGGGCGCTGCTCCTCTGTCAAACACAAGTCTACAGCAAGAGTTCAGGCACACCATAAATATACAGCAGGCAGCTATGATAACTTTTAGAATAACTAACCCATGTAGCAGGTATGAACCCCAAGAACCACTTATAAGCCATCGCAACAAGCGCCCCCACCCGCTCCACTGCCCTGGTCGGGGTCCGTCACTGTACTGTTCCAACTGCCCCTATGTGCCTTGTATAGGCTGGGTAATATTATAGGACTCATCGGTAACATGGTAACATGGCTCAGCCAGATGATAGCTCACTGCTACCGGGTTTGCTGAGCAGATAAAGGGCATTAAATTATAGAGAATGTAGAAATCAATGTGATATTATCCCAATTACACCTCGCCAGTGGCTGAGATTCAGCGATCTCACGGCCATAGCCCATGTTTGATTCCTGATCAGGGAACTTACTCTGTTTTTTCACAAGGTTTTCATGACTAACTTTTAGAAGCAGGAAAGGAAAGCTTAGAAGCAGTAAGGTAATCCATTTTATCCCAAATGATGATTAAACTAACATTTAACAAAGAACCATGGATGTTGGAAATCTGAAGCCAGAAAAAAAGTGAATTGATAGCAATTTCAGAAGGTTGTTGTTGTTGTTCTCAATAAAAGTTTTCGCGACCGTTACATTCCTTACCAGTTATTTGGCTGTGGATGGTAACATTTCCTGAATCATGTACGACATTCAAATTTGTCTGAACACTATCATTAGATGTTCTTTCATTACCATCCCGCTCTGTGTTTTAACATCACGTAATTTGACAGTTTATCTTACTTTTCCAACTTTCTCAAACAATCCGGTTCGTGATTATGATGTGAAAGTGCGAGTATTAAATTGGTGTGGACGCAGTCAGAAGTCTCACGGCATCGGGTTACAATCCAATGGGTTTATTTAAAATGACAAGCTTTGGAGTGCTGTCCCTTCATCATGATAAATTGTTACCTCATTGCAACAGTACTTTCACAAGCAAAGAGGACAATGAAACAAGCAGATCGATGATATCAGAGTGTAGGAATCTCTATGTTGCAGTGACCACTGTGTGACTGAGTTTCACGTTTACTTTGAGGGAGGGCAGTTTGAATCTAAGACGAGCGCTTTTTACCTAAAGAAAGGCAATGGTACCGTTTGATGTGAGGGATGGCTGAAATGAAGTGGAAAATTAAGTTAAGAAATTGTTCAGTGCAGACACAAACGAAGAAATTTAAGAAAACAATCCAAAATACACAAAAAAAACCCTCCAGTGTGTCTGAGATAATGGGAACTGCAGATGCTGGAGAATCCAAAATAATGAAGTGTGAAGCTGGACGAACACAGCAGGCCAAGCAGCATCTCAGGAGCACAAAAGCTGGCGTTTCGGGCCTAGACCCTTCATCAGATGTCTGTCAGTTTTCCATCGGCTTTGAAGATGAGTATGTATATTTCCAGCCTGACTTCCTTTTCACAACCCCACTGCATCACAACAACCAGAAGGTACGGGTCAGGTAAATAACATGCAGAAGGTGCAAAGTACCTCACGAAATGCACAATGACAGATAAAGTGCAAAGGAAGCATGCAACACACTGAGATGGAGCGTACGTATTTATGTGAAAGGCTTTTGCACATAATCCCTATTACATAAAGCCTTCCCTCACATTGGAAAAAAAATGAATTTCCAGCTCTGTAACTCTGATGAACAGCTAAATATTTACCTCGATACAGCAAGATGCTGTGGGGCAGTGACATACCACCTTCTGTAACAGCGTGGTCTACTGAAAGCATGCTGCCCATCAACCGGAGCTCAATTCATCAGAGTTTTCCAACGTTCTGAAGAATGTATTTACTGCTCCTGCGATCTCCTGTTACTTCATATCACCTGAGCTTCCCGCCTCCAGCAAACGCTTCAATCCCGCACAAATCTATCAGATATCTCACACAGCTTTTGTCCCGAACTAAACTGTCACAGGTATGATGAACCAATTGGCCTTCTCTGGCTCTCTCACTGCAGCATGACCTAAATGGTAAAGCGCCACGTGTCTGATCCACAGAATACCCTGCAGCATTTCCCCACGCCGAATCGGACAGCGCCGTCCTCCTTGTGACATGTACATGCTGTGTAATATTTTGTCGTGCAATGTGTCCCACTGTGTCAATATCACCTTTGTCTAACTTCCCACATTCTGCTGGTCAAACACTGATTTCACTCAGAACTGCAAATTTATCACAGTGCAGATGGAAATGGGTCATTCTCCTGATTACTTCCTGTAACTCTATACGTTGCTACTTTTATCATAACCATCAAATATGTTTTTCAATAACATATTGATCCTCACTCTTTGTCGCAATCAGTGATTACAGTGATTACAGACTCTAACCACTCACTGTGTGAAAACATTTCACCTGATGTCACTTTTTCAAATAAACTTCGGCCAAATGATCACTTTTGATCCTCCCATGCATTGGAATATTTTCTCCTTGTTGATTCTGTGTAGATCCTTCATGATTTGGAAAACTTCAGTCAGACCAGCTTTTAATCTTCCAGTCTATCTTCATCGCTGACAATCCACAGACGTTGCACCATTCACGTGCACTTTTTCTGTGTTGTCTAAAATCAAATAGCATCTCTGCTTCCTGAGATTTCCCACCCAAATCTTTGTGATAATCCAGATGGAGGATTTATTAAGATTGCATGGGTCAACATCCTGAACCCATTGTTTTCATTGTCAACATGCGCCATGTTTGCTACAATGACACCTCTGCTGCCGAAGCTCAACTCTGTTTCAAGAAGTCCGACTTCATGAGGTGCAGCTCTGTTTTCTAAATGCTGATCAAGTGACCTGGCAAAACTAAGAGATAGCCTGGTATTTGAATCCGCGACCACTCACATACTAATTGACGACAATTCGCCAAGCAAAAGTCATACTTCTCAACAAATGAGCCAGTAAAACCCTTGCATTTCTCGTGCAGAACCACATGCAAAGGAGAATTCAGTTTCAAGAACATCTTCTCATTCTGTATCTCTGCCCCTGAGGCAGTGTTGTTAGTCCCTTGCCCTGGGACCAAGCATTCTCCATTGGTGGATTATAAAACCATTTTCTTCCACTTGCTGGGGGAGGGAAGCATCCATGTGTTCTGCTGATCTCTCAAACACTTGCTTTGCTTGCATGAGCATGAAATTAGCAACTTCAATTGTGAACTTCCTCCCAAATGTCTGTTTTCCAAGGCAGAGACAAAGAAAGATGCCCAGTTGCTGTGAAAGAGAGAAATGGACACTTGGAGACAATTCTGTCAGGTAAATCAACACAGGTTCTATTTGTGAAGACTGCTTGTTGTTCAGGATTCATCTTCATACAGCAATCCTGCAGAAAGACTTTTGCAACACGGGATCATTTTGTTCATTGTGGCTGGGCAACAGTTAATGTCTGACAGTAACAGTCTCACAAAAAGAGAATCTGAGTAAAACTCTCACTTATAGCTTCATCCCCGTGCAGGAGGAAGCCGTTCAATTCATGGAGCCCATGGCGACTCACTGTTGCCTGTATCTCTCTGTCCTTTTTTTCGGGAACGGTGATACCTGCCTAAATTATGGTCTCTGAGTTGTGGTGCTAACTTCAGTGGGCTGATCTTTGAGTTGATTTGATTTGATTTACTTCTGTCAAGTTCCTCTTGTTATTCACAACTCCCCACATCACATGAAAGACGCTGCAACCTGAAATAGTGTGGGGAATTATGGCAGGGTGCCTTGTGCTCGAACACACTGCAGCTGATGGGTTTCAATGGTTTTTTATATTGGTTTCATTCAACATCGGACGGCATGGGAAACATCATGAGTCATTTTTGTGTTTTGCTTCGCCCTGTTGACCACAGTGGCACCTCTGTCGCATCCCTCATTCGGGAATTCCAACCTCATTGAACACGGACTCTTTTTCAGAAAGCAGATCGGCGATTTGGCAAAATCAGCTAGCAGGGCTCATCCGGGAATTGAACCCTGGACCTCTCACAAATCACCACCCCGAAAGCAAGAATCGTGTCCCTAGACCAATGAGCCATTGCCAGAGCTACATTCCAAGTGTTGAACCAGCTGGAACACTCTCAGTGTGACGTACATTTCACCTTGCTGCTGGGATCCAAAGCAGCAAAGAATTTCAAGAACATCTTCTGAATCTGTCTCCCTGCACTTGACACCGTGTATAAAATTCAGGCTCACAGTGAACGTGGAGAGGGTCTGTCCCACTGTGGTTTCTGCACCTGCCGTTGAATAAAGATCACTGTAACTGTGTCCAATGTGAGGAAAGGAATTCTGTTTTATTGGAACCATTACTTTATGATGTCACTGTCTCTCTGTGATAGTAGAAGAGGAGCTGGAATATCCTGATGGTTTAAATCATGAATTTGGTTGTTTATAGATTAAGTGGCAAAATATCAGGATAGCAATATTAACACCACACTATCACCAACTGAACAAATCGGCTGCCAGAGGGAGGCGTCTGTGTTTTGAAGCCATGATGAACAATTTATGTTTTCCTTCTCCCACTGGGGGAGCTGGGAATTTACCCAAACAATGCACAACACATACTTGAACCATTGGGCCCATGTAAAACTAAGCGGGGATCTTTGAGAGCAATCTAAAACAACACGAAAGAAGATTTTGGTCAACATGCATCATCACCAACAACCTACGTCGTAATAAAGGGTTTTAGGGAATTTATTTACATATGAACAGTGTGTGCATGATGTGATTTAAACATGCATCCGTTTGATTTGGAAACAGATGCGCAAACTTTACACCACAAGCTCACACGTGCACTGCTTCTGTACAGGATTAAGGGAAGTGATCACAACATAATGACTTTAAATGAGACTTGGCAACGTTGGTAAAAGTGTCGAGCTCATTTTCTGTTAAATCACCACAACATTTCTGTCTCTCTTCTTTCTCTCTCTGCCTGTCTATCTGTCCTTCTGTTTGCATGACTGCCTCACAACACCAGCGACCTGTGTTCAGTAACAGGTTGGGGGGACTATGTAGAGCTGGCTCGTTCCTTTGAGTCCTTCCGTTTCCTCTCACCATCCAGGGATGTGCCAGTTGTGTGAACTGGCCATGCTAAATTGCCCATCATACAACATAGAACATAGAACGGTACAGCACAGAACAGGCCCTTCAGCCCATGATGTTGTGCCGACCATTGATCCTCATGTATGCACCCTCAAATTTCTGTGACCATATGCATGTCCAGCAGTGTCTTAAATGACCCCAATGACCTTGCTTCCACAACTGCTGCTGGCAACGCATTCCATTTCATGTTTCGATCAGGTGGGGTAGAGGTGGACAGGTCTCGGTGGGATGCTCTGACGTTTGATGTGGACTTGTTGGGTTAAAAGCACACCGTTGTGATCCAATGGAAGTCTGAAATGATCAGACACAATGTCCGAACTGTTCAGATAAAACATTCCCGGTTTGAGTTACAAACTCATTGTTTGATCACTGGATGAATGCCTGAGGCTATCAAGTTCACATGAAATCACAACAAAGACTTCCTTCATGATGAATGCTCCACCCTTTATTTTGGAACAGTAAAACTGACAGAGGAAAATTGTCATTTTTGTAGCTGTAATATGAAGTCTGAACTGGCTGACGCCTGGCTTTCTGGATCTAACAGATTCCTTCACATCAGTCTCTGTAATGCATTTAGTCAGCATGTTCAGCTGTTAACCAAAAAAAAAACAGAAACAACTGCAGATGCTGTAAATCAGGAACAAACACAAAATTGCTGGAAAAGCTTAGCAACTCTGGCAGCATCTGTGAAGGAAAAAACAGAGTTGACGTTTAGGGTCCAGTACCCTTCCTGAGGAACAGTCACCGGGCCCAAAATGTTAACTCTGTTTTGTCGGACATAGATGATGCCCGGCCTGCTCAGTGTTTCCAGAAACTTTATTTTTGCAGTTGTTAGCCAATATATCTTGTGAGTTTAAATTTCCACTGTTTCCGGGTCACACATTCCGACCCTCAATTAGCTGTTAGAAAATATTCTTGAATCATTGAACAATCTGCAGATATCCAATACATTCAGGCCCAGGAATCTTATAATAATATTCTTTCAAACTCAACATGAAATAAGTAGCCAAACGTACACGATAAATAATTTATGGAAACCTACGGAGCTCTCAGTTGAAACCTAAACCGCTAGCACAAGACGATTAATATCTGAACCCACACACTCCAATTATCTTCCACCAGCGACAAACAATAACTGCAGCTTATTCGAAGTCCCCTTCTGCTGATTTTGATCATACACACACCCGCACGGACACCTAAGCTGAGTTCTAGATCTGTTTGTAGCCTGCCCCATTTAGCACGGTGGCAGTGCCATGTAACACAATGGGTGGCATGCACAATGTGAAGGCTAGGCATCGCCCCCTCAAGAAATAAATTTTGGTCACCTCCTGCGGATACTGCCATGGACAGATGTGTCTGCTGAGGAAAGATTGGTGAGGATGAGATCAAGCATGTTTTCCCTCTTCTTGGTTCCCTCACCACCTGCAGGACCAATTGAACAACTCTGGTTTAGGACCTGACCAGCTGCTGCCGAGTCACTCTTCGCGATGGGCATTGAAATCGCCAATGCAGAGCTCATCCTTACCAGCGTCAGTATTCCAACCAAGTGATGCCCACCAAGGAGGCCTACTGATTCATCAGCCAAGAGAGAACAGTAGTTGGGAGTCAGCTGGCGGTTTCCTATTGTGAGACACAGTCCCTTCTCACAAATTCAGCCTGAGGCAAAGCCTTGGAAACAAGACAATTTTATTCTGTACGATCTTGCAAGAAAGGGTGTCTGCTAGACAGACACACACTACAAAGCATGTTAAACATTCTTATACAGTTTACAAGTTGCGGAATCACGCCTCCCTGCTCCCATTGGTCTTATCCTATCATTCCCCGTCCTGTCGAGCAGCCCTTGTTTATTGTTCCCTTTACTGCCGGCCGAAGGCCCCATCCCCTTGTTTACTGCAATCCTTATTTGCTATCCTAAAGAGCGCTAGACATGCTGTACGTGCGAATCGTCAGGTTTGCAGAAATAAGCCTCTGCTACAACACCCTTATCTCTACCATGTCCTTGTCTGCAAAAATAATGTTTCTGGTCGTGCTAACGGCCGTCTTTGCAGAACCTAATCTCTGGTTAATGATATACTTCTGCTACAAAATCTTGTGAAAGTCTGCTTCTGTAAGATCCCACTATTCATTCTTACCTGCAGAAACAACATGTTTCATTTTTCACACAACCCATCGGAGTCAGCATGGTTTCATGGAGAATAAATCATGTTGAATTATTTGATTGAATTCTTTAACAATGTGACAGCAATGTGGATAATGGGCATTCTGGAGATGTTATACATATCGACTTCCAGAACGTATTGGATAACGTGCCGGACATTTGTTTAATCTGTAAAATAAGAGCAGGTGGGTTGGAGTAATTTATTTGTTCGAATAGAGAATTGGTGAACCAACAACATTCAGTGAGATGGCATAAGGATGTGTAGGTTCATGACTGGAACTTTTGATGTGCTACAGAGTTCAGTGCTCAGGCCCCAACTATTCGTAATCTATTGTATTACTGGATTGAAAGTATAGAAGAATCTATTCAACTGACATTAAAATGGGTGGAAAAGTAGCTTTGCAATGACGCAGTAAAGATTTACAAATGGAAATGGATAATTTCAGTGAATAGGACAACATTTTGCCGTTATACTTAATGTGGTCAAGTATGGGGTTATCCATTTTGGTCAGCAAAGCCAACTTATTATCTCAATGTCAGAAAAAAAAACTTCAGAGTGCTTAAGTGCAGAGGGATGGGGGTTTCCTCGAGAATATCAGAGAAAACTCACACTCAGGTCCAGAAGGTATTGAGGAAGGTAAGTGCAATTTCTGCGTTTAATCCTAAAAGAATAGAGTGTAAATGTAGTGAAGTGAGACTGCAACTATGTAAGACATTCTTGAGTCTGCAGCTGGAGTACCTTGTACATTTATGGTGCCCTGACTAGAGAAGAGATGTAGTTGCATGGGAATTAGTTCAGAATAGCTTAATGAGGTTGATTCCAGAAATAATGAGTTTGTTATAAAGAGAGATTGAACAGTTTAGGTCTGTACTGTTGGAGTTTAGAAGAATGAGAGGAGATTTCATTGAGTTATCAAAGATGCCAAAGGGAACTGACAATGTAGATGTGGAATTCATGAACAAAGACGAAGAGACATTGACTTATGGAAAGTGGGCAGGAAAGTGGAACTGAGGCCAAGATGCCATCAGCTATGATTGTATTAAATAACGGAGCAGTTTCGAGGGGCTGAATTGCTGACTGATGCTCGTCGTTCTTATTCAGCCCTTTGCATGTGCTACACAAGAATGGGGGAGGGGCTGGTTATCAACAGGAAGCTAAATCTCAGGACAAACCAGTCCTGATCAGTTTGACAGAATGTAACCAGTGGATGCACATGGTGACCAGTGCTGGGTTGTCAACAATTTACAATCTCTATCAATGATTTGGTGGAGTGGAACAAATGGGCTGTAACTACACTGGGCAATGACATGAAGATAAGTCGGAAATTGAGCTATCAATAGAAGATGGATTCTGTAAATGGATATAGTGAGGTAAAGCCAATGGTTAATAGTTTGCCAGATTCAATATAATGTGGGGATTATTCCATCAAACTCCTGATTTGTGCCTTGCAGATGGTGTACAAGCTTTGGGGAGTCAGAAATGAGTTACTCCCCACAGTATTCCTAAACTGTTACCTGCACCTTTAGCCACTGTGTTCATGTGGGGAGTCCAGTTGAGTTTCTGTTCAATGGAAACTCCCAGGATGTTGATGTTGAGAGATTCAGCGACGTGAGCACCATTGAATGTTGACGGGTGGAAGTTAGATTGTCTCTTTTTGGTGATGGTCATAGCCTGAATGTTATGTGGTACAAATATTACTGCCACTTATCGGCCCAAGCCTGAGTATTATCTAGATCTTGTTGTATTTGGGTACAGAATGCTTCAGTGTCTGAGGAGTCACGGGTGGTGCTGAACATTGTACATACATTGGCAAACATTTGCACTTCTGACCTTAAGATGAGGGAAGGTCACTGATGAAGCTGATGAACAGTAAGAAGGGCAAGTGCTATTTCAGCTCAGTTCCTGGTCAATGATTGACCCGAAGATTTTGCTAGTGGGTGATTTCGTGACGACAATGTTGTTGAATGTCAAGGGTGATAGTCTGTCTCATTGGAGATGGATACTGCTGGCACTTCTGTGATGCAAATGTTAATTGTCACTTATCAGCCAAAAGCGGGCTATTGTCCAAGTCTTGCTGCATTTGGATCTGGACTGATTGGTGATCTAAGAGCTTGAGAATTGTAGTTGACTCATCATTATGCATCACATCTGGCTGTATGAAGGAGAGAGCTCACAGACTGTCTTTTTTGCACGTACCTGCTGCCTTTGTCCCTCCAGATGGTTTGGAAGGCGTTCTCTCATCAGCCTTGGTGAATTTCTGCAGTGTACCTTTTAGATGCAATATATTGCTACTCTGTAGCATAACTAGTGAAGGGGATGAATGTTTGTGAATGTGATAGTAATCAAATGAGCTGGTTTCTTTCGGGTCACTTCTGGAGAATATTCTGGACAACACACATTTGTCTTCCCAAAGGCTGCCCACGATCTTTAAGGCAGGAGTCAAGAGATGTGTTACGTATTTTTGGATTCCTAGCCCCGGACGTACCCTTGAAGTCACATTTATTTATATGACTCGTTCAATGCAGTTGCTGGCAAACGGTAATTCCCCCAGGGTGATGATAAACATTATTTTGGGGATGTAGTGATGGTAATTCATTTGATTGTTAAGGGAGTGGTCTGATTATTAAATATTCTATTTGCCTGGCTTTTGTATAGCCCCACTGTTATTTCTCAATTGTTCGACCAAGCCTGATAATTTTCCAAGTTTTGTTGCATTGGAACCTGGACTGTTTCCAAGTCTGGGGAGACAGATAATCATTAAACATTCCCACGTTGTCCTTCTGATGGAAGGAAAGTCATTGAAGCAACTGAAGATGTTTGAGACTCGGACACTATCTCTCCTGAGGAAAGACAGCAATGATGTCTTGGATTTTCAATAACTGATGCTAACAACAGCCTTTTATTTTTGGCTGGCGATTTACTCCAAGCGGCAAGGAAGTTTTGCCCAGATTCTGATTAACACTAATTTTAATTGGGCTTCTATTGTCCCAGTCTGTCAAGTGGTGCCTTGATATTAAGAATAATTACTCTCACATCCTCTCTGGATTTCAGCTGTTTTGAACCAAACTTGGAATGAGATCAGGAACTGAGTGACCCTGATGGAATACAGGAGGAACGTCACTGAGCAGGCTATCGCTGATTGAGCACATTTTCGCCAGCCATTTTTTTTTTCAGGTTTGCATGGGAGACTGTACATCAGTATGTCAGTGAATGGTTGCAATGAAATTCCCCTGACTTTGTGTCCTGGGCCTTATTGGTTAACCAAATCTTGGTAGATGATAGCGTTCTTGGTGGACTGGAACAGCAAGGTGGAGGATGGGGCAATTTCGAGAGTCAAAAGTTGTCAGGGCCCACAGATATCACAACTTTTAGTGTCTCCAACCATTTATTGAGAAAGTGAGGAGTGAATCAGTTTGTCTTAAAATTGTCGTCTGTGATGCCAGGGACCACTGCAGGAGTCCGAAATGTAATATTTGATTGGCACTTCTGGCTTAAGACTGTTACAAATGCTTTAGTTTTATTTTTTGCCCTGATGTGCTGGGCTCTCCCAGAACTGAGGGCTCAGTTGTTGGAGATCAGCCCCCTCCTTCAATGGTTTCTTTCATTGTCCACTATCTATTACAACTAAATGTGCAGGTCTGCAGAGTTTAGATCTGACCAATGATTGTGAGATCACTCAGCACTGTCCATCACTTGCTGCTTATACTGTTTAGCATTGAAAGTGGTTCTGCTTGGTAGCTGAAGACAATGAAATCCTCTTCCACGTTGTCACCTCATGTCCAGGTCTGACTGCTGCTGCTCCTGGCATGTCCTTCTGCACTTTTCATTGACCAGGGTGGGTTCCTGGCTTGATGGTAGCTCTAGAGTGGGAAATGTGCCAGGCCATTGAGGTTTTAGGCAGTATGAGCCCCACAGAAAGTGATTCTTCTACGGCAAATCGTTCACTGCTCCTCGGATGCCTTGTCATTCATTGCTAGATCTGTTTGAATTCTCGCCTGTTTAGCACAAAGTTTGCTACATAACATGGTGGAGGGGTAGAAAATGTGAAGATGTCGCTTCCTTTCACAAGGACAATGCAATGCCCACTCTTATTGATATATTAAACAGAGATGTGCATCTGCAGCAGCCAGATTGGTGACGGTGCAGGTAAGTATATGTTTCCCTTTTATTGATTTTCTCATAACCTCCTGCAGAGCAGTGGAGCAGCCACAAGATCCAGCATCAATGTTGAGCACGACAGTGACGAGATCCCAAGAAGCTGTCCCCTCTTCCTGTTTCAGTTGGACAGGAATTAGCAGAGGCAGTGGTGATTTTGCCTGGGACATAATTTTGTTCATAATCCTGCTTTACAGTCAATGTCTGACTGTTGCTTGATTAGTCCGTGAGAAATATAATGCAGCTCAATTCTACTTTTTTTTTACAGCAAAGAGTTAATATCACTTTAAGTCTTAATATCACTATAAGTCTTTCTAAAATACGCCAAATGCATTTTTTTCACTTGAAACAACTGAAGTGAAAATAATTAAATTACTAGAGTACACACCTAATTAATGCAGAATTTGGTGACTCTCATAAACAGCTGAATCATGTTCACATCAGTCAACACATCATCTTGCAGTCAGCAAATCTGTTAAAAAGAAACTTAAAACAAAACACTTATATCAGCCGCAGTGCTACCCCGGGCCTCACCACTACCTCGAAAACACTGGCCATCTCCTAAATCTGTCCAGAGAGTATTGAAACGGGGCGTGGGCTGATATTCATACAATCCCTCACACAGAACTGTTCGAGGCATCCCCAAACAACAAGGAAGTGCATGGGGCAGTTTGGTCAATGAATTAGCACCAGGCTCATTGCCGATCCAAATGCAGCTCAACATTTGAAAAAAAAAAGACCTGCCAACAACCACGTCTCATAGGTTTATCTCTGTTGATGACTTCTGATGTGCCACCTAACCTCTGTAATTGTGCACCATGGACCCGATCCTGAATGAAGGTGGTATAAAGGTGATGGACGCCTGCAGCACGTATTGCCTTACATTGAATCCCTCATTAACAATATCCAGCGCATGTTACTCCACACGCCAGTGTCCAAAGAGAATTGTCCAGCGACAATGAGGGTCAGCATATTCCCAACCCAATGTTATTCTGTGTGACTGGAGATAGAAAGTTCTGTGGAAATATTCTGAGCAAATCTAACTATTAACACCAAAATCACACAACTGAAGGACAACATCCTTCGATAGTGCCCACTTTCAGATTGTCCAAAAATCACACTTCTACCCATTTATTGAGTTCAATTTTATGATAACAAGATGATGAGAACAGTGCACAAATCACACTCAACGACTTTGAAATGATAAGACTTTTTACCTCACCTAACATCACATGATTATTAAGTGCAAGGACTTTGAAAATATACAATTATTTTTCCCTAGTGCTAATATATGTGCTAATATTTACACACAATTATTTTCATGGCAACAATGTCATGGTGTTAGATCAAACTTTGTCGAGGAATGCTCCAGCTGAATCGACTCTCTTAGCTGGTGGATCAGCGTTTGTATTATCCAGTCCTCCGGCTGTTTGTTAATATCACAGAAAATGAACGGAATTAGTTGAACTCTGCCACATATCATGCTGGGAATCTGTGGTGAAAGCTGAATTAGATCATCCCATCGACACTTCTGCCTGAACATTGATGTGAGTATTTCAGCCTCATGTTTTCGACTGTTCTGAGGAGGGGTCACTGGAACCGAAAGTTCACTCTTTTTTCTTCACAGGTGATGCCAGACCTGCTGAGCTTTTCCAGCAATTCCTGTTTTTATTATATATTCTACTGCTGTGTTGGGCTCGTCCATCATTGAGGAAGGTGATATTTGTGGAGCATCCTCCTCCAGTGAGTTCTTTGATTGTCCAACACCAACACCATCAGGATTGGATGTCACAGCATTGCAGAGATTAGGTCTGATTTGTTGTGTCTGGGTTCACTTAGATCTATCCATCATTTGCTGCTTGTTCTATTTGCTGAGGAAGTGGTCTTCGCCTCATTTAGAGATGGAGTTGCTGCTGCTAATGGCAGGCTCTCCTGTGTTGTTCAGTGAACAAGCGTTTTACCCTGGCTTCATCGTCACAATAAAGTGTGGGATATGCTGGCAATGCTATTCAAAATCGTGCTGGAGTAAAATTCTGCTGTTGTTGGTGACCCATATCACATCTCACAGCCCAGCGTTGAGTTGCCAAATTTACTTGAAATCTAATCCATTTAGCAGAGTAGTAGTGTCATACACATGATGAAGCTTATTCTCAATGTAAAACAGGGACTCCATCTCTTGAAATAGTGTGTGCAGTAGGCACTGTTACTGATAAAGTCATGGATCCATGTACCTGTATCTTGAAGATTGGTGAAGATGAGGTGCAGTACATTTTTACCTCTTAGTCGGTCCTTCCCCAGCAGTTGCTGCCCCAGCCCAGCAACTATGTGCTTTCAAACCCAACTATCTCCATCAGCAATGCTGCTGTCGATTCTCTCTTGATGGTGGTTTTGAAAGGAACCACCCTGTATACATTCTCCAGCTTTCCCACTCTCTCAGTGCTTCCTCGAAGTGCTGTTCAATGCAGAGGAACACTGCTCCATCAGTTCAGGGAGATGATTCAGCCGGAAGTTTCTGTGTCAAAGTCTGATCTGACACCATGAGGCTTCGTTACGCCACATTGTCGCTTGACTGATCTGTAGGATGCCTCTCCCAGTTTTGTCACTCGTCCCCAGATACTAGCAAGGGCTACTTATCATTTTTGCATCTGTCAACTGAGGGGACCGAAAGGCCTCTGCTGTCCTGTACGACACTGACTCCATGGCTCCTGACAGTAAGCCCTCCAAATCTCACTCCTTCAGTTACTCACATTTCCTTGTTTATGTAACAGATTTATAAAGTTTGTTCTCCATTACTGTGCAATTCTGTGTTTTTAAATTGTCCAGCTGCGCCTCTAACTTTCTTTGCCATCACTGCCAGCTGCTACATCGATCTCCCTCTGCATCCCTCCCTATTTATCTTGCCTTCTACAGTGGCAGTCGCCCTCCCTGTATCTGTGAACGTTTCCAGCCCCATTCGCCCTTCTTATCTCTTTGGCCTTCTCCAGCCCCACTCACTCTCCCTGTCTCTCTAACCTCCCAGCACCATTCAGTTTACTGATCTCTTTAACATCTGCCAGCCTCATTCAATCTCCTGATTTCTCTAACCTCCCAGCACCATTCAGTTTAGTGATCTCTTTAACCTCTGCCAGCCTCATTCAATCTCCTGATTTCTCTAACCTCCCAGCCCCATTCGCCCTTCCGAGCTCTTTCACCTCCTCCACTCCCACTCGCCCTCCCTATCTTTTGAAACAGTTCCGTGCCCCATTCACTCTCCCTAGCTCTCAAACTTACCAGCCCAATTCAGCATCCTGATTTCTCTAAGCTCCGACAACCCCATTCACACTCCTTATCTCTTACACCTTCTCCAGTCCTCCCTATCGTTCAGATTTTGAGCCTCTGAGTTAGGAACAGGAGCGAGACATTCAGGTGCTAGAGTCTGTGACCCTGGGAGCATGAGGAGGACATTCAGCCCATCAAGTTTGTAAGCAGGAAAATAATGAGGTCATTCAGCTAGACAAGCCTCTTACATGGCAATCAGAGCAGAACTTTTAACCTTTTTTGTCCGTTACACAGGAATTGGAAATTAATCTAGAGGTTATGGAAAGGAGTGAACTAAGTCTATTTATCATCATTAGGGAATAAAATGCAATGAGATCCTACCGGGACTGAAGACAAACTGGTCGAATCTATTTCTAAGAAATTAATAACAGTACATTTGAAAATCAAACTGCAATCCAATGGGTCAGCAAGGGTTTCTGTTTTGAAGGGAAAATCATCTTTGAGTAATTAGCTTGTGTTCTTTAGAGATGTGACCAGCAAGCTGGATAGCAGGGATCATGTGTGTGCATTATATCTGGGCTTCCAGAAAACAAAAATAAGTACGATGCTACAGATGAGACCAATATGCAAGACGAGATAAACTGGCTTCAGGTGTAACTTATTAGGTTGGATAGACCATTGGTTCAGAAGCAAAGTGCAGAGAGATAAATAGTTCTTCTGGTTGGCAAGTTGGAACAGGTGGGGTACCAGATGATTGGTCATCAGGCCACTGCTATTTTTAATCTATTTTAATGAATTGGACGAGGGTCAAGAAATTTGTATTGCCATTGTTTTCCAAATTAATCTAAAATAGCTGGGAAAGTAAGTTGTGAGGAAGAAATAATAATTTTACAAATGGATATGGATAATTTAGGTGAAAGGGATAACATTTCCCAGATAAAATTTAAGGTAGATAGATATTAGATTGTGTATTTTGGTCAGAGGAGTACAAAGGCAAGATATTACATGGAAAAAAAATCTTCAGAGTGCCTGCATGCAGAGGGTCTGGATGCCCTCCTCCATGATTTGTAGAGAACTAGCATGCACATCCAGCCGGAAGTGAGCAAGGGAAATTGAATTCCCAAATTTATTCCAAAAGGAAAATAGCTTAAAAATAGGGAAGTCGCTGTACGTATGCAAGGCATTAGCGAGATTGCAACTGGAGTAATATGAACATTTTTGGTGGTGAGAGACGTAGTAGCATTGCAAGCAGTTCAGAAGACGTTCACCAGATTGAGTTTAGAGATAACAGGTTTAGTTATGAAGAGAAATGGAGCACTTTAGCCCTTTACTCTTTGAATTTAAAAGAATGAGAGAAGATATAATTGACTTACGTAAGGTGCGAAAGGGCGCGAATAATCTAGACATAGAGACTATATGTTTTCATGTGGAACCACCCAGTAAATGAGATCATCAGTAGCAGGGTTAGTATGGAGTGAGTACAAATTACGTCTGTCAAATGTTTATGAATCCGTGGAATTCACGATGCGAGGGTTTAGAGGATGGTAGGACAGCATGTAAATGACGGTTCTGGAGAATTAGTAGGAATGTGGAGACAAGATGAAAGCAGGTTCGAGCTGCTGAATTGTTTCTCGTTCTTACATTTTGTGTTTTTTTTTAATTTTTCTGGAACATTCAGCAAATAAAATATGCTACACAGTGATAACAAGGCATAGAGCTGGATGAACACAGCAGGCCAAGCACCATCAGAGGAGCAGGAAGGCTGACATTTTGGGCCTAGACTCTTCTTCAGTTGAGTTTTTTTTTTCTGAAGAAGGGACAAGGCTCAAAGCGTTAGCCTTCCTGCTCCTCTGATGCGGCTTTACCTGCTGTGTTCATCCAGCTCTACTCCTTGTTATCTCAGGTTCTCTGGATTCTGCTGTCCCTACTATCTCTGAGCTACACAGGAACTGGGGAAGGATTGGTTATTAAACAGGAAACAGACATGAGAAATAACTCAGTCATTATCAGTTTGACAGAACATAAACCTGTGCAGTCACGCAATGATCAGTGCTGGTCCCAAAGTTTGTAATGTTTATCAGTAATTTGGAGAGTGAGAAAAATGCATTGCTACTAAAATTTATGATGACACTAAGATAGGCAGGAAATTAAATTCTGAAGGGGAGGTGGAAATTCTGTAAATGGACAAAGACAGATTAAGTCAATTGGCAACAAATTGGTGGATGGAATACAATGCAGATAATTGTGAACCTGTTAATTTTTCATGAAGAATAAAAGCAGAATATGACATAAGTAGAAGCCATTATAGGACTTTGTGATACCAGAAGTACTGGAGGACACTGACTCATTCAGACATCGGAAAAGCTGCTCCATCTCCCTGATGGTCTGCTGCCTGGTGTTCCCAGTGGCCCCATTGCTCTCAGTAAACACTGGTTATTTTAATGTGGTTGGTTTGCAGTGGGGCGTGGTGATGTGGAGCGTAGTTTGAGGCGTACATTGGTGGTTGGTCTTTAACTGAAATGGCATTCTTTCTTTCTGTGTGGAGACGTGAAGACAAAAGGAATGGCTAACTACTTCTGTGTGCAGAGACTGTAACTGTTTCCAGGGCAGGGGGCATTCACCAACATGATGTACTGTGCATGGTCACACTGCAACATTAATGGAATGAGTCGCCCTCCAGTTCCTCTGCCTGTGTGCAATGACAGGGGGACACGGCAGAGCCACGTACATGAGAAAACAGAAAAGGAAAAGAAACAGTTTGAATTCCAATTAAAAGAGATTAAATAAAAGGTGAGAATGGTTTTCTTCAGAATGAGAACATAAATAGAGAGAAAACAATGGAGATAGAGAGAGAAAAAAAACACAGAAAGAGGGCGAATTTGAACTTCAGAAGTTGGCAATGAGAGCTGAAAATCAACTTAAAAGGACGGAGGTGAAGGTGAAGGTCGGCTTAGTGAGCAAGATAGTGATGACAAGCAAAACCATGGTAGCCAAAGGCCTGATGGGATTTTTTAAAAATATGTTCAAGTGTTGCCTAAGTTCGATGAGAAAGATGCAAAAGCCTTTTTCATTTCACTTCAGAAAGTGGCTAAAGACATGGAAAGGCCAGTGACCATGTGGATATTGTTGATCCAAACAAAGTTGGCAGTTAGAGCTGGTGAGGTATTTGCATCACTATCAGAGGAGGTATCTGGGGAGAATGAGGAGATAGAGGAAGCTATCTCAGTGCAAATGAGCTCGTGCCAGAAGCCTGCAGATGTTTCACGAGGCTAATGAAGGAACCGGTTCAAATTGAAAGGATCAAACAAAGTCATTTTGATCAGTGCATAAGAGCATTGCAAACACATCAAACATATGATGCTTTTAGAGAGATGGTATTTTTGGCAGAGTTCAAAAAAATTTCTTCCTGGGTAGTGAGAACCCATGTAGAACAGCAGAGATTTAAAACTGCAACATTAGCAGCTGAAATGACTGATGATTTTGAATTGGGTAGAAAAAGAAGTCAGATGGTTGGTGGTTTAGGAAAAGCGCTTGGAAAGTGGATGTGGGAAAACAGGATGAGTCAACGATTTTTGTTGAAGTGGTAATGAAAAGCACAGTAGAAACTGAAAAAGCTGCACCAGAATGCATAACGTGGTCAGGGGTTGGTTGAGAAGAAAGTGCCAGAAATATTTAAAAATCTACTTGAGGGTAAGGTTTACTCATTCTGAGGAAGCGTCACTGGACCTGAAAAGTTAAATCTGATTTTTCCTTCTGCTGCCAGAGCTACGGAGCTATTCCAACAACTTCTGTTTTGTTACTGATTTACAGCATCCACAGACATTTCGGTTTTTATCAAGTTTACTCACGTATGCCAGGAAGAGTTACATAAAGAAATTACAATTTTAAGATGTACAGGAGCATGTCAATCTTTGGTGGTGAGAGATGAGGAAACATGTCATTCAGAAGGATTACTGTCAGAAAAAAAGCTGGTAGTATGTGAATCTTATGGGGAGAAGAGCAGTGTTGCATTATGTACAGTGAGATTGGAGTTTCCAGTGAAAAGTGTAGAAGTGGTGGTAGGAGTGCGAGAGGAACTCTGAGCTTTAGGAATAGAATTTGTCCTTGGTAACGATATCGCTGGATCACAGGTAGGATTGTTGCTTCTGTGCTTGAAAAGCCAGTGGAATATCAGGCAACTGAGTTATTACAGGAAGTGTATGCTGTTTTTTATTTCTGTGCTGTGTGCTGACAAGGTCACAAAACCACAAGGTGAAGCAGGAGGAGAAATCAAAGAATAAAGTTAAGCAAGTTGATGTCGAACCATTAGTGGCTGTGTTTGATCAAATATTTAAGAGAAAACAAGAACAGGTGTAGGATAAAGTACATACTTTTAGTCAGAGAAATTATTGATTTAAAACAGGAAGTGAAAAAATAAAGCTACTGTATCAAAAAGTATAGACATAAGAAAAATGAGTGTATTCCAAAATGTCACTATCTTAAACATGAAATCTTGATGAAAAAAATGGAGACTGTCACATGTTCAGGCAAATGAGAAATGACCTGTGAGAAATAGTTCATCGAGTTGTACTATTGGTGGATTGCAGAAAACAACTGTTTGTTGCACATGAATTACTGATAGGAGATGATAGAGTAAGCAAAGCGTAAAATCACTTTCATTGGTCTGGGGACTGTCTTTCATTCTTGAATGTCATTGTATGTGAACAAAAGATATCTTTAGGACCTGATTATTCTCTACTACCGCATTCAGGCTAGTTGGGTAGACTCCCTAAGGCCAGAAGATATAGGGGAAGAGATAGGCCATTCGGCCCATTGGTCTTGGCAGATTTTGCAAAACACGTTGCAACGTCAGCTAATTGGAAAACCCCAGGCAGCAATGTAACCAGTACCTTTAAAATCCATTCCTGTGTTTGAGGAACCCTTTACAAGGCTCATAAATGGTTATGTAGAACCTCTACCTAAAACAAAAAAAAAGACTGGGATGAGTATTTATTAACCATAATGGATGTGTCTACAATGTTTCCAGAGGTCGTTCCATTTTACAGAATCATGGTGAAAAGAATTGCAGAACAGTGACTTATTTTTTTCACCAGATGCCAACTACCCACAGAAATACAATCAGATCAAGGGTCAATACTTACAGTAGTAATTCAGAAGAGTTTATGGATATCTTTGGAATAAAACAATCTGAAACCATTGCATACCATGCAGAATCACAATGAGTATTAGAATGGTGGCATCAAAAGTGTTGAGGTCAAGACTATCCAGAGGACTGGAGTAAAAGCAAGCTGCTTGCACTTTTTGCAACTTGGAATGCATGAAATGAATCTGCCAAATCAAGTCTATTTGAATTAGCTTTTTGGGCACGAGCTGATAGGAACATTGAAATAAATTAAGAATATGTGAGTTTGGCTAGACAGCATGTAAGAGTAGCTCAGCATGTGATGAAACGTGAAGCAGAGGAGAAATCAAAGGTTTGCACATTTTGCCAGTGGAGATAGAGAATTAGTGTTACTTCCAGTGGTAGGTGAACCTTTAAAAACGATGTTAGGTCAGATTAAATAAATCGAAGGTAAATTCAGTGAATTGAATTATTTGATAAGAATGAAAGATAGAAAGTAACCTCACAGTGTGTATCAAATAAATATTTCGTTCAAGGAAAATGCTCTTGACTGCCTCTCTTGTGTTTCCCAGACCTCTGCCCTCATATCCCCTCCCTTCAATAAAAACAAATACAGAACCCCCCTTTTCCTCACGTATCATCCAACAAACCACTGGATTCAACGTGTCATTCTCAGGCAATTCCGCCACCTGCAATCTGACCCCACGACCAAGATTATATTTCCCTCCCCAACTCTATCTGCCTTCCATAGGAACTGCTCTCTCAGTGACTCCCTCATTCGCTCCACACACCCGACTAGCCACAAAACCGCAACACCTTTCCCTGCAACTACACGAAGTGCTACACCTGTCCCGACACCTCCCCCACCTCAGCTCTATCCAATAACCCCAAAAAACTTCCACATTCAACAGATGTTCCCATCTACTCATGTGGCCTACTGCATCCGCTGCTTCCAATGTGGCATCCTCTATGTCGATGAGACGAAGCAGAAGCTCGGAGACCGCTTTGTGGAACACCTGCGGCCTGTTTGCAACAAACGACAACACCTTACTGTACCAAACCACTTCAACACCCCCTCCAATACCTTGGATGACATGTCTACCCTGGGCCTCCCCCAGTGTCACAAATACACCACCCTGACACTGGAGGAGCAGCACCTCATATTCTGTCTCGGGAGCCTGCAGCCCACAGGTCTCAATCTGGACTTTATCAATTTCAAAATCTCCCCAACTCCAGCCTCAACCCATGACCAATCCTCCCTCTAATCCCTGCTTCCTTGACCTGACACAACCTGTCAGTCTTCTGTCTCGCCTATCTGCTCCTCGACCATCACTGACCAAGCCACACCACTGCCTACCTGCACTCACTTATGACTGAAAAAAAAAACCCAAAAATCTGCAGATGCTGTAAATCAGAAACAAATACAAAGTTGCTGGAAAAGCTCAGCCAGTCTTGCAGCATCTGTGAAGGAGAAAATAGAGTTAATGTTTTGGGTCTAGTGACCCTTCCTCAGAATCTCAGTTCAATACGTTAACTCTGTTTTCTCCTTCACAGATGCTGCCAGAACTGCTGAGCTTTTCCATCAACTTTGTTTTTGTTCCTCACTTATGACTATTCCACTTCCCTTCCCCAGCCCCACCCCTGCTCTCTCCATTTATTTCATCGCTCCCTTTCCCTTCCCCCATTTCTGAAGTAGGGTGCAGAACCGAAACACCAGCTTTCCTGCTCCTCTGATGCTGCCTGCATGCCTGTTGTGTTTCTCCAGCTCGACACTGCACTGTGTTATCTCTTATTTATGTCCTGGGATTTGTTCATGAAGAGAGGTTGCAAATGCGGAAGTGATGAAGAGTCTATGGGGTAACAGTTTAACAATGCAAGGGGAGTGGCCAGTTCACCCAGTGCAGGTTTTTATTTTATCTTTTTTTTAGCAGCAGCAGACACAAGATGTGTGAGCCCAGAAGAACTGCAAGCTTCAGTAAAGGATTCCTCTGACTTTCTCTGAAATCTCTCTCTCTGGATGTTGTTCCCACCTGCCTGTTAGGAACTCTATTGAATTTATCTTTTTTTCAGAAGGGTGTATTTATGGGATATTATTTATTTGGAACAGTTAATTAGTAACAGTTACTGTGTCAGGTCGACTAAGTTTTCCAACAGTTGATTTATTCTGAATTCTGTTTTCTTTTGTTCATGTTTCAACTGTAGTGTTTATTGAAATTCTGTTGTGTTCAAAACTGCGTAGTTTGAACAGTTACATCATATCTGAGATACTCAGTTTACATCTGCCTATAAAATAAGAAATTAGGGTCTAAACGACCTTCTTGAAATGTTTTGAGGGGCGTCTGAACTGGTACAAAGCAGTCACCAACCGAATCAATGAGCCAACTGTCAAATTGTGTCAATTCCTCACTATCATCCCCTGAGGGATGTTAAGGGATGCTGAAGAAAGTTCACTGGTCTCAGAACTTTACCTCTGTTTCTTTCTCCACAGATGCTGCCAGACCCACTGATTTTCTCCAGCAACCTCTGTTTTTGTAACATGTCAGGGTTACTGGGATCCGGAAATTGATACTGGTATCTGTGGCACCTACTGTTTCCTTCTGAACGTAATTTTATTGCTTTTACTTAATTCAGTATCATTCCTAGTCAAAGCAGTGGGTAACGTAAAGTGGCCTGGCTGAGTGGTCTGAGCTGAGCCTTTGGTGTCTGCAGTCTTTCCGACGCTGTGAATTGAAATCTCACTCCTGGCAACATTTCAGCTGTGTTACTGACCCAGGCTCTTGCAGCTCCCTCTGTAGGATTCTCAAGCAGCAGCTACTGCGTGTGGGCCTCTCAGAACTAAGAAGCATGTCATGAGGGATACATTGCAGGATTACACTTAAAACCAGGGAGAAAGGCACGAACAGGGCTGACCAATTGTCCATTGTCTCTCTTGGGACCATTCCCTGATTGAAAAACTATCCCAGAAATTCAGGTGTGTAGAAATATCAGGCGTCATGCCGCGGTGATAAAATGTTACATTGGCGATCGCCTGTGATTTCCCAGCAGAAGTTTCAGAGCCATAGAATTCTTATGGTGCAGATGGAAACCATTCAGCCCAACTTGACTGGGAGGCTTTCTGATGGTACAGCGCGTAACTTTGCAGCCATTCATTCTTTAAGCATTATTTTAGTTTAGTGGATGGGTTTCAGCTAGGGTAATTGGCAGATGTGAAAATCTAACAGTGGAAACAAAGCGACTGAATGCCTGGTTAAGGGGATTTTGCCTATTGGCTGCGCGCTGCTTATGTGACATAAGTAACCAGCACTTTGGGCTGTTAATCGGAAGGCTGAGTGTTTTGGGCACACCCAGGGACGAAGCCAGGGAATGTTATTGCCCAGCCAGCAATCTCTGTCACTTGCTGTGCAGATTTGGATGTATGAAGATGTCTCCCAAATGATGCTTCCCAGATTGGCTGTTAGTTCCGATACCATGATCCAACAGCGAGATAGCCATCGCCAGATTCAATATCACAGCTTGGAGAAAAACTGTGCTCTTTGTATTCTCATGGATTGAGCAGTTTCTCTTTGGTGAAGATCAGACAATCCCAACAGGTGTACTTCACCAAATGAGTACTCAAGAATCATAAGAAGGAAGAGATTGTGATTTGACGTGGGGAATCTTGATGTGACTGATAAGTGGAATCGGTTTCTTATGGGTAGATAGGAAAAATATTCTCTTACATTTATTAAACTCTGTTTGTTTTGTTTTGCTACACGCTTGTAGAAAGTGAAATAATGCCAGTCAACAGGTTATACTGAATTCCTTTGTCCTCATTTCGAGACACGCAAAAGACACTTACTGAACACATTGACAGTACATTAACGGGCGATATGAAATGTCAATGATGCTAAGCATGTGATTGCATTTAGTTCTAAATGTACAAATCTGTTGTGCCTGACTCACCAACATGCCTGTTGTTGCACACTGGACACTCTGGGTGTTACTCTGGTGCTGCTTTTGCCTCGTTTTCATCGACTCCATGTTTATAACAGAAGGAAAACACTTGATGATCTGATCAGCTCTTTGGCATCTGTAGGAGGGTCCTGACCCAAAACATCAACTTTCCTGCTCCACTGATGCTGTGTTGCCTGCTGTGTTTCTCCCGCTCCACTCTGTGTTATCTCTGATCCCAGCATCTTACTGTCTCTCTGTAAATACATTCCTGTTTTAAACTGAATGAGTGGCTAATGGGCCCGGAGCTTGACAATGCTTTCTTATTAAAGATGTCATGAGCCGTACAACTCGTCTGATACACTTAACCAGAGAGGGGGAGAAATCTGAAAAAGTTATATGTCACAAGGAAATGAAATTGCATTGTTTTCCTTCCCTATATAACAGCAAATATTGCCAAGAAGATTTGTTGCAAAATTTGGCAATTAGAACAGCAGTGAAATAATAAATTACATCCACATTTATAAACAAGAGAGGACAGCACACCTTGCCTAGATTTTAAGGCAGCATCACTGACTCTGTGCTTGTCTGAACCGGGGAGTTTTCTGCATGTGCAGTGACAGTCATAGACCCTGCACTGCTGAAACACATTGGAACAGTGGCCAAGTCAAACTCCCAGAATAAATCCCCTCAGTTGTCGAGAACACCCTCAAACGTGTATCCTGCATTTCCTGCAACACATCCGTCGCACACCCTCCCTCAAACAAAACAGAATCCCCCTCATTCTCAGTACCATCCCACTACGTTCCGGATCCAACTCACCATCCTCCGACACTTCTGCCATCTGCAATCCGACCCCACCACCAAAGATATTTTTACCTCCCTACCCTTATCTGCTTTCCAGAGAGACCACTCTGTCTGCGACTCCATTATCTGCTCCACACGTCCCTCCAACCCCACCACAAATGGCACTTTCCCCTGCAACCACAGGAAGTGCTAAATCTGCAACTACACCTCCTACCTCACCCTATCCCAGACCCCAGGAAGACATTCTACATTGAGGAGATATTCACCTGCACATTTAATGTGGTATACTGCATCCGTTGTTCCCGTTGTGGCCTCCTCAACATGGGGGAGACCAAGCAGAGACTTGTGGACCGCTTTGCAGTACACCTACGCTCAGTTCGCAATAAACAACTGCACCTCATTTCAACTCCCCCTCCCATTCTTTAGATGACATTTCCATCCTAGGCCTAATGCAGAGCCACAACAATGCCACCTAAAGGTTGCAGGAACAGCAACTGATATTTCGCTTGGGAACCCTGTAGCCCAGTGTTATCAATGTGGACTTGACAAGCTTCCAAATCTTCTCTCCCACTACCACACGCGGAAATCATCCCGTATCATCCCCGCCTCACTATACTGTCCTTCCTCTTAAATTGCCCCTGTCCCAGTGCAAGCCCCTCCCCCATCTCCTCCGTCCTGACCTCATTCCGCCCCCTTGACCTGTCTGTCCTCCCTGGACTCACCTATCTCCTCCCTAACTCTCTACATACTCTCACCTTTATAGGGCCCATCCCCGCCTCTTTGACCTGTTTGTCTCCTGTCCACCTATCTTCTCCTCTAGCTGTCTGATATCCTACAAATATTCTATAAATGGAGTCAGGGAGAGTGCAAAAGGAAAAGGTAAATTATACAATGCAGTGAAGATGATTGGAAGCCAGAGGATAGGAAAACCTTTAAAACGAAACTGAAAAGAAAATACAAATGTCAGAGAAGATGAAATTTGAGATTCTAGCAGCTAGTAATATAAAAGAAGACTGTTCAAGACTTTTGGGTATCTGTATAAGATTACAGGGAGACAAGAGTGAACATTGTACCATTGGAAAATGAGGCTGGTGGTCTAGGAATGTGGAACAAAGAAATGGTGAAGGAACTGAATATATGCCTTGTAACAGTTTTCACAGTGGAAGATACCAACAGCATGTCTGTATTTGAAGTTACAGGGTGGAAGTGAGTGCACTGGCCCTCACTAAGAAGTGTCTGGGGGTGACAAAATGTCTGAATGTGATAAATCACCCAGACCACATGGATTACACCCCAGATATCTGAAGGAGACAGCTGATGAGTTTGTAGAGGCATGGAAGGTGGCCTTTCAGAAATCACTGGAGTCAGGGAGGGTGCCAGATGACTGGAAAATGGCTAAAGCAACGCCCCTGTTTAATGGTGGAAGGAGGCAGAGGTAGAAACAGGACGGGGTAGCCTGATCTCTGTTGTTGGAAGTTTTTTTTTAATGAAGTATGAGTCTACAGAGTACTTGGAAGAGCACGGTAAAAAAAGGGCAGAATCACCACAGCTTCATCAAGGGAAAATATTCCCTGATAAATCTGTTAGAATTCCTTGAAGTAACAAGTAGCTTAGATAAAGGAGAACTAGTGGATGTGATCAATTCGGATGTCCACAAGGCATTTGACAATGTACCACACAGTGGTCTGCCAAATAAGATAAGTGCATGGTGTTAGTGGCCGGTTAATGGAATGACTGACTGGGAGAAGGTGGAGAGTCAGGATCAAAGGTTTCTTACAACATAGCAGGGAGTGACCAAATGAGATCGCAGGCGTCAGTGTTGGGAACACAACTATTCATGGTGTGCATTAACAATCATGACAAAGGCTGAGTCAAACTCCCAGAACTAATCCCCTCAGTTGTCGAGAACACCCTCAACCGTGTATCCTGCAGTTACCGCAACAAGTCCCTCACACACCCTCACCGCAATATCAAACAAAACAGAATCCCCCTCATCCTCAGTACCAGCCCACTACGCTCTGGATCCAATGTATCATCGTCCAACACTTCTGCCATCTGAAACCCCACCGCCTAAGACATTTTTTTCCCTCCCAACCCTTATCTGTTTTCCGGAGGGTCCACTCTCTGTGTGACTTTTTTGTCTGTTCCACACTCCCCTACAGCCCCACCAATTTTCCCTTCAACAGCAGGACGTGCTACCGGTGCCCCTACACCTCCCCTCTCACCCCCATCCCAGTGCCCAAGAAGACTTCCCACATCAATCAGATGTTCACCAGCACATCAGTTAACGTGGTATACTGCATCCCCTGTTCTTGTTGTGCCCTCCTCTACATCGGGGAAACAAAGCGGAGGGTTGGGGACCACTTTGCAGAACACCTACAATCGGTTCGCACTAAACAACTGCGCCTCCCAGTTGGGAACCATTTAAACTCCTCTCCCATTCCTCAGATGATATGTCCACCCTGGGCCTCCTGCAGTGCCACAACGATGCCACCCAAAGGTTGCAGGAGCAGCAACACATATTCAGCATGGAAACCCTGCAGCTCAATGGTATCAATGTGGACTTCACAAACTTCAAAATCTCTCCTGCCCCGACAACATCCCAAAACCAGACCCGCTCATGCTCACCTCCATAAACTGTTCTTCCTCCCACCTATACCCTCCTACTACCTCAAGCCCCACCCCATCTCCTACAAACTAACCTCATTACAGCCCCCTTGAAATGTCTGCCCTAGTTGGAGTGACTTATCCCCTCCCAAACTCCCCACCTACACTCACCTCTACTGGCTCCATTCCCATCTCTTTAATCTGTCTGTCACCACTCCAATTATCTTCTCCTCTATCCATCTTCTATTCTATAAATCTTCTATAAATGAAGCTAGCGATTGTGCAAAAGGAAAAGATAAAATATACAATGCAGTGAAGATGAGTGGAAGCCAGAGGATTGGGAACCCTTTAAAAGGAAACTGAATAAAAAGTACTGATAGGAGAGAAGATGAAATATGAGATCCTAGTAGCTAGCAATATCAAAGAAGACTGCAAGTTACTTTTTTAGGTATCTAGAAAGGTTTACTGGAAGACAAGAGTGAACGTTGGACCCCTGGAAACTAAGGCTGGGGGTCCGGGAACAGGGCACAAAGAAGTGGCGAAGGAACTGAATATATACATTGTACCAGTTTTCACAGTGGAAGATACAAACAGTATACCTGAAGTTCAAGATGCGGGGCAGAAGTGCGTGCACTGGTCATCACAAAGAAGGTTCTGGAGATGATGAAAAGTCTGGAAGTGATAAGGCACCCAGCCCAGATGAATTACACCCCAGACTTCTGAAGGAGATTGCTGATGAGTTTGTAAAGACATGGGTGGTAGCCTTTGAGAAATCACTGGAGTCAGGGAGGATCCCAGATGACTGGAAAATGGTTAATGCAACACCCCTGTTTAATAAAGGAAGGAGGCAGAAGTAGAAACTATGGATGTGGTAGCCTGACCTCCGTTGTTGGTAATATTTTTGTGAAGAATTAGAAACACAGTACTTGGAAGTGCACAGTTAAAAAGGGCAGAATCAGCATGGCTTCACGAAGGACAAATATTCCCTGATAAATATGTCAGAATTCCTTGGAGTTACAAGTAGTTTAGGTAAAGGAGAGCCAGTGGATGTGATCAATTCGGATTTCCACAAGGCATTTGACAAGGTACCACACAGCGGGCTGCTAAATAATATAAGAGCATGGTGTTAGTGGCCAGCTTATGGAATGGCCAAATGGCACACATTGGAGAATCAGGATAAAGGGCTTCTTACAGCATGGCAGGGAATGTCCTGCAAGTTCCTTAGGGGCCAGTGTTGGGAACAGAATTATTCATGGTATGCATTAACAATCACGACAAAGGAACTGAGGGCATTTTTACCATGATTGCAGGTGGCACAAAGGTCAGTGGACAGACAGGCAATCTTGGGGAAAAGGGGAAGCTGCAAAAGGATTTGGGCAGGCTTGAGAGTGGACAGACAAGTGGCAGATGAAAAACAATGCGGGAAATTGTGAGCTTATGCACTTTGGTAGGAACGATAAAGCCATAGACCATTTTGTAAATGGGGAAAGGCTTCTGAAATCTGAAAAGTAAAGGGACTTGCAAGAACTAGTTGAGGATTTCCCTTAAGGTTAACAAGCAGAATCAGTTAGCAGTTAGGGAGGCAAATGCCATTTTAACATTTATTTCAAGGGGTCTAAAATACAAGAGCAGAGATGTACTGCTGAGGCTGTGTCAGCTCTGGGCCATCCGCATTTGGAATTTTATCAGCAGTCTTGGGCCCTGTATCAAAAGAAGAATGTATTGGCATTGGAGGGGGTCCAGAGCATGTTTACAAGAATGATCCCGGGATGAAGGATTTATCATGAAAATAGCAGGAAGGACTCGGCCTATATTTGATGGAGTTCTGAAGTATGAGGGAGATTCAGGAAGTACAGAAAGGGAGGCGTAAGAGGAGGAGGAGTGCCCTTCTTGACCAAGGAAAACATGAAGGCTACAACTTGACAAAATATTTCTAAAAAAGCATCCAATAAAAATATGGGTTTAAATTAGAAATAAGAAAAAAATGAACGACCACTTTGATGAGATTACACTACGCATTACATAGGCACACCAATAATAAAAGAGAAACAGGAACAAATATATAGAGAGATCTGAGATATTTGTAAGAAAAATAAGGTTGTAAAAGAAGGCGATTTTAATGTTCCAAACATTGACTGGCACTACCAAAGTGTCAAATGTTTGGAGAGCAAACAATTTGTTAACCATGTTCAAAACATTTTTCTTTTGGACTGGAGGCCTGTCACAAGGAGTGTTCCACGGGGATCGGTTCTGGGCCCTCTTTTGTCTCTCATTTATATAAATGATTTGGATAAGAATATATAAGGCATGGTGAGTATGTTTGTGGGCAGTACCAAAATTGATGGTACAGTAGAACTTGAAGAAGTTTTTCAATGCTTATAAAGCGATATTGATCAAATCGGTCAATGCACTGAAAAAACACTAGATGGGGTTCAATCTGGATAAATGCCAGGTATTGCATTTTGGTACGACAAGCAAGTGTAGGACTTATACAATTAATGGTGGGACCTTCCGTAGTGTTGTAGAACAGAGGAACCTAGGGGTGCAGGCACTTTTTTTTGTGTGTGTGGTTTGTGTCACATACAGACACGGTGGTTAAAAAAGGTAATTGGCACATTGGTTTTCATTGCTCAGTCTTTCGAAAGTACGAATTGGGCTGTTATGCAGGGGGGGATAGTAGGAACTGCTGATGCTGGAGAATCTAAGATAACGGGGTGTGGAGCTGGATGAACACAGCAGGCGAAGCAGCATCAGAGGAGCAGGAAAGCTGAGTTTCGGTTCCGGACCCTTCTTCAGAAATCTAGATATCTTGGGTAGGCTGGGAATTCTTTCACTGGAGTTCAGGAGTTTAAAAGTCTACCTGATAGAAGTTTCTGAAAAAAAACGAGGGTATAGATAGAGTTAGTGATATTGTCTTTTCCCGAGGATGACAGATTTAAAGACTTGGACAGACATTTTTAAGGTGAGAGGAGAAACGTTGTAAAAATACATGAGGGACTATTTCTCACAAAGAGTGTGGTTTGCATGTTGGATGTACTTCCTCAGGAAGTGGTGGATATGGGCACAATTACACCATTGAAAAGAAGTTTGGTTAAGTATATGAATAGGAAAGATTTAAAGAGATAAGGGCCAGGAGCAGGCATTTGGGTCTAGTTTTGTTTCGGATTATGTTTGGCATGGACTCGTTGGGCTGTTTCCATGCTGTATGACGACGTAAATGTTCTCATGAGAGAAGGAGCAATCTTTGACTGTCAATTGAGTAATAAGGCAGAGCAAGTGACAGCATGGAAACACTTAGGAGGTGGAATAAATTATGGAGATGAGGCTCAGTATTATCAAGAATTTAAAAAAAACAGAGTTTGCAGAAAGCACATTGCCCAAGAATGTATTAAAAGAGAAAAAACAAATCAATAGAGCTTATTTTAAAAAAAACCTTGGACCTAAATACAGACAGCATTTGGAATAAATTGATGAGCTATCAGCACAAAGAGGGATAAATAGGTGAACCTTAAATAGGTACACCTGCACATCCGCCTTGTGGTATACTGTATCCACTGTTCCCGATGTGGCCTCCTCTACTTCGGGGATAGCAAGTGGGCGCTTGGAGACCACTTTGTGGAACACCTACGCTTGATTCGCGACAAAAGACTGCAGGTCCCAGTAACGAACCGCTTCATCTCCCCCTCCTACTCCTTGGTTGATATGTCCATCCTGGGCTGCCTCTAAAGCCACCCAAAGACTGCAGGAACAGCAGCTGAAATTTCGCTTCGGAATCCTGCAGCCGAATGGTATCAATGTGGACTTCACAAGGTTCAAAACCTCCCTGACCTCGACCTCATCCCAAAACCAGCCCAGCTCATCCCCACCTCCCTAACCTGTCTGTCTTTTCTCTCAACAATCCGGTCCTCCTATCTCAACCCCCACCACCGCCTCCTACCTACCAGCCTCACCCTCGCCTCCTTGACCTTTTCGTCTTCCCTTGACTGACCAACACCCATCCTAACTCCCTACCAACACCCACCTTTAAGGGCTCCATCCTGGCCTGCCCGTCTCCTCTCGAAAATATCTGCTCCTTCGTCCATCTTCCAAGTGCCTCCCGCATCTCTCTATCTATTTCAGAATCCCCTTACCCTCCCCCATTTATGAAAATGGGTTCAGACCAGAAGAGTCAGCTTTCCTGCTCCTCTGATGCTGCTTGGCCTGCTGTGTCCATCCAGCTCAACACCCTGTTGTCGATAAATAGGCATGACTTCCAAATAGGTGAGTATTACTGAAACGTGGTTGGAGGAAGATCGAGGTTGTGGAGTTAAATGCCCAAATGTACTCAGTATTCCGCAAAGATAGACAAAAAAGTAGCAGGAAGTGGTGTTGCTCTATTGCTTAAGGATGATGTCAAGGCTGGATGAGGAAATGATATTGGTACGAGGGGTCAAAATGATAAATCAGTCTTGGTGAAGTTGAACAGTGAGGGAAGAAATGTCTTAGTGGGACTAGTTTTCAGCCCCACCCGACAGAGCTTCGAAAGTATAAGGCATAGTATAAACCCAGAAATAATAAGGACATGGGGGAAAGACACAATGGTAATTATGGGTGATAAACAAAAAACAGAAGGTGATGGAAAAGCTCAGCAGCTCTGGCAGCATCAGTGAAAAAAAAAATCAGAATTGACGCTTTGGTTCCAGTGATCACTTCTGAGGTTTTTCACTCCTCCTCCTCTTCCTTCCTTACACTTCTGCATCTCTTACACTGCTCCTTCTGCTGCTACATAACCTTCCACTGACCATCTCCCTTCACACCCCAGTATCTCCCACTTTATCGTCCCTCCCTTTCCCTTTTTGTCCTTCAGCCATGTCCAATAGGATCAGACAATAGTGTGTGTTTGCCACTGTCTGATGCACTGGCAATAGGATCATTCTGTTCCCCATGGCACAGAGTGAAACTTCGTTCTGTCCCTCTGAGAGGGAATTTAACCAAACTGCCTCATCACGAATAGTACAAACGTCACCTGACAAAATCATAAATCCATGCCTAAAATTGCTTTGGAATATTGTGAGGTCAATGAGCACATAGTTCAAACAAATTGTGTTCTGCCCTTTTGCTCTTTATTGTTTCAGCTGATGTTTCAATGTCATTTGAAGTGAGATCAGAGTAACTTCCCGTGCCACCAGTCGTACTGGACTCATTGCAGCATCTAGGACCCTGAACAAAAATGTGATCAATGGGAATAGAAAAGAATCCTGCACCAGTAATGTCCTCGGCTGAGCAATGGGAATCCCAATCTCTGCAAGTTATCATTCAAGTCCATGTCATCCTGAATAGGAAGGAAATTGTTGTTGATCACTAAAATATGTTTAAAAAAAAACCTGGAATCCTCTTCGAAACAGCTCTGTGCATACACCTGCACCACTTAAGTTAGAAGTGTTTCAGGAAAACAGTTCTATGTCACCTCGTTGAGAGCTGTTGGTGATGACAAATAAACTTTGCCCTTGCCAACGTTTGCCAGAACCCATGGATGAATGTGTCATTTTAAAAATATCAAGATAAGTTATATTTTCACAGCTTAGTATATAGTCTCAGAAAGGTAAGACATTGCCAGATGAGTGTAACCCCAGGGACATCAGGAGCACAGCATGACACTGAGGTAACAATCCCCCAATTTTCAATCAGTTACTTTCAGAGGACAAATCGTGCGATATCAGTGCTACTGAGTTCAAACTTTTCATGACAATCTATCTCAATGCAACACATCATCTGTATTAGGGATCTTTAACACAGAAAAAATTGCAATGTCTCATTTAATGATCATTACTAAATACTTGAGAGTCAACTCAAATGGCAGCTTCACTGTTCTGGTTCAGATCAGACAAATTACATCCAAAAGGGAAAAAAAAGAAATGTGGGGATAAAGGTTATCATGTCTAGCAGCATCTGAGCAGAGAGAAACATAATTATCTTTGAGCCCATATCACGTTTTCAGAACAGGTTCATATCAGACTTGATATGTTATTTCTAAATCTGTCTCAAGATGTTGCATCATCTACTGCATTTCTCCACCAATTTTTGTTGTATTTCAGATTTCTGATTCTAATATTTTGCTTTTCTTAATGGGTCCACATGTTGAAAGTGGTTACATTTGGGACAATATAGTCCATTCCTGTTTCCATTAGAGCCGTTGTGCTGGTTACACTTGCATTACACGAGAGTCTGTTTGTTTTTCACATTCCAAAAAAAAAAGTTAATATCCTCCTAAATGCGTGAATTTCAGGAAATCAATTTTGATTGTGAAGATATTTTAGAGGCAGCTACAATTCATAAGACGATAAAAAAAATAGATTATTCATGATGGCACAGTCTGTGTCTTTCACTAACAATGCTTGTCCCCTCGGGGCTGCAAACTTTTCACACATACCTCAGAATAAATACAGCGAAGATGGTGATAACTCAGGATGTCATCACTGCACGGGCTGGGAATGAGCAACATCCCTACCAATATTGTCCTTTAATCTCTCTGTACCGCTAACATTTTGAAATGTTTGTCTGACTTTAATTCTGAATACACTGTGCAGATATGAACAATCTTATCAATCTGCATACCCTGTGATTAAACAGTGTATACATAATATATAATCCCCCACATCACATTTAAATGAGCATGTTGTGCTCACATTGTTGATGGCATTCCATCTCCCAAATATAACCCGTTTCTCTTGCTCTGCATTACATTCCATTCTGTCTGTCAGAGTCAGTGTTGGTTGAATACTGGGGATATCGGGACATCACTGTACTCCCCTCCTGTCTCTAGAGCCACTGCCCCCATTCCGCTCTGTCTCGTAGCCAATGTAACACTCACGCCCCTGTTTCTGTAATCCACGGGCTTTAATGAACAATGCCATTTTACACATCATGTTTGGCTTTAAACTGAATCAAGAAATGTAAATGTTGCTGCTTTAAAGCACAAAAACTGCAATGAAGAACACTGAGTGTTGAGGACACAAAGTTGCTTTATTACAGCACTGAGAGGAGCATCAGACAACCCACACTTCCTCTGCGTGGTCAGGGGACTATATCCAGCGACAATCTTTTGGATGAGGAGGACTGATCAGCACAGTCACAATATTTTGCTTGTGTGCTATTATTTCCAGTGGTTTGGGGCGTTGGTACAGGTGGCTAAAACATTGTACATGGACAACACTGCAGATCCATCGAACCTACAACAAGAAAACATCCATCATTTTACTTCACCAAAGACTATTTTGGAGCAATTGGTGATGGGATATAAGGCCAATAGCCAATGATGTTAACATCCAATCCAGCCCAGTTTCAATTGTGAACTGAAGGTTCACTGAAGATGTGTTGAAAGGGTTTAACTGGGACTGGTTGTTCAGTGACTGTGTTTGATGTCAGTCTCTATGGATTCTAACTGTGCCACAGGAGGCCTTCCCTCTCCTATTTCTAAGGGGCTCCAATCAGTGTGTTAATGCATAGTATAAGTCGAAGCATCAGCCACAGCGCTAACAGGGATCAGAGCTGCAGAGAGAGGGAGATGAGAGATCAAAATCGGAGGACGATAGACTGGAATGATACAACAATGGACAGGAGTTTATCTGAGGGTCTTTTCTATCTTACCTGGCGTTGGTCAACACTACCAGATCGGATAAGAGCTGTACTGAAGATTGTTCAGGCTGGTTACTATCCCTTTCTTGCTATTGTTGGTGTTCCTGGTAAGTCTCATTATCTCTGCTCATTTATTACTTCCATAAAGTGTATTGAACTCCATTGCTATTTCTGTTACTTATATTTGGCAACGACAGAAGCTATTGCCTTCAGTTTGAATTAAAACATCCCATCAATATCCGTGAATTTCAGACTTGTCCCTCACAAACATCTACGAAGAAGACTGTTCACAGTATTGAGTGCCTTTTTTTTGATTTATATCTCGCAATTATCTCCTTCACCAAACCTGTCCAACACCGGCTCCATGATATCCCCACTCTCCCCCTCTGCCTTTGTGCTTTTGCTGAATAAACCATTATGTATGCCGAGATAAAATTCAGACTTCATAATTCCAGCTCTTTGCTGACCTGTCTTCCAGTTACAAATATTTCAATCATACCCTACTTCTTTTATCTGAAGATACTTCACAATATGGACACTAGGGTAGAGTAGTCACGTCACGTAACAGTCCAGTAATTCAGAGGTACAGGTTTTTAGACTGAAGATACTGTTTGAATTCATCCCACAGTTGGAACAGAAGCAAATTTCACAAATAGCAATCATAAAACCAGGAGCATTTTGTGTCATTACACTGATGTCCTTTAGGAAAGAAACCTATCGTTATTACCTGGTCTGGATTAAGTGTGAATTCAGACAAAAAGCAATGTATTTCGCTATATACTGCCTTATGTAATGGTCACAGTCAGGGGCAATTAATGACAGTGAACATATGCTGCCCTTGCTAACATCCCATGATATAACAAAATTAATGGTTAAATTAAACAAAGAAAGATGCTGGAGATCTGAAACAAAAAGAACCAAACAACGTCCTGAGGAAACTGAGCAGGTTTGGCAGCATCTGTCAAAATAGAAACAGAGTAGGCATTTCGAGTCAACTGACCACACATTAGAAGTGAAATCAGCTGTCAAATATTCTGTTTTCTATTGGAGACACGGATATGTGTTTTCACGGGGAGAAGGAATGGGTTGAATAGATGGAGAAAGAGAGAGCTAGGCAAAAAAAAAGTAGCAAACTAAGGGATTGTTGACGATCAGCTGGGATGGAAATATAATGTGAGATTAGTTACATTTATTTTTAGCCTTTTTATATATTCCCGAATATCATGCCCATGTAGATATAGACCTAAGTTCCTGTTTAAACTGACTTAGGACCCCTCAGTCTGTCTTCCCTCAGTGTTGTAATCTTCATTTATTCATTAGTGGGATATGGGTATGACTGCCTGGGCCAGCATTTATTCCCCTTTGCCCTTGAGAAAGTGTTTCTGAGCTGCTTTCTTGACCCACTGCAGTCCACATGCTGTGACTTTCTGGTACATAGGTATGTTCTGTTTCATTTTTTGAGACTTTGTAGTGATTGATATAACTGAGTGGCTGGCTTGGTCATTTCAAAAGGCAGATGAGAGTCAACCCCATTGCTTTCTGTCCGGACTCACATGTAGGGCAGACCAGGTGATGATGGCAGATTTCCTTCCCGAAAGGACATCAGTGAGCCAGGTGGTTTTTTCCTGATGATCAATGATGGTTTCATCATGTCATCATTCCAGATATTTTATTGAATTCAGTTGGGGCATTAAACACATTGACCCTGCTCCACCAGGCACTAATAACGTGGCCTAAGTTTTCTCGCCTGCACTTTCCTATCTTTAGTTCATTATCCTTGACTCACTTTTCTGACAAATATTTAACTAACACAGCTTTGAATAAATGCAAACACATAGGTGCCACAGCCTTCTGTGGAAAAGAATTCCAACTTAAACAGTGCTTTGAGAATTTCTGCTCAAATCTGTTCAGACCGAATTTGGACGGCCACTGCTATTATTTCTACTCCAGTTCCTTCATTGATCATGACAAATTTTAAATGTAACTAGCCTGGTGAAACGGCCAATTATATGGATCTCAGACTGTGTTAATTTCAGCGTTAGGGACAACTCAGGCAGGTGTCTTAAATTTGCAAAAAAATAACTAGTATATAATCAAAGCAAAGTTACTCAAGCTATGATGGAAAGATAAATGATAAACAGTTTAGTCACTGAAATACATATACATCAATATTTATGTGTCTACAAATACTGAGACACGCGCTATCATGGAGACTCACACATACATGGACTCACACAGATAATACACACATACACACGTGTTTGTGACATACAGAAATAATTAAAACTCTGCAGAATATCAGTTTGGAAGAATTCTGTCCAAACAACAGCTAAATTCATGGCAAAAGAAAATATGTGATTATTCCAAATGTTTTCTGACTCTGAAGCTATTTGCTCACACAAGCCACCAACATTGAGTTTCCTTCATGGAACAGTTGGATTTGCCTGAATTTCATTTGCTTTAGGCAGTGGAGAGATTCCACTGAATCCTCAACAGGAATCCTCCACGAGTGGCAAAGATGACTGCCGGGTTTTCTGCTTTCACACATTGCTGTGAAGAGAAACAAAGAAAGAGAGGCTGCAGTAGGCTGCTGGTTCTCAGGCAGTTTACATTTTTTCCTTCGCTGTACTCAAATATACAATAATGTTATCCGACCCCCCAACTGGACCCTGTGGGATCTGCGTCAACATTCTCTGGGCTGTATCACTCCATGACTGTTCCTTCCTCATTGTAGGAACAACTTATCTTAATTTGAAGATATGTTCATATGTGCCTGACTAATATTCGTACAATAAATTCATGTCTTAATAATACCTGTGTTAAAATGTATACATAGCTTTTGCAAATCTGAATCCTTAGTTTCAGCCTCCCATACAAGAGGAAACATCCTTCAGCTACGCACCTGATACGTTCTCCTTAAGATCTTACATGGTACAACATGAATATCTCTCATTCTCAGGCCTGAAGTGCTGTGACCTTGGAGAGGTTTGTATAATTTTGAGGAGCGTGGATACAGTGTATAGCCAAGGTTATTTTTCTCAAGTGAGGGTGTCCAAAACTAGAGGGCAGAGATTTAGTGAGAGACGGGGGAGATTTTAAAGAGACCTGATGGAGAACTGATTCATGCAGAGGGTGTTGTGTGTAAGGAATGAGCTTCCAGAGGAAGTGGTGGAGATTGGTACAGTTACAACATTTAAAAGGCACCTCAATGGGTACATGAATTGGAAGGGTTTAGAGGGATATGGGCCGAATGTTGGCAAATGGAAATACGTCAGTTTGGGATATCTGGCTGGTACAGACAAGTTGGACCGAAGGGTCTGTTCCTGAACTGTATGACTCTATGATTCGACAAGGCTTTAATTCCAGGAATGAGTAAAGTGAAATAACTTCGATAAGCTTCTGAAGTAATTGTATTTTGTTTTCAGTTTAAAGAATTATAACTACACAGAATATATCAGGAGTGGCCTCAGTAATGTCCTGTACAGATGCAGTAAAACAATCCAAAGATTAAGCAGGCAGCTTTTGAATAAAACAGCATTATTTCAGACACTTCCTTAATCACTGGCTACATGTGCAGACTAACATTATAGGGTTCATGTGCCAGGCCTCACAAATCCCTCTGTACAGCATGTTCTGCAACCTCCTTCCATTTATGCACTTTACTGTTGTTTTATCCTTCCATCACAGCACAGGCTTCCCCATAACCCACATTGTGATATTTCTGCTGAAGGTTTGCACACTGTACTTGCCTGTGTTTATATCCTATTGCAGACTCTCTACCACCACTCGAGATCTTATGAATGGCTATCATGGTGGATGAGCTAACTGATCTCCAGTCCAATCAGTCCCTTAATGTGGACTATAAACCGTGAATGACCTCACACTGATCCCTGAGGCACTCCACCGAGATACAACTTTATAACCTGCAAATAAACATCTATTCCTGCTGGCTATTTCCTGGCAGTTACCCTGGGACCCCAGTACCTGTGTAGCATCCGAGAAAGGTTGCAGGACCTTGTCCTGTGTAGTGTAATGTACTCGAAGGGCAGGATGGCTTCATTCTATTTCTGTGCAGACCATTTGAGAAGAAGGAGGGTTGCGATGACCCTGCCTGGCTGTTTAGCATCTTCCTCTACCTCTGGAACAGCGTTGAGGTGTTGAGTGAGAGAACAACACGTGGGTTAGGAGCAGCAGTTGGCCATTTGGCCTCTCGAACCTGCTGTACCATTCAGAAAGCTCATTGTTGTTGTGATTGTGGCTGTGCACCCCAATCCGACCTGTTCCCAATAAACATTCATTCTATTGTTCAACAAAGGTCAATGGAACTCAACCTTGAATGTTTTCAGTACCCAGCCTTCCCTGCTGCTTGTGGAGGAGAACATCACAGATCACACAATCCTAAAGAGAAAACAACATCCCTGTCTCAGTCTGAAATGGGAAGGCCTTCATTCTGAAAATGCCTTCCCCTCTAACAAATCACTACCCTTCTGAGACACAAGGACACAACAATTAGGGCCAGATATATATCATTCGGCCCCTCAAATCTGTTCACATTTCCATTAACTGTCTTCAGTCAAAAACGTATCAAATCTTACCTCCATTGTATCCACAGTAATCAAATCCAGGTACCATAGGTTCGTAAGAGCATAATAAATTGGAACAGAATTAGACCACTGACCTGTCAAGTCTGCTGTGCTGTTTGATCATGGCTGAATTATTCCTCAACCCCCTTCCCTTGCCTTCGGTAACTGACCAGTGATTCCCTTATTAATGAAAAACATATCCATCTCTGTCTTAAAGACACCACTGTGTCCGTGTGTAATGGTTTGTTTATGTGTTTGTATTTCATTGTGTGCCCATATCTTTGTGTGTATGTGTTGTGTGTATTAGTGTGTGTATCTGTCTACATCCCTGTGCAATGAGGTCACTTGTGTTTGCAGTAAATCCGTTGAAATTGGATTCAAACCCGCCCAACTCTCTCACTCTGCCTGTTACTGTTGTGTTTACAATCACACAATCACTCCCCCTGCTGTCCTCTGCATGCCACTACACAGTTGGCAGTTTTCTTTGAGACGATATCAAACACTGTGAACCTCTTACATTGAACGGCCTTTTGTTTCTTCAAATAATGCCTTTGCTGCACAGAGCAGTTTCGACCAATAAGTAACGACATTGTTCCTGAAATATTACCATCACCATCGGGTCTATTTCAAGAATTTTCAATCCTTTCTCACTTTTATTTTGTAAGAGTTCGTTACAAAACATTGCTAGCTAAAGAGCATTGACTAAAATTCAATTCATCTCCTTACAAAATGGTTCTCAAAGTTTTTTTAGGATACAACTGTAGTGAAGATATTCTTGAATATGTACATGAACAGTCACGAATAATGTCCAAAAACAAATCACTCCCACATTGCTGAGAGGGCATAGTCATTTCTCTACATGAGCATTTCCGAATCTTGAGGGCCTCAGTACCAATGCAATCCTCCCGGCTAGCCTTGCATGTGTGTGTCTGTGTATATGGCTGTGTTGATGGGCTGTCAGTTTGGATGGTGCTCTGAGCCGTTGTCCTCCTGCTCTCCCTCACAAACTGAATGAATTCCTTCAGAGATAGCAGGAACTGCAGCTGCGGGAGACTCTGAAATAACAAGGTGCACATCTGGAAGAAAATTTTGTGAAGGGTCCAGGCCCGAAACGTCAGCTTTCTTTCTCCTCTGATGGTGCTTGGCCTGCTGTGTTCATTCAGCTCTGCACCTTATTATCTCAATGGTTCCCTGACGGTTTTCAGGTTCCATTGCCCTCTGTGCATTATGGTATAGAGGACAGCAGAGGGAGACATTGCATCACATTACAGACCGCAGAGGCTGCCAGGCCTCCCCCAACACACTCACAGGCACACACACAGACACAGACATGGAAATACACGCACAGCCATATATACGCAGACACTAATACAGAAACACAGATTTACAAACTAATACACTGACATTGATACGGACATGGGGCGTCTGCCAACATTTATTTTCTGTGATGATTTTCTCAATATTTCCCTCAATCTGTCTGTTGTTTGTCAATATTTCTGTTGCTCTGTGGTGAGTGTCAGCGTAACTGTGTGGAGTGTGATTGTATTACAAATTCAATGCCTGTAGGTACCAAGCCGAGAAGAATTGTAAAATGTGTGAAGGACAGTGTGGAACACCAACAGGACAGAGACGAGTTGGTATTGTGTTCAAGTATATGGCAGATGAGGACCAATACAGTACAGTGTGAGGTGATGCACTTGGTAGAAAGAACATTGAAAGACAATATAACATAGGCAGTACCGTTAGAAAGGGGATGCAGGAGCAGAGGCCCCTCGTTGTATATGAGCACAGATTATTGAAAAGTTCAGGACGAGTCACCTTGAAGAGGACAGCAGCTTGATGACGCTGATTGGTCGACGTGGGAAGATCTGCACCAGCCCAATCACTGCTTCCAGAAGAAGGTTTGTAGAAGGAATTGTGTCAAGTGACAACAAATGGAAAGGGAGCGATGCATGGAGGATCCAGGGGCGGTGAGTGGAGAAAGGCCTGCCTTGGGTGTTCACAGCAAGAAGAAAGGTAAAGTATTTAATAAATTTTCTTGATGGGGAGCAGAAATGTCAGTCAGTCGGGTTAAGTTCTGCACTTGGGAGATCCGTGGCGCTTCTAGTGTTGAGGATGACAACATCTGCTGGAAGTGAATTCTATTGCAGCTCCCCACTGACAGTATGTATAGTTGGAGCGGCAGTCCGATGCCCTTAGGTGCATGAGAGTGGCAGAAAGCATAATAGACAATTGTTTGGAGATGTGGTGACCTAAGGTGCAGGCAGATAGGTGGGTGTCTGTTAGAAGGAGCAGGCAGCTAGTACAGGAACCCCATGTGGCCATCCCGCTCTCTAACAAGTACACTGTTTTGGATACTGTCAGAGCAGGGGTGACCTATCAGGGGTAACAGCAGCAGCAGGCATGCACGGCTGGCTCTGTTCTAAAAAGGGAAGGACAAAAAGCACTAGAGCAATAGTTATAGGGGACTGGATGTGAGTTTGCTCGCTGAGCTGGAAGGTTAGTTTTCAGTGAAAAAATATACTTTATTCATAGAATGTACAAAAAATAAACCATTTATACACCTACCCAGTCATGCAAGCTGCTGCCGGGTACCCAGGGGGTATGGACACCAACTAAAGGCAAAAACAAAACAAAGAAGAAAAAAATCAAAGCAAAGAAAATACCCCAGCAGTTGTCTCCCCTCACAGTCCCAGTTGGCCCCCTGACCAGTTGGGGAAGGCGCCAGATGGACCCAATTACCAGATACGGCCTTATTTTCACTTCTGGACGAGGGGTTGCATAGGGTGAACTTTCCCTACCGCGCCTTGGCGGTGGATGCCCAAAGCTTTAGCGCGTCCCTCAGCACGTAGTCCTGGACCTTGGAGTGCGCCGGTCTGCAACACTCGGTCGGGGTCAGTTCTTTCAGCTGGCAGACCAGCAAGTTCCGGGCGGACCAAAGAGTGTCTTTCACTGCATTGATGGTCCTCCAGGCGCAGTTAATGTTGGTCTCGGTGTGCCTCCCAGGAAACAGCCCGTAGAGCACGGAGTCCCTGTCACAGAGCTGCTCGGGACGAACCTCGACAAATACCACTGCATTCCCCTCCAGACCTTCTGCGCATAGGCACACTCCAGAAGGAGGTGACCGACAGTCTCGCCCCCCCCCCCCCCACAGCCACCTCGAGGGCAGCGTGCGGTGGCGCAGAGATTCCAGGCATGCATAAAGGATCTCACTGGCAGAGCCCCTCTCACCGCCAGCCAAGCAATGTCCTTGTGCTTGTTTGAAAGTTCTGGCAATGAGGCATTCTGCCAAACGACTTCGGCAGTCTGCATGGGGAACCACACGACGGAATCCACCCTCTCCTTTTCCCGAAGGGTCTCAAGGATACTACGTGCTGATCACTGCCTAACGGCCTTGTGGTCAAAGGTATTTCCCTTCAAAAATTAATCCACGAAGGACAGGTGGTATGGGATGGTCCAACTACTGGGAGCGTTCCGCAGCAATGAGGCCAGGCCCATCCATCGCAACACCAGGGACAGATAGAACCTGAGTAAGTAGTGACACTTGGTGTTTGCGTACTGAGGATCTATGCACAGCTTGATGCAGCCGCACACAAAGGTCGCCATCAGGGTGAGGGTGGCATTCTGTACGCCCTTTTCCCCATGCTCCAGGTCTTTGTACATGATGTCCCTACGGACCCGGTCCATCCCCGACCCCCAGATGAAGTGGAAGATGGCCCGGGTGAATACAGCGGCGCATGTCCAGGGAATAGGCCAGGCCTGTGCCACACACAACAGTGCCAAAAGACCCTTGCACCTGGCAGTCAGATTCTTACCCGCAATGATGGGGGACTGGAGCGTCCACCTGCCCAGCTTCTGCTTCAGTTTGGTGATACGCTTCTCCCAAGTCTTAGTGCACGGCCCAGCTCCACGGAACCAAACACCCAGCAGCTACAGGTAGTCTGTCCTGACGGTGAAGGGGATGAAGGAGCGGTCGTCCCAGTTCCCGAAGAACATGGCTGTGCTCTTACCCCGATTGACTTTGGCACCCGAGGCCTGTTCAAACTAGCCGCAGATATCCAACAGCCTACTCACCGACGGCCGATCATTGCAGAAGACAGTGACATAGCCCATGTACAGGGAGGTCTTGACCTGAAGGCCTCCGCTGCCTGGGATAGTCACGCCCTTCAGGCTAACGTCCTTCCTGATGGATTAGGCGAAGGGCTTCACAGAGCACATGTACAAGGCAGGAGAAAGTGGGCAGCCCTGCCTGACTCCAAATCTGACGGGAAAACTGTCCGATTCCCACCCGTTGATCGAGACTGCACTAACAATGTTGGGGTAGAGCAGCCGGATCCAATTGTGGAAGTCCTCCCCGAACCCCAATTTGGAGAGGACGTCCATCGTGTAAGCATGAGAGACCCTGTCGAAGGCCTTCTCCTGGTCCAGGCTGACGAGGCAGGTGTCCATCCGCCTGTCCTGCACGTAGGTGATCGTATCCCTGATGAGCGCGAGGCTCTCAGTGATCTTCCTGCCCGGCACAGCTCATGTTTGGTCAGGGTGAAACACCGACTCCAGGACAGACCTGACCCGGTTGGCTATGACATTGGCCAAACTTTTGTAGTCCACATTCAATAGTGAAATGGGACGCCAATTCTTAATTTCATCCCTCTCACCCTTCCTCTTGTAAATGAGGGTGATGATGCCCTTCCTCATGGACTTGCACATTTCCCCTGCCCAAAGCGCACTATCGTACACCTCCAGCAGGTCCTGGCAGACCAGGTCCCACAGTGGAGAATACAGCTCGACCGGTAAGCCATCACTCCCAGGAGACTATTTCCTCTTCAAGGATTTGAGGGCTCTGGTCAGCTCGTCCAGGGATATCGGCCGGCCCAGCCACTCACTCATGCTGTCGTCGAAGACTTCTGTGATAGATGAGAGGAACAACTCAGAGGCCATGCTGTCCATGGGTTTCGTGTCATACAGTCCGGCATAGAAGGATCTGCTGATCCTTAAAATGTCGGGCCGAGACGATGTCACCAAGCCATCGTCCTCCTTCAGCTGGCTAAACACAGAGCTCTCTTTGTGCACGTTCTGAAAGAAGAAACGCGAGCACGTCTCGTCCTGCTCCACAGTGCGGACCCTGGGCCAGAAGATTATCCTTGAGTCCTCAGCGGCAAAGAGCAAGGCTTGCTGGTCCCTCACCTCACGGAGGTCCTCCGTGGCATCAACTGCAGAAGAAACAGGTTCTGCACGCTTTTCTGGAGTCGCGACAGCTTTCCCCACCTCTCTCTTGCTTTTCAAACACCCTTGAGGACAAAGAACCTCTTGATGTTCTCCTTCACCGTCTCCCACCAGTCGCCCAGAGACTCAAAGAAGAGTTTCACGGTTCTCCAACCAGCATACTCCCTCGTAAGCTCCTCGATGTTCTCTGGGGTCAACAGAGTCGTGTTGAGCTTCCACGTCCCCTTGCCAGCCTGCTGGTCATCCTGTAAGTGACAGTCTGCCAGCAGGAGGCAGTGGTCAGAGAAGATCACTGGCTCAACGCCAGTGGACCTGACCGAGAACGCCCGTGACACAAACAGAAAGTCTATCCTTGAGCGGATAGAACCATCTGGCCGCGACCAGGTGTGTCTCCGCTGCACTCCGTCTGCAGGGGTGCTGAAGACGTCGAGCAGCTTGGCATCCTGCACTGTGCCCATCAGGAATCTGGACATGACATCCAGTTGACTTCCTCCACCCGCTGTCCCGACGCTGGATCTTCCATCTGCAGCGATAATGCAGTTGAAGTCTTGGATGACCGGCCTGGACGTAGCCAGCAGGGGTGGAAGCCCTGCAGGACGGCCAACCGCTCACTCCATACCGCTGGGGCGTACTCGTTGATCAGCCTCAGGGCAGCATTCCTGTATGTGAAATCAGCCACTAGGAGGCGCCCCTCCACCACCCCCTGAACTTGACAGATGGTGAAATTGCGCCCCCGCAGCAGAATAGCCAGGCCCAAGGAGCGACAGTCGTTACCACCCGACCAGATCCAAGGCCCACAGTTCCAGGCTCTGGACCATTTCCCGTACCTGCTGAGGTGCAGTATCCCATTCTCCTGCAGAAACAGGAGGTCCGCCCTTGATAGTGGTCAGGTAGGCCAACGTGGATACACATCTTGTGGTGGACTTGATGCTGCGCACATTAATGCTTGCAACTCGTACCCCCATTGTGGACAGTGATGGCAGTACTCTTCCCAAGTCTAAGGTCCAGCCCCTCCATCTGTCCCTTCATGCCCATTGTTTGGGCTAACTGCTGGACGCTCTCTGGGCTCAGGAAACCGTCCATGCTGCCTTCCGGGTGGCATCCCCCCGTCGGGGGTAGGGAGGAAGGAGAGTCCAGTTCTGGGTCAGGCTGGGGACGTGCTGATTCCTCCTTCCCGCCTGAAAGTTCCGGGGGGGTCCTCCAGGGCCCCAGCGGCACTTGGCTGGGGGTCGGAGGGAGCATCAGGCCGCCTCCAGTCACCTGGAAGCGGGGTGCTGCTTTCCTTCTCCTTTGAGATCTTTAGCTTCTACTCAGGGCGGGCCTCCTCCAAATCTACCCTGTCAGAGGAGCTCTTTTAGTCTCCCTGTAGCTGCCTCTTCCCGGCTGATGGCTGCGGTGCCTGGGCCCGCCGGCGCGCCTTCCTCCGCACTTTCTAGACCGTCGGCCACTCCCCTGGGTCACCTGTCGCCTCCTCCCTCGACTCCGGGTTGTTGGGTGGGGGGGAGCAGAGCCTGCAGGGGCGCTTTGCTGGCCTTGGGTCCATCCTGTGGGGCTGGGCCCTCCTGCACGACCTGGCCCTCCTGCACATTAGTGGGGTCCTGGTGCCTTCCTCTCCTCCGGGCGGGGGGGGGCTTGCACCCCATTACCCCTTCCGGCGACCTGGGAGCAGGTGGCCCCCGCCGTGGGTATGCCCTATTGAGGTGGCCCGCTTCCCCGCAAATGTTGCAGCTTTTTTCTTGTGGGCAATCCTTTGCAAGGTGTCTCTCCTCCCTGCAGTTCCTGCAGATGGTGGCTTTGCAGTCGGCCGCCACATGACCGAGAACATAGAACACAGAACATAGAACATTACAGCACAGTACAGGCCCTTCAGCCCTCGATGTTGTGCCGACCCGTCATGCCGATCTCAAGCCCATCTAACCTAAACTATTCCATGTACGTCCATATGTTTATCCAATGACAACTTAAATGTACCTAAAGTTGGTGAATCTAGTACCGTTGCAGAAAAGCGTTCTGTTCCGTTACTACTCTCTGAGTAAAGAAAACTACCTCTGACATCTGTCCTATATTCTTCACCCATCAATGTAAAGCTATGCCCCCTTGTGCTCGCCGTCACCATCCTAGAAAAAAGGCTCTCCCTATCTTCCCTATCTAACCCTCTCATTATTTTATATGTATCAATTCAGTCACCCCTCAACCTTCTTCTCTCTGATGAAAACAGCCTCAAGTCCCTCAGCCTTTTCTCAGAGACCTTCTCTCCATACCAGGCAACATACTAGTAAATCTCCTCTGCACCCTATTCAAAGCTTCAACATCCTTCTTATAATGCGGTGACCAGAACTGTTAACAATACTCCAAGTGCGGCCGCGCTAGAGTTTTGTCCAGCTTCACCATAACCTCTTGGTTCCGGAATTCGATCCCTCGATTAGTAAAAGCTAAAACACTGTATGCCTTCTTAACAGACCTGTCAACCTGGGTGGCAACTTTGAATGATCTGTGTACATGGACACTGAGATCTCTCTGCTCATCTACACTACTAAGAATCTTACCATTAGCCCTGTACTTTGCCTTCTGGTTACTCCTACCAAAGCGAATCACCTCACACTTGTCTGCATAAAACTCCATTTGCCACCTCTCAGCCCAGCTCTGCAGCTTATCTGTGTCTCTCTGCAACCTACAGCATCCTTCGTCACTATCCACAACTCCATCGACCTTAGTGTCGTCTGCAAATTTACTAACCCATCCTTCTACGCCCTCATCCAGGTCATTTATAAAAATGACAAACAGCAGTGGACCCAACACCGACCCTTGCGGTACACCACTAGTAACTGGTCTTCAGGATGAACATTTCCCATCAACTACCACCCTCTGTCTTCTTTCAGCAAGCCAATTTCCGATCCAAACTGCTATATCTCCCACAATACCATTCATCCACATTTTGTGCAATAGCCTATTGTGGGGAACCTTATCAAACGCCTTGCTGAAATCCATATACACCACATCAACCGGTTTACTCTCATCTACCTGTTTGGTCACCTTCTCAAAGAACTCAATAAGGATTGTGAGGCACGACCTTCCCTTCACAAAACCGTGCTGACTATCCCTAATCAATTTATTCTTTCCTAGATGATTATAAATCATATCCCTCATAACCTTTTCCAACACTTTACCAACAACTGAGGGAAGGCTCACTGGTCTATAATTACCAGGGTTGTCTCTACTCCCCTTCTTGAACAGGGGAACCACATTTGCTATCCTCCAGTCATCTGGCACTATTCCCAGAGGATCCTAGGATAAATGCCATCCGGCCCAAGGGACTTCTAAGATTACAGGGGAATCTGAAGGATTTCTAATACCTCTTCCTTGTGAACCTAATCCCACCTAGTCTAGTAGCCTGTATCTCAGTATTCTCCTCGACAACGTTATCGTTTTCTAGAGTGAATAATGTTGAAATATGTTCATTTAGCGCTTCCCCTATCTCATCTGACACCACACACAACATCCCACTAATATCCTTGATTGGGCCGAATCTTACTTTCGTCATTCTATTATTCCTTAAATACCTATAGAAAGCCTTCGGGTTTACCCTGGTCCTATCCGCCAACAACTCCTCATGTTGCTAGACTCTAGGTTGCCCTGCGTAGGCCAGGTAGCCCTTGCTCCCGTCGATCGCGAAGCTGGGCGGTGGGTGTACGATATTCCCGTCCACGCTCATCCTCAGCGTCGCCTTGACCTGCCTCTTACTGGTCCAGATCCCGAAGGGGTCCATGATGTTGGTTCGGTCCCCTTCCACCTTCTAGTACCTTCCAAGTAAGGTCAGGACATCAACTGCTGGCTTAAGCGGGTTGTACATGTGTACAGTACAGTCAACATACGAATCCTCTGCACCGGCATCACGAACAGTGGGACAGTGCTCAATACAGCGAGGGGGGCCTCACCTCCTTTCTCCTTGAAAAGCTCCAGGAATCACTCGCAAAGCTTAGCACTCCTGAAGGTTACATCGTAAAAACCTCCTCCAGGGAATTCCTGCAGTCAGTGAATGTCTGCAGCAGCGAACCCACAACAGCCCGACAGGACACTCTTCACGAAGACGGAGCGGTCCACAGGTGCACCTTCATCCACTTTCTTCACGGAAATACAGATGGTGACCCAGACCCCCTGACCTGGGGCATGAGCACTCACCGTAGCCATCGTTGCAGGTTGGCTGCTCCCCTGAACCAGCGTTAGGCTGAAGCCAGCATTAAGATCCACCGTTTGCAAGGGCGCAGAGCCAACCCGACATCTTCCTTCCACCTCCAACAGCTCTCCTCTTCTCGGTCCACAAAAGAATGGGTCTTTATTTTGTTCTGCATGTAAGCTGGTTCACTGAGCATGAAGGTTCGTTCCCAGACGTTTCGTCACCATTCTAGGTAACATCAACAGTGAGCCTCCGGTGAAGCGCTGGTATTATGTCCTGCTTTCTATTTATCTGTTTAGGTTCTCTTGGGTTGGTGATGACATTTCCTGCATTGGTGATGTCATTTCCTGTTCTTTTTTCTCAGAGGATGGTAAATAGGCTCCAAATTAATCTGTTTGTTGATGGAGTTCCGGTTTTTATGCCATGCTTCTTGGAATTCTCGTGCTGTTCTCTGTTTGGCTTGTCCTAGGATGGATGTGTTGTCCCAATCAAAGTGGTGTCCTTCCTCATCTGTATGTAAGGATACCAGTGACAGTGGGTCATGTCGTTTTGTGGCTGGTTGGTGTTCATGTATCCTGGTGGCTAGCTTTCTGCCTGTTTGTCCACAAATCTTCTCAAAACTCGCTAGTTATAGGGGTCTCAATAGTATCGGATACAGATAGGTGTTTCTGTGGATGTGAAAGAGACTCCATGGTGGTGTGTTGCCTCTCTGGTGCCAGGGTCCAGGACGTCTCTGAAAGGGCAGAAACTATTCTGAAGGGAGACAGTGAACAGCCAGAGGCTGTGGTAAATATCGGTACTAACGGCATAGGTAGGATGAGTGACAAGGTCCTGCAGCAGCAGTTTGGGTAATCATGTAGAAAGTTGAAATAAGCAGGCCCTTCAAGGTTGTAATCTCAGGATTACTCTGTATACCATGTGTCAGTGAGGCTAGAAATAGGAGGATAGTACAGCTCAACAGATACTCACTTTACAAACTATTAACTGTATGAGTGAATGTGCCATTCTCTCTCTCTCTCTCTCTCTCTCTCTCTCTCTCTCTCTCTCTCTCTCGCTGCTTATGCTCGTGTCCCTCATTGGTCTCGATGCTGACCGACAGAGATTTAGCTGTGATCCACGATTCATTGTATCACTGCCCTTGTTGTCTACGTATTGGGAGAATGGAGGTCACTATATTCTGCTCTGGCTACAAACTCTACTTCCTTACTCTGACTCCATCCCATCCCTGACCAATATCCGAGGCTGAAACAGACGAATCACAACGGTGGTGATCCCCTCGGATGTAAATTGATTCCTGACACATACCCTGACCATTCATAAATTTAATTACTAACACCTCCAGATTACACGTCAGTGTTTCAACCCATCTTCTGTTTGAACCTTGAGCTGTGAAATATTGTCTTAATGATGCCAACAATCTGCTGGTGACACTCCCAGGTTCAAACCTGCAGAAGCAAATCTCAGTCAAGATCCACAGCTCGTATCCAAACACACCCAAATCCCCTCTATCCGTAATTCCTGTCACCACGAATCTATGTTGTAATCAGGTCTGGTAATGCCTTTATTTTAATATTCTCAACAAATCATCACACCTATTCATGAAACCTCCCTCATTCTCTCTCTTTGTCAATTACCCAAGCCTCTGCCAGTTGTTCGTATTTCAACTGACTTCCTCCAACCTCTTCTGTTTCAGCAACAATTTTCACATTTACTTTCCCCCTCCCTCAGCCATAACACACAGCAGAGACATATAAACCCATTGCTTTGTTTTGTAACAATGTAAAAGGAGAAACATGCATTTATAGGAGTACTTTCACTAACGTTTCAATAACAGGAAACAGTTAGAAGCCCCTCAGCTACAAGCTGTCCAGCCCTTTTCAATATTCAAGAGGCATTTCTCGTTTTCCTGACTGCTCAATAAGTTGAGAGGGGAAAACACAGACGTTTAGTGGACAGGCACAGAGCATGTTTCAAAGTTGTTTCTCAAAGCTGCTGAAACCCCTGCCCAACATGGAGCACCACATGGGATAAACTAGGAAGTGAACGACAGCCTGACATACACCTAGACATTGATTCTGAGCTTCACCATATCTATACTTGATACACGAAGCAGCCAAAAGCCAAGGCCAGGGAAAGTTACAGAGGGACAAAAAAGTAAATCCACATTAAAGATGGAAACAATTAACTAACTGAGAACATGTTGTGGAAATATTGGGAAAAAAGACAGGCTAACTGGAGGAATGACATCTTGTAGGGGCCAAGATCACAATGATGAGAACGTTGAATAAAGCTGTTGATGGATCAGCTGAAATGGTTGTTACATCAAATTCTGAATCTGCCTCACAGATCCATCCCAGATACCATCAGCTGGGACAAGATAACAGCCCAGAATGGAGAACTGCACAGACTATGTTAGTTTATTGCTCGGTAAACTGAGCTATCTGCCCAGCATGGGGTGCATTGCAAACCTTTGCCAGTATATTGGCACTGTACCTGCATTAGATAACTGCACAGCATGGGGAAATTTACAGCCCATGCCGTGGGTGACAGGAAATGGGTCTCCAACAAATGTATTTCTCTATAGCTCCATTGCACCAGAACAAGGCAACGGGTTCTGTGAGTCTCTGATGAGTGTGATGGAGGCTTCAGAAATGAAAATCTTTGTTTTGAGAGAGAACACACATGAAGGAAATCAGTTTTAAAATGAACAACTGGCATGGGTTTGGATAATTGACAGAGAGAGAGGCTGAGGTGCGTTTCATGGACAGATGCGATGACGTGTTTGTGAATATTAAACTGAAGGCATTGCCAGACCCAATAACAATATCGATCAGTGAGCAGAGGCATGACGGGTGGATGGGATTTTGTGCCTATTTCTGAAATGATTTACGGAGAATCGATTAAGATTTGCTGTGGTTGGTTAGCTCACTGACTGAATTCATTAATTTGCAGACGTTTCATCACCCTGCTGGGGAACATCATCAGTGCAACCTCCGATGAAGCATTGTTGTATTTTCCTGCTAATTATTTAAAACCTGGGGTCCATTGGAGTTGATTACATCATTTCCAGATTTTCTTTGCAGTAGTGTGTATATAGAGCCGAGAGTGAAACAACCACAGCATCCACAACCCGAGCTACAAATCTACTCAAGAGCCTTGAGTAAGATTTGCTTCTGCTGGCTTGAAGCTGGGAGCGTCAGCAGCAGATTTTTGGCATCATTAAGACTGTATTTCATAACTCAAGTTTGAAATACAAGATGGGATGAGCCAAAGAGGAATATGCTGGAGGTGCTGGTAGTTAAAATTAGGAGAGGTAGAGGAACTGAAGGGAATCTCACTCCATTAATGTTGCAGTGTGACCATTCACAGTACATCATGTTGGCGAATGCCCTCTATCCTGGCAGCATCCACAGAATCTCCATTCAGAAGCAGGCAGCCATTGTCATTGATTTCAGGTCTCTATGTAGCAACAAAGGGTCGCATCTTGGACAAAGAGTACCCCCATGATATATGGTTCAATATACCCTCCCCTTCACAACTCCCCAGCACCAACCAATCACATCAATATATCCCGTTTGAACACAGAGCAATGGAAAGTCGGGGAATGTCAAAGATAAGTCTCTCATGGAGATTGGCCCATGTATCCAATGTCTAAACGTGCCAGAGAGACACCTCTAGTTCACACTATACCACTACGTCCTGTAATCACCCATTTCAGTAACACACTGCCTTCCATTCCTCTGGGGAAATGAAAGAAAAGTGACAAGTGATATGTCACATTACATCCCACCTGCCAAACTATCATCCATTGACTTTACCTGTCGACATCCATTTACAGACATCTTGCCTTAATTATTGAATTTCCCATTTGTCTCAGTGTTATCGCCAAATATAGTTACAGCACATTTGTTCCATTCCTCCAAATCATTGTTATAGATTGTATTGAGGACCCAGCACTGGTCACAGTATGTCTTCACTTGTTACATTGTGCAAAACTGACCAAGACTGATTTATCCTGAGTGCCTGCTTCTTATCGATAACCAGTTCCCCGCCCCCCCCACCCCCCGCCATTCCTGGGTGGTACATTCGAAGGTCTGAATAAGAACAATGAGTATCAATGAGCCTTTCAGCCCCTTCACCCTGCTCCGGCCTTTAATACGATCATGGCTGATGTCATCTTGGCCTCAGTATCACTTTCCTACCTGCTCTCCATAATCCTTCATTTACCCAATGTCCCAGCATCCAGTGCATTCTGGGGTCACGACTTACACACATTCACACTCCTTTGGGACACGTACGCTCTCCTCATCTCCATTTTCAATCTGTTCTGCCTTATATGAAAACTACGGTCTGTTGATCTAGATTGACCCACATGAAAAAATATCCACTCCACATCTACAATCTCAATCATGTTTAGCTTCTTAACAGACCTCAATGAGATCTCCTCCCATTCTTCTAAACTCCAGAGAATATCGATTGAGACTGCTCAATCTCTCTCCATGAGACAAATTCCTCATCTCTGGAATCTCTCCTTCACTGCCTCCAATGCATCCAGACGCCTCCGACATTCAGGACGCCAAATCTGTACACAGTAGTCCAGTTGCTGGATCACTAAAGACTGGCATAGTTGCAGAAACACTTCCCAACTTTTATAAACTCTATGTTTTTTTTAAGAAATAGATGCTGAAATTGAGCTTGGTTTGCTGGTTACCTGCTGTGGATTACCTGTGTGTGGGTTTTGTGTGATATATACAATGATGCCCAGATCCCTCTGCACCAAAACGTTCTGGAGTCTCTCTCCATTGAGTTAATAAGTTGCCTTTCAATTGCTGAAGCTATAATATATAAAGCTATACTTACCCGCGTTAAATTTCATCTGCCAAATGTTGGTTCATTCACTGCACTGATTCTAATTGATTTGCACGTTACATGCATATTCATTGCATCCTACTTTTCCACCTATTTTCATGTTGTCTAAAAATATGGTGAGAGTATTTTCTATACATTCAAACAGGTAAAAACATTGACTGCAAATGGTTCAGGACTGATTACTGAACTGAATGGCACCTCAAAAGTGGTCAACCATAAAACGACCCTCTGTTCCATCTCTGAATAGTTTGTTGATTCACCAATCCTCTATCAAAACTAATAGGTTACTCCTAAACCCATGCACTCTTATTTTATGGATTAATTATTTGTCTGGCGCTTTATTCAATGTCTTCTACATGCCCAGATGTATTACATCTCCAGGAGCCCCATTATCTGCCCTATTTGTAGTGTTACCCATCGAGCCACTGTACCGCCATCTTTAAAGGATTTGGGCAAATAATTTAAACTGTATTTATTCTTCCTGAAACCATGCTGACTGTGATGGGTTGTGGTTTGACTTTGTAAATTTCCTGTTATTAATTCAGTAAGAGTGGATCACAGCAATTTACCTTGAGTCCTAATACTTTGCTCACTATTTTTTGTTCCCTAGTGATGCTTATTATTCTAAGTTCTTCCCTTTCTTTTACCCCTGCGTTAATTCCTGTGCCATGGGCACAAAGCTGTAAAAGGTCTCCTCTGATTGCTGTGTAAGGGTCTGAATGACTGAATGGTCACATTCTATGTAAAAATATGTTTATCTTTCAATCTTGCCAACTATAATGGTTTAACCTCAGCATTCTTTCCTTATCGGTTTTGTGAAGTTATGTAGACTGGGAGGCAGGACGTTAGAATTTGATGGTTATAAACGTTTGATGTTTTTGAAGTGTTGTGGGGGGAAGCAGTGTGTGGTCCTTTTCAAACATGGTGTGGTTTTTTTTGCTTTGAAATTCAAAAACAATGTCTTTGGGTAGCTGCTTATGTGCTTGCAGGTGCACGGAGAGCCTGGATTGCAACATTTATGTCAAAAAGCACAGTAGTTAATAGGCCAAGTATCTGTTTTATTTCATTATCAAGACAACACATTTTTAATTTAGGCAATTAATTTGATCCAGGCGCTGAGATATAAAAAACAATTATTGTCCCCACACCTCCTCCCTCACCCCCATCCCAGGCCCCAAGATGACATTCCACATTAAGCAGAGGTTCACCTGCACATCTGCCAATGTGGTATACTGCATCCACTGTACCCGGTGCGGCTTTCTCTACATTGGGGAAACCAAGCGGAGGCTTGGGGACCGCTTTGCAGAACACCTCCGCTCAGTTCGCAACAAACAACTGCACCTCCCAGTCGCAAACCATTTCCACTCCCCCTCCCATTCTCTTGATGACATGTCCATCATGGGCCTCCTGCACTGCCACAATGATGCCACCCGAAGGTTGCAGGAACAGCAACTCATATTCCGCCTGGGAACCCTGCAGCCATATGGTATCAATGTGGACTTCACCAGTTTCAAAATCTCCCCTTCCCCCACTGCATCCCTAAACCAGCCCAGTTCATCCCCTCCCCCCACTGCACCACACAACCAGCCCAGCTCTTCCCCCCCACCCACTGCATCCCAAAACCAGTCCAACCTGTCTCTGCCTCCCTAACCGGTTCTTCCTCTCACCCATCCCTTCCTCCCACCCCCAGCCGCACCCCCAGCTACCTACTAACCTCATCCCACCTCCTTGACCTGTCCGTCTTCCCTGGACTGACCTATCCCCTCCCTACCTCCCCACCTACACCCTCTCCACCTATCTTCTTTGCTCTCCATCTTCGGTCCGCCTCCCCCTCTCTCCCTATTTATTCCAGTTCCCTCCCCCCATCCCCCTCTCTGATGAAGGGTCTAGGCCCGAAACGTCAGCTTTTGTGCTCCTGAGATGCTGCTTGGCCTGCTGTGTTCATCCAGCCTCACATTTTGTTGTCATTAAATTTCAATCTGATAGTTTTGTCAAATTGGGCCAACCATCTTGTAAGAAATTGATATGTCATCTAAGGCATAAAGAAGGGTGCAGTTGGACAAAGACAGGACAGCGAACTGCCATTTGCCAAAGTTAACCGCCCTCAGCTTGAAAGAGAGAACCACTGGCTCACAAAGAATTTGTTCAACATCAGAGAAAGCACCATTTAAATCAAAGGTACCTACGGCACAACTATTTAATAATTGTGACAGAACATTCGATGGAGAAAAAAATTCCTGACAGAACATTTGACAGAGAATGCACAAAGAATTCTGGAAGATGTAACCTGGGTGTAAGTTCGAAAGTCTATATTCTACTTATTTATTTTGTTTTATATAACTGGGAATCCTATTTGTTCGAACAGTATGGCATGAGAATTTTGTTTTATTTGGGAATTGTTAGTAATTGGAAGATGTTTAGTTTGGTTGTTAATAGTTTAATTTATAAGGATTAGAGTTAAATCAATAAATTGATACTTGTTGATTGTAAAGTGAGTGTCAGGGATTTACTTCATTTAGCCATTAAATTTGCTGAAAAGAAAATATAATACCACTTTGCACACTGTTTTAACAGATTATACGGCGAGGCACTCCTCTCTGGGTGTTTCAGTTTTATTTCTCAAACAAGGGTCAACTTCCAATTTACAACGCACTCATTGAAGTAATCAGAGATCACTGAAACTTCAGCCTTCCTGCTCCTATGATTCTGTTTGGCCTGCTGTGTTCATCCAGCTCTACGCCTTGTTACCACTGAAAGAATCAGTTTAGGGAAGCATCTCTGAGCTGCTTCCAATACAACATTACCTTTTCTTCATTGAAGAGATTAATTCGGTACATACTACTTCTGATATGATCTCACCAAATCCTGTACAGTCGAAACAACATTTTGCAAGCCTGCTGCAAAGTTCCCAATCTGGATTAGAGCAGCATCATATCTCTGCAGAAACACACTGCAAAATTGAAATGTTATTGCCCTTCTCTATGAGAGATCTGGTGAAAATGTCACAATGACACTTGAGAAGAACGAACAAGATGTGGTGAGATGATTTTAACGTTCAGGTAGGCCGTGCCAAGTATCGCTCCTGAATCTACTATTAATCCCACCAGAGCCCACATCATCCAGATTCCTAAATCTGATGCAATGGAGTTTAGGAATAGCGAGGAGAAGCAAACATTGATGAGAGTTATATTTCAGAGACAAAACTGCAGTATAAATGTTGGGCATGTAATCAAACAGGAAATTAGATTCACAAGTTTGTGGGTACTGCAGTAATATTAGACTGATTCAATTTCCATCTCATCTGTGTTAATCCAACTGAATGCTATGCTGGGAAAAAAATGGATTTCATGAGCGTGCATGAGATGGCTTGCTTTACCAATATGTTGAGGGCCAAGCTGCAGGCCAGGCTATTTAGGAACTGCTATTGTGAGATCAGAATGGTGAATTGAAAACCTTGCTGTAAACGGAGCTTTTGGGAGTAGTGTTGATAACAGTGATCTTGAATTTTATATGACATCTGGAAACACTTTTTAAAAATTGCAGTTATAAACCTGTGTCTGGGAAGCCATGTAGTATGAGGGGCAAGATGGCTTCAGTGAGTTGGAACAGTGCAAGGAAAAGTTTTAATGAGAGACAGGCATTGCCTGTTATTTGTAAAAACATTGTAAGGTAGACAATATACACATTTTCCCGAAGTGCAACAGCAAAAGGGAAAGATGACTCAATGGTTTTCAATGAAAGAAGTTAAAGATTGCATTAGTTCAAAGAAAGTAGATTGGAAAAATACCAGACATAGTAATAAAGCAATAGATTTAGATAAATTCCACCAAGAAACTGATTTAAAATAAAATGAAAATGGGACAAGAGTTCAAATTAACAAGAAACATAAACACTGCCAGAAAGCAAAAATGAAAACAAGGTCAAATATGGAGCAGTGAATGTGTGGAGAGGATAATATATTGTGGAGAACAGAGACATTACAGTAAAATTAAACAGCTACTTTGTGCCTGTCCTCATTGAGGAAGATCCAGAAAATCACAAAGACATATTAAGTGACCATGGGACGTGTGTAACTAAAGATAGTTATGAAGTAGCATTTGAAAACACAGCTAGATTGAGCCTTGATAAATCTGACAGACCAGAAGTACTTCATACTAGAACTTCAGAGGCAGCAGCCACAGACATATTGATTGCATTGGGGATCAGTGTGTTATTTCCCTATACTTTCTGCAAAGGCAGGAAGCCAGTCTGGGTAACTAGAAGGTGATAAATGTAATCCAGTGGTCTAGGAAGAGAAGAATGGGGAGATTCGTCAACTACAGACCAGCTAATGTGCAATTCACGGGAGGGAATCTGTTCCAATGTATTATAAAGGATGTAATATTGGTTATTTAGAAAGTAATAACAAAATTAGAGAGAATACTAATGAATTTACGAAATGAAAATTAAAATTGACAAAGATAATGGGAACTGCAGATGCTGGAGAATCATCTCCCTGATGAAGGGTCTGGCCTGAAACGTCGGCGTTTGGGCTCCTGAGATGCTCCCTGGCCTGCTGTGTTCATTCAGCTTCATACTTTGTTATCTCATAATGGACAAACTTTGTTTTTTCAAACTGTTTGAAGATGTATATTTTCGTCATAGTCACTGAAGAAATAGTGGATGTGGTACATAAGGAAATTTAGAAGGATTTTCTAAGAAATCACACAGTGAGTTAGTAAATTAAAACAAAGAGGTAGAGGGGGAACATGTGCAAATGGAAGGTAAAGGCTCGGTTTACCTTCCTTGAAAGTGCATCGGAATACAGAAGGAAAGATGTCCTACAGCAGTTCCATGGAGTGTTGTTGAGACTGTACTTGAAGGAATGTGTACAGTTTTCTAAGAAGCAATATACTGAATGAAGAGGAAGTGCAGTGGATATTCTCTCGATTACTCCTCGAAATCGCAAGATTATCTGATGAGAAAATTCGGCCGGTGTTCTCAAGAGTTTCAAAGAGTGCGAGTGATCACAATGAAACTTATTAAATTCTCACAGATGGGAATGACTGACACGGGAGCATGGAGAAAAGCAAGCAGGCAAGCTTAAAGAGAATCTCAAAATATTCTACATGTACATCAAGTGGAATAGAATAACCAGGGAAAAATTCAGGCAGATCAGAAACAAAGGGGCAATTTGTGTGTGAAGCTGGAGAACATTGATACATAAAATAAACAAAGGAACTTTGGATGCTGTAAATCAGGAACAAAAACAAAGTTGCTGGAAAAGTTCAGCAGGCCTGGTAGCATTTGTGGTGGAAAAACACAGTTAACTTTTCAGGCCCTGTGACCCTTCCTCAGAACTCTTCAGAGTTCTGACAAATTGCCACCAGATCCAAAATGTTAACACAGTTTTTTTTTTTGCCTTCGCAAATGCTGCTAGACCTGTTGATCTTTGCCAGAATCTTTGCTTTTGAAAATTGATAGATTATGACATCAATACATTGCATTTGTTTTACTTGGGAGCAGGAGGATTCGGGGACAGAATTCGAGAATATGGAATGTGAAGCACTTGAGCAGATGGATATAAAATGTGATCAAGGATTGAGGGGTTTGGCTGATATAAAATTGGACAAAACCCCTTTTCGGGCTAATTTGCAGCACAGGATGCTGTAGGAGACAAGAGAGGGAAGAATCTGATACAAAGTTTTCAGAATTGCCATTTGGGAGGTGCCAGAGGACTGGAGAACAGCTAATGTGGTTCCATTTTACAGGAAGAATGGCAGAGATAGCCTGGGCAACTTTAGGCCAGTGAGTATCAGATCAGTGTTAGGGAAACTATGGGAGAAAATAGGGAAGAAGAAAATTGATCTGCATTTAGAGAGACAGGGTTTGATCAGGGATAGTCAGGATGACTGCATCGAAGGGAAGTCATGTCGAACGAATGTGATTGAAAGTTTTCAAGGTGGTCATTTAAATGGATTATCAGCGAGGCCTTTTGGCAAAGATCCACATGGGAAACTCCGAAAAAAAGTACAACCTAATGGTATCAAAGGTAACTCGGCAAGTCACATTCGACATTGTCTTAGTGGCAGGAGACAGAGGGCGATGATAGAAGGCTGTCTGTGTGACTGGAGACCAGGACCTTGATGAGACCTTATCTCGGAACATTGTGCAGTATTGTGTGCGGATTTGGTCTCCTGACCTCGTAAAGGACGAGCCTGACATTGAGGGATTGCAGTGAAAGATGACCAGAATGATCTTTGTGATCACAGGCCTGTTGTTTGAGCAGAGTTCAAATCAACTCGGCTGAAATGAGATAAGGTTTAGGAAAATGAGTGAAGACCTCACTGAAATATTTAATACTCACACAAGTGAGACAGATTGGAAACAGGGATTATTGTGTCCTTGGCTGGTACGTCTAAAATAAGGGGCCAGAGTATTAGGTACAGGCAGGCCACTGTGCATTGAGATGAGAATAAATGTTTGCACTCAGAGACTGGTGAACCTGGGGCATTGTCTACCATGCAAGGCTATCGAAGCAAGGCACTGAATATAAATAAGGATTTCTAGTCTCTAAGTTGATGCAGAGAGAACAGGAATATAAGATGGGGTAGAGGATCAGCCATCATTATGTTCAATGGAGGAGAAAAATCAACGGATCGAAAGGACTACTGAAGTTTGTATTTTGTATTTTTTGGAAGATTAATCACGCTAAGGGATATGTGCATTGTGTGCGAGAAGTGCATTGAGGAGACGTTTGGCCATGAACTAGAACGAGGAAGATGAAATGGATTGAATGGCCTACTCCTTTCCCAGTGTTGCTGTGCAGTCTGTGGGAAAGCTCTGTACATGTTCTCACAAGATCTCAGATGCCAAGAAGGAGGTCTCTGCAGGTTTGACAGGACAATGTTTCATTTTCCCTTTCCCAATACCGAGGCCGAGGCAGGGTGTTTTGTCCAGGTTTATCCTTTAAGATGCCGAAGTAGTTTGATACGTGTGAGTGCCTTGTATTGCTGTTTCAGAGACCATTGAAGAGTTCATCACAGGCCTGGAGTTACTTTTAGGACATACGAGAAAAGCATGATAGATTTGTGTCTTGAAAGTACATTGTTGAAGCACATTGCTTTTTACAATCAATATTAGTGTCTGCGGAATATCTCTTTGCTCCTGCCCAGTCTCCACAGGCACTGTCTCCTATTCCTTTCTGTGTCTTAACTAATCACATCGATGCTGTCTCTGACTCTTTAATCCCAATAATCAAGGCACTTGGAAATGTATCTATTACTTTTGAGCTAAGGCCAAAAAAAATGGTAAAGGAAAGGTATATAAACTGTGCAAAAATGTTTGCAATGTCAGAATGAAATTATTGAATGCACTGTTTTCAAGATAGCATGTTGCCTTATTAGAGCAATGAGAGGAAAATTCTGTGAAATCCACATTCAGCAGTTTAATTACTCAATTATAATCATGTCACATACAAATGTGAGCAATACATTTAAACTGAAAGAGGGAGGTTTGAGAGATAAGACATGGAGAAAGATTGGAGTATTTATTAACTCGATATATTTAATGCATATATTACAGAGAGAACGAGAGAGAGAATCTGGATGATGAGATGTAAAAATAGAGAAAAGTAGATTATCGACAGAAGTACATGTACTTTCCAATTTGTTTTGGCAATTCCTGTGTGTTGTGATCCTTTATCCTGTGCATGTACAACTGAGTAATATGTGTATAATGGTTTAAACATCACACATGAGAACCAATGGGAGTGGTGTATTTGAATTTACAGAACACCAGTGAGTGAATAAAGGTGGATGCCAGGAGTAAGGGGAAATATGCTGCATGGGTTGAGAATTGTTTAGTTGAGACAATACAGAGTCCAGCCATTTTCTGAACGAAATGCTGTCACTTATGGGGTTTCACATGTGTCAGTGATTGGATCACAGTAATTTGAAAGGCATACAGACAATTTGGATGTGGCCATAATAGCATACATCTCATTTTGTGACGGTTAAATGGTGCGAGGTTGGGATGTGTTGTTGTCCAAAAGGACCTGCATGTCCTTGATCACAGTTCCACAAAATTAGTACATACATGGGTATCAGTGATGAGGGAAGTAAATGATATGTTGTCCTTCATTGTATGCTGATTCAAGTACATAAATAAAACCATCTTTCTGCACTTGTACAGCCTTGATGATGCAGTATTTATGGTCATTATGTACAGATTTGATCCCTTTTGTAAGGAAAGATCTCCTTGTCACAGACACCGTACAAAGAGGTATCGCCAGTCTAATCCCTGAGATAATGGTACCATGAGGAGAGTGTGAAGAAACTGAGTGTTTAATCTGTAGCACTGTGAAAGAATAAGAGATAATTGCATTCAAAGTTGACGGTTGGCAGTGAACAATTTTGTCCAAAATAGACATTGAGAGGGTGAGAAATTCCATATGTTAACCATGTAAATACATGTGGATTTTACATATAAAATGTCACAGAGCACCACAGTGATTAAGAGAGAAGTGCGGGCTCTGTGTGAACTTATTCCACGTTAATGTGTGACCTTACACTGAACGCCATGTTGCTCACAATCTGACTTTAGCCACAATACCCTCCTTCTGAAATGGTTCGCTACTCCAACCACATTCTGATCTCCATAGAGAACACAGGTCTGTCTTCTCGGAGGATGCCGCCTTGAAAATTTTCACAAAATATTAGGTTTCCCACCTCACTGCTAGAAAACCACTTTAAAGTACCACATGTGTACCGTGAGCAATGGACGCACGATGAACAGCATGAAGCAGACTATCTGTGCAGCCTGTGCTCCATTTGGTTGTCACGTTGGAGCATCAGTTACCTCACTCTGTTCCCATATAAGTGACTGTAGGGGCTGAATGGCCTCCTCCTGTTCATATATAAGTGGCTTAAGGGACTGTACTGCAGGGCCAAGTGCCTAATTCCGCTTCCCCGCATTCCTGTGAAACAGCTCGATATGCGAACTTATGTATCAATGCTGTAACTGTAAGACATTATTTTGTCCTGGTATCTATTAAGACAGAGATTGAATGAAAGACAAAAGCTGTCTTGTTAAAAGCACTTGAGTAAACCGCTTGCGAGGCCTCGGGGCTTTTTTAAAAATGCTGCCTGAATGAATGTGACAAGGTCTCACAGATTAGAATTTCTGAGTTTTGCTTTTCACTTGCATCAGTAGCTATTGGGGCTTCAACAGAGTTGGAAGCTTCAGTGAATGTCTCCTGACTGCTAAATTTTCTGTGGATGATTTTTTCCTCCTCCTGAATTGGAGAACTGCATATGAGAACCTGCGTCTGAATTTTATTTCTGACCAAAGTGTGTGTTTATGGGCTGTTACTCGATTGGGACAGTTAATTAGTAATAGTTGCTGTAACTATTACACGGTTAGGTTTTCCACCAGAGTTAGGTTATTCTAAATTCCTCTTTCTTTGGTTGTGTTTTCACTACTTAAATAGATTGCATTTTGTTTAACATCTGTCAACTATTTCATTAACTTTGCTCTGAATAAATGTCAGCAGAAAGGCACTACAGACTTCTGGGGAAGAGAATTCTCACTCCAAGTGTCAATTCAGAATTTCTACTCATACATCTTACACAATCAGAAAGTCATACAGCACAGAAACTGACCAGTTAGTCCAACTTGTCCACTTGATGAGATATTTGATGTGATGCATTCCCATTTGCCCATATTTGGTCCATATCCCTCAACCTTTCCTAATCATGTACCAATCCAGATACTTTTTTAGCTGTGTAATTGCATGCACATTCACCACTTCTGACAGCACTTTCTGTTCACACACCACTCTCTGCGTGAAAACGTTGCCCTCAGTTCCCTTCTGAGTCGTTCCCCTCCCACCTTCATACTTAGCACTTTACTTTTGGCCTCCCCTCTCCTGGGAAATGGACCTTGGATTTTAAGACTATTCATGGTCCTTATGATTTTATAAACCTCTGTCATGTTACCCCTCAGAATCTGACACTCCGGGGAAAAGATATCAAACTGTTTAAACTCTCCCTCCAGATCTAACCCAGCGATAACCATAGCCCTCACGCAAACCCTACTGCAGTCGAGAAACATCCTTGTCAATCTTTTTTCTGCACCATCTCAAGCTTAACAACTTCCTTCCTTTAGCAGAGCCAACCGAAATGCAATATTCTGAAAGTGCCCTCCTCAAAGTCCTGTACAGGAGCAACATGCCATCCCAACCTGTATACCCAATGCTCTGACTGGTTAAGGCAATCGTGCCAAATGTGCCCTTCCTTATCCTGTCTACCTGCTACTGTACTTTCAAAAAACTACATGCGTGTGCCCAAGGTCTCTTTATTGGGCAACACTCCCCAGGACCCTAGCATTAACTGTATAAGTCCTGCCCTGATTCACCTTACCAAATGCAAAACCTCTCAGTTATCTAAATTAAACTCCATCAGCGACACCATGGCCCACTGGCCTATCTGATCAATGTCCCATTGCACTCTGAGATAATCTTCACCACTATCCACTGCAGCACCTTTTGATGCATTCTGTAATCTTACTAACAATGCATCTGATATTCACATTCAAATCCTTTATATTAATGATGAAAAGCAGAGAACTCAGCACTGATACTTAGGGAACACTGCTGGTCACAGGCCTCCAGTCTGGAAAACAATCCTTCAACAATTTTGAATTCAATTGGCTAGTTCCCCCTGGATCCCATGTGAACTAAAATTAATAATCTGTCTACCATTCAGAGTCTTATCGATCACCTTCCTGAAGCCCACATAGACAATGTCTGCCACACTGCCTTCATCAACCTTCTTTATCACCTCTTCAAAATAATCAAGTTAGTGAGACATGATTTACACTGCACAAAGCCTACTCAATCTCTAATCAATGTTTGCCTTTCCAGTTGCCTGTAAATCCCACGTGTGGCTGATGATATCGGCCTTGTACTAAGTCAGGGTTAGTGTAAGGAGCGAATCATACATTTTTCTTTAATCTGCTAAAACAACATGATTATGACCAAAACAAATTTACTCAAACTATGATGGAAAGAAGAATGACACACACAGTTCTCTCTCACACACACACACACACACATACACACACACACACACACACACACACACACACACACACACACACACACACACACACACACACACACACACACACACACACACACACAACATGTATGGTTGATGACAAACTGAAATGTTAATTTGAAAGAACTCTGTTCACAGAATGGTTGAACTCATGATAAAAGGAAAAATGTGATAAATTGTCCCAATTGCTATTCTGCTTCCAAATTTATTCTGCTCGCTGAAGTTGCTGGCAATGGGATTATTTCCTGGAACTGTTAAATTAGCTGAATTCCCTTTGCTTCAGGCAGTGTGAGAATCCAATGAATCCTCATCATGAATCTTCCACGAGTGGTAAAGATGATTGATGCATTTTCAGCTCTCATACGTTTATGAGCAACAAGGCAAAAGAGAGGGAGCAACATAATGAGGTAACAAGGTGTCGAGCTGGATGAGCAGAGCAGGCCAAGCAACATCAGAGGAGCAGGAAAGCTGACGTTTTGGGTCTGGACCCTTTTTTCAGAAATGTAGGTGTATCGTTGCTGCTGTCATACACAGAGCCGTTTCCTTCACCACAAATGCCCCCTATTGATTTAAAGATATTAAAGATATGTTTACATGTGCCTGCATAATTTTTTAAAAAATGATTAATATCTTCACAATATCTGTGTTAAAACGAATGTTTCCTATTCCTAAACAAATGCAGAAATTACTGGAAAAGCTCAGGAGTCTGGCAACAGCTATGAAACGAAATGAGAATTAATGTTTCAGGTCTCGTGAACATGCCTCAGAACGTGTTTTACTTTTAAAATTATTTCCCCAGTTTTATTCTCCCATACAAGTGGGAATATCTGTCAGGTATTCACATTTACACTCTCCTCAAGACCTTATATAGTCAACAGCATTTCTCGTTCTCAGGCTGAAACTGTTAATCCACCAATACATGATGCCTTCTTCACAGTACAGTATATAGAGAACCATCTTTGAAAAGGTTCAACGGCCATTGTGTTTTATTTTTCAGTTGACGGCATCATAACTACAGGGAGTGCAATAGATGTGGTCTCAGCAATGCCCTGTACGATCAGGAAAACATGGCTAATATCATACCCGGTACCCTTTGCAAGAAACAGTACCATTCCATTTACTTTCCAAATGACTTGCGAAATCTTCAGACAAACTTTGTATGATTTATATGCCAGGACACACAAATCCGTCTTTAACATCGAGCTCTGCGTTTATATCATTTCCCCAAAACATAAACATACCATACCCCACATTGTACAGTTTTGTTTGCATTGCCGAAGGTTGGCTCACTAACACCGTGGTACATGTTCTGCCTCACTCGCCATCTTATTGGATGATGACGCTGGTGTACGACGAAATTGAGCTCTAAGCAATGGCTAAACAGTTGATTACCGTATACTGAACGCTGAGGAATTCCACTAGTTGCAGCTTTACAGCCTGAAAATAAATAATTATTTCTATTCTGCATTTCGTGTTCACTTACCAGGACTTTGTGTAGCAGCCAGGAAGTTACAAGGCCTCTACTGTGGTCTGTAGCTGGTTGTCAAGGTGTATCTGAGCTCAGCAACACACCATTATGGCCATTTCCGGTCTGATTATCAGGTAGAGGTTGTACTGTCAATGATCCTGATCCTTAACATTTCAAAGACAAGCACAGAATATGGACTGATATTTGAGTAGAAAGTTGCACTGTCAAAATGCTGTCCTTCACATGCAGTAATAAATCGAGTCTGCCCTCTCAATCAGCTGCTCAATTTTCCCCGGAAATGTATTGAGGAGGAGGGGAGGTTTCCTATCAGTCTGGTTAACGTTTGTCCCTTTAACACTACCACGATTACAGATAACCTTAATGATGAATTTCATTTTTGGCTGCGGGTGCTGTGTGGAAAAATTGACACAGTTGGTACACTATAAGATAAAAAAAATCTTTGACGAGTGACCTTCCAGACGTTTGCAAAGTCATAAGGGGCACAGAAGTGTAAACAGCCAAGGTCTTTTCCCCGGGGTGGGGGAGTCCAAAACGAGAGGGCACAGCTTTAAGGAGAGAGGGGAAAGGTTTAAGAGGCACTTAAGGGGCAACATTTTCATGCAGAGGGTGGTGTGTTTATGGAATGAGCTGCCAGAGGAAGTGGTGGGGGATGGTACAATTACAAAATTTAAAAGGCATCAGGATCCGTATATATTTGGAAATGATTTAGAGAGGAATGGATCAAATGCTGGCAAATGCGCCTAGATTTATTTACGAAGTTGTTTGCATGTTGTATGTCTCTACGTCTCTGAGGGGAGAAGAATGCTCTCCTATCTCATTGTCACAACTATGACTGTTTGAATGGGGATTTCCTTTTCCTCTGTAACTGCCTCGAGGGTTGTATTGAGAGAGCAACACACAGCATAGGAACTATAGTTGGCCACTCGGACCGTCGTGCCTGCTGCTCATTTCAGAAAGATCATGGCTGAACTGTTTGTGGCTGAACACCCGTTTCCTGTTTATTCCCAATAATGGATTGTCTTGTCCATTAGTGGTCAGTAGAGCTCTGCCTTGATATCTTCACTAACCCAGACATCTCTGTTCCCTTGGGATGAGAATACTACGGACTGCAAAATATGAATAGGAAGATATATTATGATCTCAATCTTAAATGGAAGACTCCTTAAAGTGGGTTAACCTCATATCAAGTTACCTCCTCTTTAAAGACAACAACATATGGGAGCAGATGTAGGCCATTCATCCCCTCAAACCTATTCTGTATTCCAATTGACTCTGTTCAGTAAAGTATTTATCAATCTCAGTCATCACTGCTGTCTTGGGAAAATATTCCCGATACCTTTAGACGTGACAGCATAAGAAATTGGAGCAGAATATCCATTTGGCCCATCAAATCTGCTCTGCTGTGCGATTATGCTTGACATGTTTCTCAAAACAATTCTCTTACCTTCTCACCGCAGCCCTCAACATACTTATTAATCAAAACGTATCTATCTCTGTCTTAAAGACACCGTTGTCCCTGTGTGTCTGTGTGTGTGTGTGTGTGTGTGTGTGTGTGTGCGTGTGTGTGTGTGTGCGTGTGTGTGTGTGTGTGTGTGTGTGTGTGTGTGTGTGTGTGTGTGTGGTGCATATTTCTGCTTAATGGCAGGAGAGGGTGGTCATGGAGGATTGTCCAGCAGACTGGAATCCAGAGCGGTGATCCACAGGGATTGGTGCTGGATTTACTTTTGTTTTTCATTTTTTTAAAAAATTAGGTGAAAATTATGTAAGGTATGGTTAGCAAGTTTATGGATGACACTGAGATTATTTGAACTGTAGATAAGGAAGGTTATCCATGATTACAAAGAGATCCTGGTCATTTGGCTGAATAAATCATAAAGATGCACAGTATGGGAACAAATCCTTTGGCCCAACATGCCCATTTGACCAGCTATCCAAAATAACTCTAATCCCATTTGTCAGCATTTAGCCTAGATTCCTCTGGGTCCTTCAAATTTCTATACCCGTCCAGATACCTTGAAAATGGTGTTTTCACAAACCTCCAGCATTTAATCTGGCAATTCATTCATTTGTGTTTTTTTTCTAAATCTTTCCCCTCACAACTTCAACCTTTGCCTTTTAATTTTTGTCTCCCCATATGCTGGGAAAAAGACCCTGACTATTCACCCCGTCCATGACCTTCATGATTTTATAAACATATATAAGGTGCACATTTTACTTCAAACAACACGAATCGCTGTGATTTCTGTTATCCCGGGCTTGAATTCTGAAATTCAACGCTGATACCGCTTCCTTCTCGATCAAGTCACAATTCTCGGAAAAAATTAACGAACTTGTTCAGATATATTATTATACACATCTGTGGGATAGGAATCTAGATGGGCCCAAAGATGGAGGCACTACCACCACTCTACACTGGCCCCTGAATCTGCAACATTATTCTTCTGTATATTTGCTCATCGACCTGTTCTGACAGGTTGTGACTCTCCTCTGCAACTGACAGGACTTAAATCCAGAACCTCTGGTCCAGAGCTAGTGACATTACCACATGTTCAAGGATGGGACTTGAATCCAGAGCTCTGTCTCAGAGGTATTGGTGCTACCCATTACACAAGGCCAAAGTCATTCCCAGATTTTGGGTCACATTTTATGTGGTAGCTCTCAGCTGAGTTTGGGTTTATCAAAGATAATAAAGTGTGAAGCTGGATGAACACAGCAAGCCAAGCAGCATCTTAGGAGCACAAAAGCTGACACTTCAGGCCTAGACCTTATCAAATTCCGATTAACTTTACTGAATTACACAGGGAAGATTTGTCAGGGTTGAACAAATGCAAGGTACTTGCCTCGGCTGCACAATGTTGAGGACATATGCTGTGCCATTGAGATAAACTATTAACAACTTTAATTGCTAGGCTGTGATTTCCAGCTTTAATGGCTATTTTCTTTAACCCTTTGTCTATTGGCTCGTTCTCGCACCGCCAACACACCCCCTCCTCAGGGACACCCTCTAGCGACCTCTTCATCTCGAGCTGCCAGCATGATGTCAATTGTCTCAACTCTCCACCCCTCTTACCCAGTCCACCCTCTCCCCCACAGAATGTGCAGCCCTCCACTCCAACCCTAACCTCGCTACAAAACCCACGGAGAACGGTGGCACGGTTGTAGTATAGCGCACTGACCTTCACATCACTGAGACCTCCTCCTACCCCACACCTAACCAGCAAAACATCAAGTCCCAGGCCATCCACAACCTCACCATTTCAGGTGACCTCCCATTCACAGGCTCCGACCGCATCTCTCCCCAGCCCTGCACCACCTATTTCTTTCTCCTTCCCAAAATCCATAAACTGGGCTGCCATGGTTGACCCATTGTCTCCGCCTGCTCCTGCCCCCCGAACTTATCTCCACTTATCTCAACTCCACTTTCTCCCCCTTGGTGCACGAACTCTACATATACGTCTGCGACACCAACCACGCCCTCCGCCTCCTCCAAAGCTTCCGATTCCCTGGTCCCCAGCACCTCATCTTCACCATGTACGTCCAATCCCTCTATACTTGCAATCCCCATGCAGATGGCCTAAAGGCATTCCATTTCTTCCTGTCCCGCAGGCCCGACCAGTCTCCCTCTACTGACACCCTTGTCTGCTTAGCCAAACTCAATCTCACCCTCAACAAATTCTCTGACAATTCCTCCCAATTCCTGCAGACAAAGCCGATGGCCATGGGTACCTTTACTGGCTTCATCCACACCCCCTTGAAATGTCTGTCTCCTCTCCACCTGTCTGCTCCTTTCTCCATCTTCCATCCACCTCCCACTTCTCTCTCTATCTATTCTAGAATCACCTTTCCCTCCCCCATTTCTAGAGATGAGTCCAGACCTGAAATGTCAACTTTCCTGCTCCTTTGATGCTGCTTGACCTGCTGTGTACATCCAGCTCTACACCTTGTTACCTCAGAATCCCCAGCATTGGCAGTTCTGTCGACTGTAATGTTAGGGAAAGAAATTCTGCAGACATATTCTGAAATAAGCAGAATCTCAATTCGACATTACTGAATACCAGACATGACAAAAGAACAGAATTTCCATCCCGAAAAGATCATATTGCAGATCACTATTTTGCGCCTCGAACTTGTGACTGCCCTCCTCCGAAAGCCATTAAATGTTGCAAGGCAATGGATTATATCCTAGGAACAAAAACAAAGTTGCTGGAAAAGCTGAACAGGTCTGGCAACGTCTGTGAAGGCAAAAAAAAACAGTTAAAGTTTGGGGTCCAGTGACCCTTTCTCAGAATTAATGGCAGCTGGGAAAATGTCAGTTTATGTGCCAACAATTGGGAGGTGTATTGGGTAGAGAATAAATGATGCGATAGGGCCCCGAGAGAGAAAGAAGTTGGACAGACAAAGGAGTTAATAACGATCAGGCTGGGAGAGTGAATAGTTGTTTATTCGGACTGTTAGTGACTAACAACAGAGGGTGTGTAATAGCAGGCGATGTGGTAACAAGGCCTGGTGTGTGGAGTGGGGTCTGGGACATGGGAGAGCTTAGGGCCTAAAATTATTGAACTCAATAGGGCTGTAACGTCCCCAAGAAGAAAATGCGGTGTTGTTTCTCCAGCTTGCATTGGGCCGCACTGGAACACTGCAGTAAACCAGAGATGTTGGGCAGGGAGCAGGGTAGCGCATGAAGGCATCAGACAACAGGTAGTTCAGGGTCTTTTTGTGTGAGCAGAACACAGATGTTCTGCAAAGCGGTCGCCAAGTCTACACTTCGTTTCCCCAATGTAGAGGAGACCACGTTGTGAGCAGCAAATGTAGTCGCCTACATTCTGGGAAGTGCAGGTGTAGTGTTGCTTCACCTGGAAGGTATGTTTGTGCCCTTGGATACTGGAGAGGGAGGGGGTAAATGGGCAGGTGTTGCATCTTCACTGGTTACAGGGGAAGGGCCGTAAGGCTGTGGGGAGGTGTTGGGGGTGAAGGAAGTGTGCACCAGGGTGTCCCAGAGGGAATGGTCCCTGTGGAAAGTAGACAAGGGAGGGGAGGGGAAGATGTGTCTGGTGGTGAAATCTCGCTGAAAGTGGCAGAAATAGCATCTGATGATCTCCTGGATGTGGATGCTGGTGGGATGGTAGGTGAGGATAAGGGGACCCCTATCACTGTTGCGGGAGGAATGAGAAGAAATGAGGGCAGAAGTGCGGGAGATGGGTCAGCCCCGATTGTGGGACTTGTCGAAAAAAGAGCTGGGAAACCCTCGGTTGAGAAAGAAGGTGGGCATGCCGGAGACTCCCTTGTTGAACTTTGCCTCATCTGAACATATGCGACAAAGATGGAGGAACAGAGAAAATGGGATGGAGTCTTCACAGGTAGTGAGAAGTGAGGATGTGTAGTCCAGGTAGCTGTGGGAGTCGGTGGGTTTATAATGGATATTCGTGGCCAGTCTACCCCCAGAAATGGAAATGGAAATGCTGAAAAAGGGAAGGGAAGGGTCAGAATTAGACCAGGTGAAAGTGAGGGCAGGGTGGAAATTGGAAGCAAAATATTTGAAGTCTTCCAATTCCAGACGAGAGAGAGAATCAGTGCCAATGATATCATCGATGCATTGGAGAAAGAGTTGTGGGTGGGGGCTAGAATAGGACTGGAAAAAGGAAGTTCCACATACCCCATGAAGAGGCAGGCTTAACTAGGGCCCATCCGGATACCCATGGCAACCCCTCTTACCTGAAGAAATTGAGTCTCCTCACCACCAGCTGATCTGCAATCCACCGCACACCCGCCTCCTCCTGCCCGCACAAGGCAAACCAAGCTCAGGGTCTTTGGAGCCCTTCTGGAGATGGGACCATCTTTCAAAACATGTCAGGGTTGTGTGGGGGGCGGGAATATCACTCACTGGGCTGTGGTGTGGCAGACTGGGTTTAATTTGCATAAATGCAAGAAATTGCTTTTGGTAAAACAAACAAGGCCAGCACTTACGTAATTTAAATTAGGATCTTTGGTCATGTTGCAGAACAGAGACCCGACTGTCAGGTATAATTCTTTGAAGTTTGTGGCACATATAGACATGGTAGAGAAGAAGGCATTTAGTTTGCCACCTTCTTTGCTCAGACCTTTGAGTTTAGGAGTTGGGACGACATTTTAACATTGCACAGGATGTAGATGAGGCATCTTCTGAAGCACTGTGTTCAGTTCTGGTCTCACTGTTATAGGAAGGATAATATTAATCTGGAGAGGAATCAGCAGAGATTTACCAGGATGTCGCCGGGAATGGATGGTTTGAGATATAAAGAGAGGCTGGATAGGCTGGGGCTTTTCTCAGTTGTGCATTGGAGGTTGAGTGATGACCTGATTGAGGCTTATAAATCATGAGGGGCACAGACAAGTTGAATGCCAGTTATCTTTTCTTCAGCGTGGAGGATTTCAAGGCAATGGGGATTTATTAAGTTTTGAGAAGCAAACATTTTGAAAGACATGAGTGACAATTATTTTACAGAGAGTTGGTCATGAACAGCATTTCATTATTTGAGTCACTCCATGAGAGTACATTAGTATTTGCTCACTCCAGTGAGAGTGACAGGATTTCAGTTGTTCCATGGGGACTATGACTCTATGAGGTTTTCAATGCTTGATTATTGATTATGGAAGATGTACGGACGAGTTGGGAGACTAGTAAATATTGCAGGTTAGTTACAGTATCTGAGCTGTCTGAAGGAGGAGGTGTAGGAGGGAGACTCCATGCTCCCTTCCTGAGAGCTGGTAGAGATGATGTGTTGTGAGCCCACCCTCCTGCCCACCGAGACCGTGGGGATTACATTTGTACCGGTTCAATATAGAAGTGAGATGGAATCAGGGGACAGTTTCTCAGCTGTGCCAGGTGGAAATGGAACTGACAGTGGGTTTAAAGTGAGAATTACCCTTCACTGAACATTGCTCCTTATTTGGTCGGTGGGACATGTATATTTTGGAATCTCCACACGGGTCATTGTGGTTCTCTCCGGCTCATTCCAGGGCCCTCCCCACGCGGGGCAGAAAGGTGGGTGAGGGAACTGATGTGGGGAACACCACCACCCTACTTGGCCCTTCCTGTCCGATTCCAGGCTGTTTCTCCTGGAATGATGGAAAGGGAGGCAGGGAATGAAGGTGAATGTGCGTGGCTCTGCTGTTAGTGATGGTGTAGGTGAGGGGGAAGTGGTGAGATACCCGGATTGAATCAGTCAACAGTGTTGGATCCATGCAGTGTTTTCAGTGTAGGGGAGGAGCGGAGGTGTGTGTGTGTGTGTCTGTGTGTGTGTGTGTGTGTGTTTGTGTGTGTGTGTGTGTGTGTGTGTGTGTGTGCGTGTGTGTGTGTGTGTGTGTGTGTGTGTGTATGTGAGAGAGAGGGAGAGAGAGAGAAATGGAGCAGAGAGAACACTGTGATATTTATCTTGACAGAGCGGGGAAGGTTCTTGTTGCTTGTCCTGTGATGCTGGACATTTCTTCAGACTGCAGGTACTGCACTGAGCTGGGCGCTGAGCTCAGGCCATGCTCAGTGGGTCTGGTGGTGTGGTTTCCTCAGCTAAAAGAATGGTCCTCCTCTGTACTGGCTCATGCACCAGGTCCTCTGGGTCCCTTTCCACAAATCTTGGTGCAATTGCCTCTTATCTGCCAGGCCCGGGGTAAAGCGTGCAGGCTGGCTCCAAATTAAGAAAGGTCAAATTTGTGCCCAGTGGCCTTTTAAAGATGGCACCTGTGCCAGGGATCATGGAATACCCGGGCCATTCAGGCGATGGGAACTAATAAGAGCCATGATGGGTGGGAGAATCAGGCTGGCATTGAGTAAAATGAATGACAATTGCTGGGGTATTTAGATAATGAGTGGAGTTTATTAAGATAGCAGCAGAAAACTAGCTCGATTTCCTGCAGACTATTCCTCTGTCACACTCAATTAAAATGTCACTGAGACGCATTATTGTTCAGCGTGTGAATCAAAGACTGAGCTCAGCACACTCGCAGTCACATATGCAGAGCAAATGTTCATTCAAAACTCTCCATCATCTGAACTCACAGCAATATCCTATTCACACATCATTCCTCAAAAACTGACCCATGTTGCATGATGCTGTCAAAATGTCCACATGTCAGCATTCTAAAACATGTGAAAACATCCATCTATGACACTGTCTCTAAATCTCCCCCTCTCTGTCTATATATCCAACCCATCACATCAGTTCAATTTTAAACTGCAGCCCCACTACCTCTCTCTGGCAGTGATTGTCACACCCATGGTACCCCTTGCCATGGCACATTGGAGATATGGAGCTGTAAATGGATGGGAGCCGCACATCCTGTCACTTCCAGCATGCGCTGCAAGTTTCCACAGGCTGGGCAGCGATTTAACAAAGCGTTACCGAGCACTGCACTGGGGTGGTCTGTACAGATCTACACGCTGGGAGGGTAACTGCTCCGGGTTTACAGATCAGTTCAGTGGTGTTCACTTCACAGCCCCCCGTGTGCTGGAGAGATACCTGGTCCGGGTTTATAGATCAATGCGCTGGTGTGGTCTGCACAGCTCCCCGTGCTGGACTGATATCTATTTGGCTGGTGAGGCCTGCACAGTGTCCCACTCTGGGTAGATTGCCGGGTTGTATTGAGCAGGACACGCGCCTGGTCGGCACAGTGCTCCATGGTGAACAGATGTTTCATTTGGGTTTGTGGTGTCTGGGCTAGTTCTGTGAGGTGGATTGAGAATGTGAGATAACTGACCACTTCAGCTGATCTGGCGATGCCTTTAATTGATGTTTGCCAGTTGTGTTGAGTTTGGGGAGAGATTTCCACCGCGAGGCTGTGTCTCACCAAAACTGCTGGACAGAAGGGCCTTTGTGATGTGGATCTTTATGACTCCATCATATTCTGTAACCAACATTCCCTGGAACATGCGGTAACCGATATTATCTGGAGCATTATTTGTGAATGGCTAGATATCAGTTAAGTGAACAAAACATATGATCCCAGCGGAAATGATCCCATTCCAGAGAGAAGGAGACACTGTTTTCAAACCCCCTCAGGTAGTTAAAGGGGTGAATACATTACCCCTGCGTTCATGTTTCTTCACAAATGAAAATTGATGACAATTCAGACGAAAAGACAGAAATTTCCCATATCTGTTTTTCTTCACGAAACTGCAAGAGAATCCTCCAGAAAGGCAATGTCTTCATAATCCTGATTAGGATCTGCAAATAAGTGGCCTGTGCCTGAATCTCGAGAAATTGAGTCTGTGGGAATGTTCTAGAACCCATCTGTTCTTATGGATGTTTATCTGTGTGTGTGGGGAGGGACAGTTTTTTGTGTTTTACGTTGCATTTCTTGTAAAAAATATGTTACATTTCTATTTGCGATTTCAGCTTCTTTTTTTCGATAAATCAGTGATACATTTGAAAATGCAACTGGGTCCTCAATCAAACTGGTAACTTTGCCTCCAGGCTGATGTGTAATTTATTTGTTTTCATTCCTCACAGTTAATGTAGTGACGATCTACGTCCTGCTTTATAAAGATTGTGGATTGTCTCCATGTGTCAGACGTTACCTGGGGGCCATGGCAGTGGCCGATCTACTGGTCATTATACTCGACCTGATATTGAGACACATTCCCATTGTTTATTGGGAGCAGTTTTATTTTCTGTATTCCATCCCCGTGTGTAATATCCACGCCGCCCTGCTTTATGCAGCTACTGACTGTTCTGTCTGGTTCACCGTCACTTTCACCTTTGATCGATTTGTGGCCATTTGTTGCCAGAAGCTGAAAAGTAAATATTGCAGTGAGAAAACGGCGGCTGTGGTTCTGGGAACAGTGACTGTGCTGAGCTGTTTAAAGAACATTTTCTGGTATTTTATGCTCACAACTCGGTATCAGCTGTGGAACAACCCCTGGTTTTGTGAGGGCACAATCGATTTATATGATGCTTATGTCTCTCGTGTCTGGATCACAATTGAGTTCCTCCACCACATTCTAACCCCGACTCTCCCATTTCTCCTGATTCTGCTGCTCAATGTTTTCACCGTCAGACACATTTTAGTGACCAGCAGAGCCCGCAGGAGACTCCGGGCTCACACCAATGGGGACGGTCAGTGTGACACAGAGATGCAAAATCGAAAAAAATCCATCATTTTACTGTTTGTGATTTCGGCCAATTTTATCTTGTTATGGTCAACGTTCATGGTTTATTCTATATGGTTCCGGATGTGGTGGATTGGGTATGACTCTATGTATCTGGATTACTTTGTGCAGGAATTGGGCTTCATGCTGCAGCTCTTCAGTTGCTGCACAAACACCGCGATTTATGCCGTGACCCAGACTAAGTTCAGGCAGCAGCTGAAGAATGTGCTGAAATATCCCTTTACCCAAATTCATCAATCAGTCAAATTCACTCATTAATCAATCCATCCAGGATTTTCTCATTTCAGTTCAATGTTTCAGCAATGAAGCAGCCTGTCGCTATGGTAACAGACTGAGGGTAGTGCTGGTTTATCCAACCTTATCCCACAGGGGGTTACAGAGAAACATGTCATTGTTTCTCTCAACTCACAGGCCAAAGAGAAAAGGCACCATTCCACTGACTGCATCCATAACTTCAATATGCAATTAACGTTCATTAAAAAGTGCCAAGCAGCACAGCAAACTGTATTGTTGTTTGTCTTTGTGTTGAAGAAGCTCATCTGGAGAGAGACAGACTCAGCCCCCAGGGAAGGGAAGGATTTCGGGACTGAGCTCAAGAGTTGGGTTTAAGTCACTCTGTCTTTACGTTCATCTCTGTTATATCTGTCTCTTTTCCTCTCTCCTGTCCCTCCGCGTTCGGTCTCTCCCTCTCTGACGTAAATTAATCCCTACCCACCTGCTCCCCATCATTCACTCTATTCCCTTCCTTCTCTCTTTCCACCCACCCTCTCCAAACCACTCCCTCCCTCTCTCTCTGCGTCTTGCCTCTCTCACCCTCCTCCTCGAATGTCCGCACCCACTTCTCTCACCCTCTGCCTGCGTGAACCCCATCTCCCACGCTGTATTTTCCCCTCTGACCCCACCTCTCCCTAATACCCTTTCACACTCTTGCCCTCACTCCTTCCCCCTCCCCCTCTCTATCTCTCTCCCCATCCCTCTCAGTACCCTTTGTCTCTCTTCTCCCCCCTCGCTCTCACCACGCACTCTGCCTCTGTATCCTTGTCTCCACTTGTCTCTCCCTGACCCACTTTCTCTCTCTCTCTCTCTCTCTCACTCTCTCTGCCTCCTCTTACTTGTCCTCCTCCCTCCCTTCAAGACCCTGACTTATCTCTGGAACACACTGGCTCCCTGTTCACCGTCCACCCCGCCCTGTATCTCGCTCCCTTGCCCCCCTCCCCCCGCACCCCAGCCCCAGCCCATATCACTCTCTCTCTCCCCTTCCCTTTCTGCCACTCGCTCCTTCCCTGTCACTCCTTCCCTACCTCCCTGTCGTTCACTCCCTCCTTGTCGCTGTCTCCTTTCCTTCCGTCTCTCCCTGTTGCTCGTGCTCTCCCTGTCCCTCCATCTGTGTTTTGCCCTCCATCCCTGTCGCTCCCTTCCTGTCACTCCCTCCCTCCCTACCTCCATGTTTTTCCATCCCTCCCTGTTTATTCCTCCCTCCCAGTCGCTCACTCCCTCCCTATCGCTTGCTCTCTCCCTTACCCTCCTTCCCTCCTCATGGTCGCTCCCTCCCTGTTGCTTGCTCTCTTCCTCTGTCCCTGTAGCTCCCTCCTTCCCTGATAACAAAGTGTGGAGCTGGATGAACACACCAGGTCAAAATGCATGTTTGGAACACAAAAACTAACGTTTTGGGCCTAGTCCCTTCATCAGAAAAGAGGGATGGGGTGAAGGTTCTGGAATAAATAGGGAGAGAGGGGGGAGGTAGACCAAAGATGGACAGAGGAGAAGATAGGCGGAGGGGAGAGTATAGGTGGGGAGGTAGGGAGGGGACAATTCAGTCCGTGTAAGTCGGAGAGGTCAAGGAGGCGGGATGAGGTTAATAGGTAGGACATGTAGTTGCGGCTCGAGGTGGGAGGAGGGGATAGGTGAGAGGAAGAACTGGTTATGGAGGCAGGGACGAGCCGGCCTGGTTTTGGGATGTATTGGGGGAAGGGGAGATTTTGAAGCTGGTGAAGTCCACATTGATACCATTGGGCTGCAGGGTTCCCAAGTGGAATATTAGTTGGTGTTCCTGCAACCTTCGGGTGGCATCATTGTGGCACTGCAGGAGGCCCATGATGGACACGTCATCTAAGGAATGGGAGGGGGAGTTGAAATGGTTCGCGACTGGGAGGTGCAGTTGTTTATTGCGAACTGAGCAGAGGTGTTCTGCAAAGTGGTCCGCAAGCCTCTGCTTGGTTTCCCCAATGTAGAGGAAGCCACACCGGGTACAATGTATACAGTATACTACAATGGCAGATGTGCAGGTAAACGTCTGCTTAATATGGAAAGTCATCTTAGGGCCTGGGATGGGGGTAAGGGAGGAGGTGTGGGGGCAAGTGTAGCATTTCCTGTGGTTGCAGGGGAAGGTGCCGGGTGTGGTGGGGTTGGAGGGCAGTGTGGAGTGAACAAGGGAGTCACGGAGAGAGTGCCTCTCCAGAAAGCAGACAAGCGTGGGGATGGAAAAATGCCTTTGGGAGTGGGGTCGGACATACCACCCCATCATCTCTGGATACAAAACATCATTCTCCAACACTTTGACCATCTACAACCCCTGTCCCTCCCTCGCTCTCCTTGTCCCTGTCCCTCACTCCCTCCCAGTCCCTTGCTTCCTCCCTGTCCATCCCACTCTTTTTGAATCTTTGTACCTCGCTACCTCACTGTGCCTCCCTGTCCCCATCTCTGTACCTCCTCCCACCCTGTCCGCCTCCATGTCCCTCGCATCTCCCTGTCCTTGTGCCTCACCCCGTCGCTGTCCCTCCATCCCTGTCACTCACCCCCTCCCTGTCCCTCCCTCACTGTCCCTGGCTCCCACTCTGTCCCTCTATCCCTGTTCCTTACTTCCTGTTACTGTCCCTCGCTCCCTCCCTGTCTTTCCCTGTCCGTGTCCCATGCTCGCTGTCCCTGCCTGTCCCTGTTCTTTAATCCTTCCCTGTTCCTCTCCCGCCACCTATACCTCACTCCCACCATGTTCCTCACTCCTTAGCTCTCCATCCCTCCCTTCCTCCCTCAGTCTCCCTGCCCCTCGCTCCCTCCCTCTCCCTCGCTCCCAAGAACGGTCAGGATTCTTGGCAGTGTGGTGAAGAAAATAAGACTCAAAAGCAGCTGACCACTCTGGCGCCCTTGATACGTCAATTTTGCAGGAAGCATTCAGCTCTGGCGCGACAGCTCAGTGCTCTCAGCTGTTCATTGAAAGCTTATTGTTTCACACTGCCCGCGCACACCACCCTCCCTACAGTTACCCAATCACCTTTCCCCGTGACACTCTCCTGGAATCTCAGCGAAGGCTTTGCCTGCAGGAAGACTCCCTCAAAACTATGTCAGCCCCTGAGGTATCACTCAAGTCCCCAAACAGGTAGCTTTGGATGTGAGTTTGCTCGCTGAGCTGGAAGGTTAGTTTTCAGACATTTCGTCACCATTCTCGGTAACATCATCAGTGAGCCTCCGACGAAGCGCTGGTGTTATGTCCCGCTTTCTATTTATCTGGTTAGGATGGGAGATTGGCTCCCCTGAGAAAAAGAACAGGAAATAAATCACCAACGCAGGAAATGACATCACCAACCCAAGGAAACCTAACCTGATAAATAGAAAGCGGGACATAACACCAGCGCTTCGTCGGAGGCTCACTGTTGATATTACCTAGATTGGTGATGAAACATCTGGAAACAAACCTTCCAGCTCAGTGAACCAGCTTACATTTGGAACAAAATAAAGACCCACTCTCTTGTGGACCAAGAGGAGGAGAGCACTGTGTTGGAGGTGGACGGAAGGCGTCAGGTTGGCTGTGCACCCTTGCAACCGATGGTTCTTAATGCTGGCTTCGGCCTAACGCTGGTTCAGGGGAGCAGCCAACCTGCAGCAATGGCTGCGGCAAGTGCTCGTGCACCAGGGCAGGGGGTCCGGAACACCATCCGTGTTTCCATGAAGAAGGTGGATGAAGGTGCACCTGTGGACTGCACATTCTTCGTGAAGAGGGACCTGCAGGATTTTCCTGGAGGAGGTTTTTACGACGTAACCTTCAGAAGTGCCAAGCTTTGCGAGTGCTTCCTGGAGGTTTTCAAGGAGAAAGGAGGTGAGGGCCCCCTCTCTGTATTGACCGCTGTCCCACTGTTCGTGATGCCAGCGCAGAGGAGCTGTATGGTGACTGTAAACATGTACAACCCGCACGTGCCAGCAGTTGATGTCCTGACCTTCCTTGGAAGGTATGTGAAGGTGGAAGGGGGCCTAACCGACATCATGGAGCACTTTGGCATCTGGACCAGTAAGAGGCAGGTCAAGGTGATGCTGAGGATGGGCGCAGACGGGGACATTATACACCCACCGTCCAGCTTCGCGATCGGTGGGAGCAGGGGCTACCTGACCTACGCAGAGCAACTCAAAGTCTGCCATGCCTGCGGTAGGTCAGGTCACGTGGTGGCCGATTGCAAAGCCACCATCTGCAGGAACTGCAGGGAGGATGAACACCTTGCAAAGGAATGCCCCCAGGAGAAAAGCTGCATCCTTTGCGGGGAAGCGGGCCACCTCTACAGGGCATGCCCGCGTTGGGGGACCACCTACGCCCACGTCGCCAGCAGGGGCAATGCGGGGCCAGCCCCGCCGGAGGACTGGATGGCACCCGGACCCTGCAGGGACCCCAATAATGTGCAGGAGGGCCAGGTCGTGCAGGAGGGTCCAGGCCCGCAGGATGGGCCCGAGGCGTGCAAAGCACCCATCCAGGCTCTGCTACACCCCACCAACCAGGAGTCGATGGAGGCAGCGACAGGCGACCCAGGGGAGTGAACAACGGTCCGGAAAGCGAGGAGGAAGGTGTGTCGGCGGGCCCAGGAACCGCAAACATCAAGCGGGAAGATGCAGCTACAAGGGGGCTATAACAGCTCCTCAGATGAGGGAGATTCGGAGGGGGCCCGCCCTAAGCAGAAAATAAAGGTCTCAAGCGAGAAGGAAAGTAGCACCCCGCTTCCAGGTGACGGGAGGCATCCTGAGGCTCCCTCTAACACCCAGCCACGCGCCGCTGGGGCCCTGGAGGGGCCCCCGGAACGTCCAGACTGGAAGGAGGAAACAGCGCGTCCCCAGCATGACCCAGAGCTGGACTCTCCTGCCTCCATACCCGCGATGGGGGGATGCCACCTGGAAGGTAGCATGGATGGTTTCCTCAGCCGGGAGAGCGTCCAGCAGTTATCCGGGGCAATGGGCATGCAGGGACAGATAGAAGGGCTGGACCTTGGACTTGGGGAGGGTACTGCCATCACTGCCCACATGCGAGCATTAATGTGTGCAGAGTCAAGGCCAGCGCAAGATGTGTGTCCACTTTGGCCTACCTGACCACCACCAAGGCGGACCTCCTGTTTCTGCAGGAGTGCGGGATACCGCACCTCAGCAGGTACGGAAAATGGACCTGTGGGCCTTTGATCTGGTCGGGGGGTAATGACTGTCGCTCCTCGGGCCTGGCTATTCTGCTGCGGGGGCGCAACGTCACCATCTCTCAAGTTCAGGAGGTGGTGAGGGGCGCATCCCACTGGCTGGCATCACCTACCGGAACGCTCCCCTGAGGCTGATCAACGTGTATGCCCCAGCGGTACGGAGTGAGCGGTTGGCCATCCTGCACCGGTTTCCACCCCTGCTGGCTATGTCCAGGCTGGTCATCCTAGGCGGAGACTTCAACTGCATCATCGATGCAGATGGAAGATCCGGCGTGGGGGCAGCGGGTAGGGGGAGTCAATTGGACGTCACATCCAGATTCCTGATGTGCCTGGTGAAGGACGCCAAGCTGCTCGACGTATTCAGCACCCCTGCAGACGGAGTGCAGCAGAGATACACCTGGTCACGGCCAGACAGGTCAATTCACTCAAGGATAGACTTCCTGTTTGTGTCACGGGCGTTCTCGGTGACATCCACCGGCGTCAAGCCGGTGTTCTTCTCTGACCTCTGCCACCAGCTGGCTGACTGTTACTTACAGGATGACCAGCCAGTCGGCAAGGGGACGTGGAAGCTCAACACGACTCTGTTGACCCCAGAGAACGTCGAGGAGCTAAAGAGGGAGTACACTGGTTGGAGAACGGTGAAACCCCTCTTTGAGTCTCCAGGCGACTGGTGGGAGACCGTGAAGGAGAACATCAAGAGGTTCTTTGTCCTCAGTGGTGTTCGGAAGGCGAGAAAGAGGCTGGGAAAGCTGTCGCGACTCCAGAAACGCGTGCAGAACCTGCTCCTACTGCTGTTGATGGGGGTCGATGTCACAGAGGAAATCCGTGAGGTGAGGGGCCAGCAAGCCTCGCTCTTTGCTGCGTAGGCCTCCAGGATAATCTTCCGGTCCAGGGTCCGCTCCATGGAGCTGGACGAGACGTGCTCGCGTTTCTACTTTCAGAAGCTGCAGAAAGAGAGCTCTGTGCTTAGCCGGCTGAAGGAGGACGACGGCTCAGTGACGTCGCCTTGGCCTGACATTTTGAGGATCAGCAGATCCTTCTATGCCGGACTGTACGACACGAAGCCCACGGACAGCACGGCCTCCGAGATTTTCCATTCGTCTATCACGGAAGTCTCAGACGACGGCATGAGTGAGTGGCTGGACTGGCCGATATCCCTGGATGAGCTGACCACAGCCCTCAAGTCCTTGGAGAGGAATAGGACTCCCGGGAGTGATGGCTTACCGGTCGAGCTGTATTCCGCTTTGTGGGACCTGGTCAGCTAGGACCTGCTGGAGGTGTGCGATCGTGCGCTTCGGGCAGGGGAAATGTGCAAGTCCATGAGGAAGGGCATCATCACCCTCATTTCCAAGAGGAAGGGGGAGAGGGAAGAAATTAAGAATTGGCGTCCCATTTCACTATTGAATGTGGACTACAAAATCCTGGCCAAGGTCATAGTCAACCGGGTCAGGTCTGTCCTGGAGTCGGTGATTCACCCTGATAAAACCTGTGCTGTGCCGGGCAGGAAGATCGCTGAGAGCCTCACGCTCATCAGGGATACGATCACCTACGTACAGGACAGGCGGGTGGACACCTGCCTCGTCAGCCTGGACCAGGAGAAGGCCTTCGACAGGGCATCCGCAATTGGATCCGGCTGCTCTACACCAACATCATTAGTGTAGTCTCGAACAATGGGTGGGAATTGGACAGTTTTCCCGTCAGATCTGGAGTCAGGCTGGCTACCCACTCTCTCCTGCCTTGTTCGTGGGCTGTGTGGAGCCCTTCTCCGCATCCATCAGGAAGGACGTGAGGCTGAAGGGCGTGACTATCCCAGGCAGCGGAGGCCTTCAGGTCAAGACCTCCCTGTACATGGACGATTTCGCCGTCTTCTGCACCGATCATCGGTCGGTGCGTAGGCTATTGGACATCTGCGGCCAGTTTGAACTGGCCTCAGGTGCCAAAGTCATTAGGGGTAAGAGCGAGGTCATGTTCTTCGGGAACTGGGACGACCGCTCCTTCATCCCCTTCACCAGCAGGACAGACTACCTGAAGGTGCTGGGTGTTTGGTTCAGTGGAGCTGGGGCGTGCACTAAGACTTGGGAGGAGCATATCACCAAACTGAAGCAGAAGCTGGGCAGGTGAACGCTCCGGTCCCCCTCCATTGCGGGTAAGAACCTGATTGTCAGGTGCGAGGGTCTTTCGGCATTGTTGTATGTGGTGCAGTCCTGGACTATTCCCTGGACCTGCGCCGCTGCAGTCACCCGGGCCATCTTCCACTTCCTTTGGGGGTCGAGGATGGACCGGGTCCAGAGGGACACCAAGTACAAAGACCTGGAGCATGGGGGAAAGGGCGTACCAAACGCCACCCTCGCCCTGACGGCTACCTTTGTGTGCGGCTGCACCAAGCTGTGTGTAGATCCTCAGTACGCAAACACCAAGTGTCACTACTTACTGAGGTTCTACCTGTCCCCGGTGTTGCGAAGGATGGGCCTGGCCTCCTTGCCGCAGAACGCTCCGAGTAGTTGGACCGTTCCATACCACCTGTCCTTCGTGGAGAAATTTTTGAAGGGGAACACCTTTGACCACAAGGCCGTCAGGCAGTGGTCAGCACGGAGTATCCTCCAGACCCTTCAGGAAAAGGAGAGGGTGGATCCCGTCATGTCGTTCCCCACGCAGACTGACAAAGTCATTTTGCAGAATGCCTCATCGCCAGAACTTTCAAACAAGCACAAGGACATTGCTTGGCTGGCGGTGAGAGGGGCTCTGCCAGTGAGATCCTTTATGCATGCCCAGAATCTCTGCGCCACCGCACACTGTCCTCGAGGTGGCTGTGGTGTGGACGAGACTGTCGATTACCTCCTTCTGGAGTGTGCCTATGATCAGGAGGTCTGGAGGGGGATGCAGTGGTATTTGTCGAGGTACGTCCCGCGCAGCTCCGTGACCTCTGCCTCCAGCTGGCTGACTGTTACTTACAGGATGACCAGCCAGTCGGCAAGGGGACGTGGAAGCTCAACACGACTCTGTTGACCCCAGAGAACGTCGAGGAGCTAAAGAGGGAGTACACTGGTTGGAGAACGGTGAAACCCCTCTTTGAGTCTCCAGGCGACTGGTGGGAGACCGTGAAGGAGAACATCAAGAGGTTCTTTGTCCTCAGTGGTGTTCGGAAGGCGAGAAAGAGGCTGGGAAAGCTGTCGCGACTCCAGAAACGCGTGCAGAACCTGCTCCTACTGCTGTTGATGGGGGTCGATGTCACAGAGGAAATCCGTGAGGTGAGGGGCCAGCAAGCCTCGCTCTTTGCTGCGTAGGCCTCCAGGATAATCTTCCGGTCCAGGGTCCGCTCCATGGAGCTGGACGAGACGTGCTCGCGTTTCTACTTTCAGAAGCTGCAGAAAGAGAGCTCTGTGCTTAGCCGGCTGAAGGAGGACGACGGCTCAGTGACGTCGCCTTGGCCTGACATTTTGAGGATCAGCAGATCCTTCTATGCCGGACTGTACGACACGAAGCCCACGGACAGCACGGCCTCCGAGATTTTCCATTCGTCTATCACGGAAGTCTCAGACGACGGCATGAGTGAGTGGCTGGACTGGCCGATATCCCTGGATGAGCTGACCACAGCCCTCAAGTCCTTGGAGAGGAATAGGACTCCCGGGAGTGATGGCTTACCGGTCGAGCTGTATTCCGCTTTGTGGGACCTGGTCAGCTAGGACCTGCTGGAGGTGTGCGATCGTGCGCTTCGGGCAGGGGAAATGTGCAAGTCCATGAGGAAGGGCATCATCACCCTCATTTCCAAGAGGAAGGGGGAGAGGGAAGAAATTAAGAATTGGCGTCCCATTTCACTATTGAATGTGGACTACAAAATCCTGGCCAAGGTCATAGTCAACCGGGTCAGGTCTGTCCTGGAGTCGGTGATTCACCCTGATAAAACCTGTGCTGTGCCGGGCAGGAAGATCGCTGAGAGCCTCACGCTCATCAGGGATACGATCACCTACGTACAGGACAGGCGGGTGGACACCTGCCTCGTCAGCCTGGACCAGGAGAAGGCCTTCGACAGGGCATCCGCAATTGGATCCGGCTGCTCTACACCAACATCATTAGTGTAGTCTCGAACAATGGGTGGGAATTGGACAGTTTTCCCGTCAGATCTGGAGTCAGGCTGGCTACCCACTCTCTCCTGCCTTGTTCGTGGGCTGTGTGGAGCCCTTCTCCGCATCCATCAGGAAGGACGTGAGGCTGAAGGGCGTGACTATCCCAGGCAGCGGAGGCCTTCAGGTCAAGACCTCCCTGTACATGGACGATTTCGCCGTCTTCTGCACCGATCATCGGTCGGTGCGTAGGCTATTGGACATCTGCGGCCAGTTTGAACTGGCCTCAGGTGCCAAAGTCATTAGGGGTAAGAGCGAGGTCATGTTCTTCGGGAACTGGGACGACCGCTCCTTCATCCCCTTCACCAGCAGGACAGACTACCTGAAGGTGCTGGGTGTTTGGTTCAGTGGAGCTGGGGCGTGCACTAAGACTTGGGAGGAGCATATCACCAAACTGAAGCAGAAGCTGGGCAGGTGAACGCTCCGGTCCCCCTCCATTGCGGGTAAGAACCTGATTGTCAGGTGCGAGGGTCTTTCGGCATTGTTGTATGTGGTGCAGTCCTGGACTATTCCCTGGACCTGCGCCGCTGCAGTCACCCGGGCCATCTTCCACTTCCTTTGGGGGTCGAGGATGGACCGGGTCCAGAGGGACACCAAGTACAAAGACCTGGAGCATGGGGGAAAGGGCGTACCAAACGCCACCCTCGCCCTGACGGCTACCTTTGTGTGCGGCTGCACCAAGCTGTGTGTAGATCCTCAGTACGCAAACACCAAGTGTCACTACTTACTGAGGTTCTACCTGTCCCCGGTGTTGCGAAGGATGGGCCTGGCCTCCTTGCCGCAGAACGCTCCGAGTAGTTGGACCGTTCCATACCACCTGTCCTTCGTGGAGAAATTTTTGAAGGGGAACACCTTTGACCACAAGGCCGTCAGGCAGTGGTCAGCACGGAGTATCCTCCAGACCCTTCAGGAAAAGGAGAGGGTGGATCCCGTCATGTCGTTCCCCACGCAGACTGACAAAGTCATTTTGCAGAATGCCTCATCGCCAGAACTTTCAAACAAGCACAAGGACATTGCTTGGCTGGCGGTGAGAGGGGCTCTGCCAGTGAGATCCTTTATGCATGCCCAGAATCTCTGCGCCACCGCACACTGTCCTCGAGGTGGCTGTGGTGTGGACGAGACTGTCGATTACCTCCTTCTGGAGTGTGCCTATGATCAGGAGGTCTGGAGGGGGATGCAGTGGTATTTGTCGAGGTACGTCCCGCGCAGCTCCGTGACGTGGGACTCCGTGCCCTACGGGCTGTTTCCCGGGACGCACACCAAGATGAACATCAACTGCGCCTGGACAACCATCAATGCGGTGAAAGAGGCTCTTTGGTCTGCCCGCAACTTGCTGGTCTTCCAGCTGAAAGAACTGACCCCGACCGAGTGTTGCAGGCTGGCACACTCCAAGGTCCAGGACTATGTGCTGAGGGACGCGCTAAAGCTTTGGGCAGCCGCCGCCAAGGCGTGGTGGGGAAAGACCACGGTGTGAAACCCCTCATCTAGAATAGAAAAAAGGGCCCAATCTGGTAACTGGGCCCATCTGGCGCCTTCCCCAACTGGTCAGGGGGCCAACTGGGACTGTGCGGGGTGCGGACTTGCTTTGTTTTTTTTTCCTTTTTTTTTGCCTTTAGTTGGTGTACGTACCCCTGTGTCACCCGGAGCGGCTTGAATGACTGAGTAGGTGTATAAATGTTTCATTTTTTGTACATTTATGAATAAAGTACATTTTTTTCAAATAAAAAAAAGTGACGAAACGTCTGAAAACTAACCTTCCAGCTCAGCGAGCAAACTCACATCCAGAACCTCAACCTGAGCTACAAATCTTCTCAAAACTCGCTGACAAGTAGCTTTTTCAAACATGCAATAGAAGCAAAATTATGATCCATTTGCATTTTCCACTGCAGCGAAGAATAAATTAATTGTCTCTGTTAGACAGTCCGAAGAGATTGAGGAATGGAATCCCAGTGCAGATGGTAGTAGTGTGATTCTTACCTCCAAATTGATTGAAGCCTTAGTTCATAGGATTTTTTAGAAAGACGAATTTTTGTTCTGCAGAGAACTCCAGGCTCTGTGATGGGATAAATTGACCAGAACAGGCTCATACAGGAAGTGGGAAAGGGCATAGCCTGAGCCCTGAGGCGAGCATTTAGGGAAAATGCAACCAGAGAGCGACTGGAACTCAGAAGTGCACAACACAATGGTTCAGCAATGCAGCGCCTTTGTGGCAATAATGGTCTGAGCACTGCAATGTTGCCCACAACCAGAACCAGGGGAGAGAGAAAACAAAAATAATGTGTCACCAGGGTTAATTTTTATTGGCGTTATCTTCCCCAAAGCATCAAATATTGGCGAGTTTATTCGTATAGTCAGTGCAAGATTGTGTGACGCAAATATCAGAAACATAACGAAATCCGACCACTCACTGACAATTTGGAAAAACACATCTTGTTGAAATAGTAACACAGCAGCTCTGCATTGAATTGAAAGCCTCTTTGCATGTGAGGAGAACATGACAACCATAGCATTGCAGAGAATCAGCACGACCATGAACATTGTGGTGCTTCTTTGCTTTTACTCGTCATGGATTGCCGTCCTCAAAAGACAGCACACGTTCATTCGGGCAATTTGAACAGAACTCACCCATGCAACACCCTCAGTCCAGCAAAACACAGGCACAAGTGGGATTCGAACGCACGCCTCCATAGAGACTGGAGTCTTAATCCAGTACCTGAAACCTCTTTGCCATCCTACCCTCAAGCAGCATGTATAAATTATGAAATTCTTTTTGCAGTGTAATACAAATGAAGCAGCACAAAAACGTCTCGAGGATCTCCATTCTGCTCCTCCACTCCATTCTGCTCCTCCTCTCCATTCAAGGGTACGACAGACGCAGAAGCAACAATAATGACTTCAATCAAAACAGAAATGTACATCAAGCTGAACATATATTTTGAGGCACAGTGAGAAACAAATGTAGTGTGCCTGTGAAAATATGTTTTCGGTTACACTTCCATAAAGAAAATGTGATCTGTACAAATTTTCTGGAACTTAGATTTTTCTGTTGGAATATGAATCAGAATGTTGTTCGAAACACAAGAACTTTACAGTGTAAGTGCTACATGAACAGCACCGGACTGAAGGGAAAATGCTAAAGCTGAGCGAGCCTGGTACAAGACGATAACGTCCATCACACTTACAGTTACTGACTGTCATTTCCTCAGTCTCAAATACAGTATGACTTGGCTCCATCTTTCAGAGAGCAACTTAATGTTGTTGACTCGATAAGTGTTTTCATCTTTAATCATTTTCATAGCAGATCAGTTTTCTCCACCTCTGAGCTTTTGCAGTGATGAAGAAGGCCATTCGGCCCATCATTTCAATACAGGTCATCAAAACTCCATCAATTACAGTCCGAGTTCCCAGCATTTGGCCCACAGCGTTGTATGGCCTGACATTACAAAGGCAAATGTGTTTATCCCTGTAATCTCAAAGAAGACAACAATTGGGACTGAAGTTTGCGATGCTAAAACTGTGTTATTAACCCCTCTATTAACTCATCCTCATTTTCACCCACAGAGAGAGACACATGGACACATCCCTGAGGGTGACAGAGACCCCAGGATTATATCCTTCCCATGTACGTCACGTCCGCTCCCCGTGCCCACACACAAATTTCTGCAAGGCAAGGCAGCTTTAGATGGATCACAAACGACTTCTCCAGACAATGAGCACTGTTTCTGTGAGCTGGGGTGTAAAATAGACAGTGAGCTGAAATAGTCCCACATGCAAGTCACGTATAACTTTCAATTTTGAAAATTCACCTACCCAGTCCCTGCAGCTCCTGGGAATCTGCAAGGACGGCAACAGGCAGACATCCCTCAAGAAAAACAACTGACACAAGCAAACTCTAAACACTTTCATGTGTCATCTCTTTCTACCTCTGACTCTGCCTCACTTCCAGTTTTCTCTGACCATATGGCTCCGAGTTCAATGAGCTGCTTGATACAACCTCAGTCAGATAGTAAAGTGAATCTTTCGCTGCAAAGCAGGGCCATGGAATGTAAGGCACAAGGAAGGGTTTGAGAAACAATGGGAATGCACTTGGCTGGGCAAAAGACACAAACATTGCATCTTCCTGATTGTCCCAGATAATGATTCCAAAAATATGCAAGGTGCCAGTTATCCCCAATCCCAATATCTCAATGAATAATGTGTCTAACAGCCAAATCAGGGGAGAGTCAGTTCGATCCCTTCCTGGCTCGGTTGCGTTTTGCAAACATTATCCTATCATTTAAACTGAGCTGGCCACAACTGATTACAGACGTTTCCACCACAGAAAAAAAGATACTTCTGGCCATCAGGTCTGACCATTTGAACTCAAGCCCCTGGCTGTTGTTGGAACAAAAACAAAGCTTCTGGAAAAGCTCAGCAGGCCTGGCATTATTTGTGAAGATAATATTAGAGTTAACATTTTGGGTCTCGTGACCCTTCTTCAGGGCTGACTGTTCTCATCTTATTTCACTACAACTGGCTCACAACTTCACCGCCTCACCAAGCTTGGCCTTGCAAGTGCATATCTGAAAGCACCCTAACTTTTAATGAAGTGTTTTTTTTGTTAGTTCTATCCATACAGGCGGTGATTTACTTATTCCCATGACTGGCGATCTGAGTGAAACTTTTTGCTTTCCCTGCTTTGATTCCTGTCACAAAGAGGATAACAGTAATCAATCTTTCTTCAGAATTGCACCTAGATTTCACCCATAATCAGTGGGTATTGAACCTATGCGGGAATGTCTAGACAGATTTCAGGTCCATTACCTCAACCACTTGGCCCTGACAACCGAAGCAAATGACTATACTGCTTACCTTTTCAGGTCATGTTTCCTGCCCTGTCGCGCTGTGCATGAGTGACTCTTCACTGGGTTCGTTTGAGTCTAATTACTTCACAGATTTCTGAAGCAAATTTAGTACATGGCAATTCAGGTTGTTTCATCCCAACAGCTAAAATGAATGCTTATTTAAAAGCAAAAATGCAAATCGCAGGAAAACGTCAGCAGGTCTAGCAGCTTCGGCGGACAGACAATCTGAGTCACCATTTCTGAACTTCTTCAGAGCTTTGTTTTCTGCTTTCGGTACTGCCAGAGCTGTTGTGTTTCTCCAGCAGTTTCCTCTTTTGTTTCAGATTCCAAGCATCCCCAGCTCTTTACGGCAGCTGTTAAAACAACATTGAAATACCCTTATGGTCACTCACTGGATAAAATTTCCGTTTTTGGGGAATATTTTCCTGACTGCATTAAAACCCCTAGCTGTATAGTCAAAAGGGAACTGGTAGTGTGAGAACAGCACTTGTTCCTTCCTCAGTGGCCTCAAACCGCCAACTTCACATTTCACTGTCGAAAGCGACAGCCTATTGCACCACCAAAATGGCGAGCTCTTGCAGCAGGCCTTAAAGTGTTCTCATAGTGAATTCAAACTCCCAAATGCCTCGCTTGGCATGACAATTCCCTTGTATCAGCTGTACTTTTCCAAAATAAAACCTGGCACATTCATTGAGGAGACATGGAATCAGTCTGATCCTACCCTCTGCAGACCCATCCATATCACTGTGAACCAGCTGTCCCACGACCGGGCCCGTCTGCCTTCGACCCTTTCAGTGTCTTGTCTATTTCCGAGTTTTCTCATTGTCCCGGAGCCGAGATGAGAATTGAATTCCTGATGTGCAGGAACGAGAATTCTTTCAAGGTCTCAGATCAGTTCATGCCCTGATAACATCCGAGTCAATGTCCGAGCGTCTGAAAGAAGTGGCAGGTGTCTGGACTGTTTGTGCTCAGTCGAAAAGTTCACTCTTCATTCTCCTGTGATTCCAGTTCCCAAAGTGTTTCTTAACTTTCATAAAACCGGAGGCTGGGTTTTCTGTTTTGCTTCCTTACAATTTTCTCCCCACTGACTGACAATATTTTCCCAAAATCTCTTCTACCACGTCCGGAGATGAGGAAGTACCATTTGGTGGACAGAATCTTGAGGCTGGGAATGTTCCCTTTGGAGAAAAAACTGGAGATTTCCTGGTGCTGTAAGTAACGATGAGTTTGGGAGGGGGTGGGAATTGGCTGGTTGATCATCGGGAGAATCTGTGCCAGTAACAAGGGTCAGATGCAGAGGACTGAGATTGAAGATTATTCATGAAAAACAGCAGTTATGCAGAATAAACACACAGAATACTGCAGAAACTCAACAGGTCCAGCTGTATCGGTGGAAAGAGAAACAGCTAATGTTTTGAGTCCAGCGAGATTCTTGTTCAGAACACATCTTCCCTGAATATTCGCAAAGTACCAGACCCAAGAAAATGTGAGTGTGCTTGACCAGAAAGGTAGTTGGCAGGATTTGGGCCTACGTGGGGAAACCCCAATAGATTTCAAATCCATCACGTTAACCACTCAACCACAGTCCAAGATTTAATATTTTGCATGAAATGGCTGTAACAGGAAAGGAAAGTGTTCGATTTGTGATGTCTGTACCACGACCCTAATATTTACTGTCACCCTGTACTTGATCAGAACGGAGTCGGCTGTTGTGGGATTGAATTGAACTAAACACATTGATGAACAATAGAGTGGATGGAAAAGATCCATTTCCATGAGTGGAGAGGTTAATTATCAGGGCAATGGGTCGAGAAAGGATCATGTCCTTGTATTTTAATCGTGCCTTTCACCATCACCTAAATCACAGCCAAAGAAATACGTTTGGAGCAGATTCCTCTTTGGCAAATCTAACGTGAAAATCCGGGCAGTTGGTTTAATGAGAGGTCTGAAAAAAGAAGTTTTAAACACTTACAGCTGGCGTTGGAGACGCCGGTGAGTTCAAACCGAACTTTGAAACCTTGTATTGCTCTGATTTATACCCGGGTGTGTTATCTCAGGGAAACGAGTTGCCATTTAAATCAGAGATAAGGTGGGTGTTCTCACGCTCAGGGAGAAGCAAATCTGCAGAATTCGTGAAAATAGAGGCTATCAAGGCTCGGGATATTCAAGGCTGAGATAGCCAGACGTTTAGCCATTTTGGGAGTCAAGTCAATTGTGGGGAAAAACCTACCTGGTTCACTGATATTTTTGAGAGAAGTAAACAGCCATCCATGGCTTATATGTCACTTCAGACGCTCAGCAATGTGATTGACTTTTTAGTCCCTCTCTGGCAATTAATAATGGGTGAAAAATGTTGGCCTCGCCAAACACCGCCCTCATCCTGTATACGAATAAAGAATCTGCAGTTCTTGCTATCTCCTGTTAACAACAACTTTTCTGCAATATATCTACTGAACAACATCAGATTATCACAGCTTCACATTCCCCACTTTGAAACCCAGGGCGATAATGTGAGCCATGCCAAAACTTGGAGGGAGACACCTCGCTGGTGAAGGTGCTTCTGGTGTAAGAACAGGCACGGGAGTGTGTACAAGTCACTTTGCACGGGTTAGTGTCAAGTAAACTGGTTGGCTTTCAGGGTTTGCATCGCCCAGGCGTGGGTAGAATTCCCAGTCAGGAAGTGAAGGTTTATATCTCTTCCTGTTAACTCTAGGAATGAAAATGAGTTCCTCGTTATTCACGGAACACACACCCAGAATCTACCAGAATCAGTCCAGTGAGAGTTAGCCGACATGTTGAAGAATAATGGCAGCAGATGCACGGGAATACGACCACCACAAACTCCCCTCCAAGTTTCTCACCATTCTGAGTTTGAAATATGCTACTGTTCTCTTACTGTCGCTGCTTCTAAATTCTGGAACTCCCTTCCTCCTGGAATCAATGCTGTACCTCCGTGCCAAGGATTTTGCGTGTTCAAGAAAGAAACTCATCACCTCCATCTGTGGGGTAATTAGGGGTATTAAATCAAATCCCATTGAATGAAGTCCTATCCCAGGCATCCGGGTTCCAGTTGCATTTTCTAACTGAGCACCTACAATCAGTCAGGAACACTTTCAGAAGCAAAGTGTGGGAGTGAAACAAAAGCGAAAGGCAATGGTGGCTAGGAGAGGGCAGGGACATGAGGAAGGAAATGAGTGTGGAGCTACTGGTGCAAGGCTCACTGTTGGCTCCAATGGGTCAGGCTTTGCATTTGCTCAATTAACCAAAATGAACCTATTCCTCTTATTAGGTTCACTCAGCGTGAGTCAGCGTTTTTAATGGGCCCCGAGAGCATGAGCCTCTGCTTTTTTATCCAGTCAGCTTAAACAGGTGAAAACGTCACTTTTAAGCAAAAGCAGGAGGAGACTGACTCTTTCCGTGTATTTTCACAGGAGAATATTCAGCTGTGAACGGCCCGTGTTGAAAGTGGCGTTAGATTGAAATTCTCACTGAGTAATACTGATACAGGAAAGTTCCCCAAGTTACTGTGATTGCGTGGTTAAGGAATGGGCAAAAAAAAGTGTGTAGTAAACAGGCGAACTTGTGTTAAAATCCCAGTGGTGCCTGAGCTTCAGATTGAAGATTTCTCGTTTCAACTTCTTTGAAATACCATACTGTTGACCTAAAAGTAAAGATATATTTCGCCCTTTATTCATTCATGCAATAAGGGTGCCATTGTTTCAAGCATTTTGCCAATCAGCCATTGTTAATTATCCACCACGACTTCTGTGGTTCTGGAGTCAGATGCAGGCACAAAAAAGTAAGGATAAAAGAGGCATATAGGACATAAGGGAACTAGATGGGCTTTGGTGACCCTGAAGATGGATTTATGATCATCAATACATTTGTAATTCCAGGTATTTATTGAATTCAAATGCTGTCATCTTCTGGGGGTGATATTTGGACCTGGGACTCCAAAAGTTTACCTGGCTTTCTGAGTAAACAGTCCAGCGATAATACCACTCGGCCGTTACTTGCCATGTTGGTGGAGAGAACTGAGCATGTTTCCTCTGCTTGAGTGCAGACAGTTGTCATTTGGTGCTGGTACTCCTGTCGCCTATTTTCTCCCCATCAGGGAATGGTTTCCTGCTAACAAATAATTTATCCTGAGGTTTGGTAGGAATAACAAGGTGAGGCAGAATAAGCTGCAGGCTTACTGCCGAATATTGTGGTAATGAGACAGACACCACGAACTGATCACCCTCATTCTTTGCTGTCACCATTCATTCATTTTACCCGCAGAGTAAAATAAAATCACAGTAATCATATAATTGTGGCATTTAGTTTCTTTTTGGTGGATTAGGAATTCTATTTAGAAGTCTAATCACTCATCATGTTTTGAGGGAATAAATGTCTCCTTGCCTCAGGCCTAAGCGACAGAAACATTATTCGGAGAATGTGAACCCTTTTCCAGGCTTTACAACCAGGGTGGAAGTGGTGGTTTGCTGGGGAAGCCTCTCAGCAGCTCCACTCTCAGACATTCTCCGATTTTCAGACTTTTCAAAGATCAGCAATGGGAAATGAGGGATATAGACGGACAGAGAGTAGGAGAATATATAAGGGAATACCCAGAAACAAAGAGACACAAATAGAGGCACACATTGAGGTAGACCCTAAAAGTACCAATTCTCCATTCGATGCCGCTGCTAACGAACTGAAAGGAAAAGACAAATAAAAGCATTTAAGCAGAGCTTTTGACCACCTGAGGGTGAAGGAAGCAGCATTACAGCCGATAAACGTCTGTTAACATTGTAAAGTTGACGACTGGAAACTAATGCAACATTTTGATAAATATACTGATTCTACAAATAAAAGTGGCAATTCCCCTCGCATTATATTATAGAAGGGCATAACTGACCTCATTCTGACGGACATTCAATGGAGCTGAAACATTAACTCTGTATCTCTCCACAGATGCTGCCAGGCCTGCTCGGTTTCACTGTCAATTCCTGTTTTTTTTTTATATATATCATTCCCAGCATCCACAGTTCTTTGTTTCATGTCAGCTTGAATATCGTTTGGAACACAGTCAATTACCTCCCTGTCCCTTTCCTTCTCCTCATAGGGGAAGCGAAACAATCCATGCAATCAAATGTTGGAAGAACCAAAATGCTTCAATAATGTCTTTTAGGGAAGGAACCTGCCATCCTTACCTTGGCTGGCCTAGCTGCCCAGCCAGCGATGCCAGTTAGTGAATAAAAGTACAATGAGCCAGCAAAACTGTCATCATTAAATGCTAGGAGGGAAGATCTTCCACTCAACAGTTCAAACCGGGGTCATGGTTCCAAAAGCACCAAATCTGAACCACTGGACAACCAGAGAATGTGCGGGAGGTGCTTGCATCATTTCTCAACGGCATTGTTTTTGCCTTTCCATTTTTTATCCTTTTGGTGACAGGTCAGTTTCTCCCTGTCTTCGAGTTTTTATCACCTGGGAAGAAAGACTATCTGGGCCATTGTATCGGTGCGTGTCAGCAGTCATCTATCTATTCTAATCTCAGTTTCCAGAATTTTGTCCATGTGTCTCAGACTTATCAAGGGCAAATATCAATGAGATTAATGTTGTAATCTATGAATGCGACTGATGTTTTGTGACAGTAAAGCTGTGTTACAGCCCACTTGTGGAACTCATCCTCATGTTTATCCATTGAGAGAGATACACAGACGCATCCCTCAGGAGTACACCCATTCCACGTGCTTCACATTTACTCTCTGTCCCAACACATGTTTCGCTGACAACAGGCAGATTTGCATGGAACACTAGCAAGTTCTCCAGGCAATGAAACCTGTTGTCGTGAGCTCCGAAATGAAAATAACAGTGAGCTGAAAAGGTCCCCAACACTGCTCATGCACAACTTACAATTTCATACTCTAGCTTTTGGGAATACCTACTATACGTTCCAACTTCAGGTGAACGTGTCACCTGACTAGTATTGAAAATGGACAAACTGTGCTTGAGCCAGGCAGGAGCCGAACCTGCAAGGTTCTGATCCAAAATCAGATGCGTTCTCCATTACGCCACTGGCCCACAGTAGGCAACTGGCTTCTTGCCGAGTTGAGATGTTTACAGGGACCAAGGTGGTAATGTGATACACGAGATGAGCACCAGCAAAGGCAATCTCTGTCACTGCTTCGCTTCAATGGACCCCATTTTGGGAAACGGTAAATCTCACTTGCAAAAGAAACAAATTTATCCTCAGATGTCTGCTTCACAGTCACCTCTTTATCCACTGAGACTGGCCATTGTTTTATTCAGTCACTGTGCTAGTTTACAAATCAATCCATTGAAATGTAATTTACAACCATTATAAACGCTAAAGCTCCATCAGGTGAAGTGGATGCATGTGATATATTTGCAGGAAATACCCTATGGGAACACAGACTGAAATTGCTTTCATAAAGAACCACCCCCTTGCTCTCCTGAACATAAAAAAATCAGAGGCAACAACGGCTAATGCAGGATTCAAGCCAGCAGCTTCTAACATTTCTAACAGCCCGCTGATGTGAGAAGCAGAACAGAAGACCAATGGTGCTGTCTGCCGCCAGCCCACTTAACAATAAATGAGGTGTTGATCAGGCAGTGTTGGTGTTCCTACCTTCGCTGTAGGAGACAAAGTTCAAGTTTTATCTGCTCCAGAGGTATGTAATAACGTATCTGAACAAGTTGCTGAAAACAAATCTATTCCCTGTGGCTTCAATGAACATCTTCTCGTTCTGACACCATTCTGCTGGGGTAGACCTCTCTCCATCGGCAGACGCATTCAACCATTTGGCCACGGGCAGGCAGTGCTGGGGTGGGTGGTATACACTTTGTTGCTGTCTCTCAAACACTGGAAGAAGGAAATCGCAGAAGGGGTGGAATCAGACTTGTCCAGCAAATTGTAAATGGTGATTTGGAACTTGCATCAAATAACATTTATCAGAGGCAGACAGAAAAAAAGAGAGCTGCTGGGAAAGATAGAAGTCAAAACTACAGATTAGTCTCTACAGCAACTTAAAATGTGATCTTTCTGTGCAGCCTGTTTTGAAGATCAGGATTTGTCTGCACACAGGGCGTCTGTTCGTTTGTGATCTCCACAGCAGGAGTTAATGTCTGACACCAACAGACCCACGTTAACTGAATCTGAGTGAAGCACTCGCTCACTGAGAGACATCCCCATGGGCCCTGAGTTGCGAGGCTGCAGACTGTACAACATGGGAGGGAGGGTTAATAATGAGCCATTGTTTCTCCCCCACCCGCTCCCTCACAGAGACAGGGAGAGTGATATCATAAACACATGGCGTCATTCCCGTGCAGAAAGAAGCCGCTCAGCCCATTGAATCCATGGCATCTCTCTGCCTCTTCTATTTCTCTGTCATTATTCACAATCTATGATATCTGTCCCTAGTAATGGTGAACTGTATCTGTGTCATGATGCAGTCTCCAATATCCTGATCCTTTTGTCATTCACATCTGAAACAGTGTGGGGAATTACTGCCGGGCATGGCAAAAGAGACTGCAAGTGAAGTGTTTCTACTTCACCGGTTTATTCCCATCTCAGAGAGGAAGCTTTACATTCCATTCTGAGCAGACCAACTGAGAACAGGAGAAGAGCATTCAGACCTTCACAAGTGTATCAGCTCACCTGTGTGAACTTGGCCAGGGCATCAGCATGAGATATTTATTTCAGATACATGAAGCTGAGGGAAGCAGGCAGCTGACTGAAACTCATGGCAGAGTTCACTGCAAAGCACAATGCTCACCCGTAGAAAAGAGCAGACGATGGTTTTGATCCATCGAAATCTGGGTGAGGAATACAGCAGACTTCTGCTGCACCACTCCACTACCTTGACATGTGGGTCTCTCGGGCAAATAATTAGCTTTGCATCTGGAGTGCGGCATTCCCATTCGAGTATGATGTTAAAGGGTCTGCACTTTCATTTTGTTGCTCAGACGTGTCACAGCTGTGTAAATGTAGCTTTTTTTCTACTTTTCCACATTCTGTTGGATTATCTATGATTTCAGTCAGAATCACAAAACTTGTCACATCTCAGATGGAGGTCATGCACCCTACCTTAGTTACACCGCGTCTCCACAATAAGCAAATGATTATCTATTTTAGTATCAATCTTTTGCCTTCTCCCTATAGCATCTGCGCAGGTACTTGTAACATAAACGCCCAATTCCATTTAGTGTTGATTGAATCTGCCTGTGTCACTGCCAGAGCGTGATTTACCGACTCGAACCACTCCTTGTGTGAGAACGTTCTTCCTCAAGTCACTTTTACTTTGTTTTCCTCATGCCTTCAAATCTCTGCCTAATCGTCCTCAATCCTTTCAGGCACGGAGTGGTAGCACTTTCATGCCTTTATTTCCTCTGTCCATGCTCTTCATGACTTGGAAAGCTTCATTCGGACCACTTTGCAGCCTTCTGTTCCCCACGAACTGTCTAATCTTTCCAACCCATCTTCATTTCTGACATACAGCTACATTTTAAACCTTCAATATTTGGACCTATCTTCGATGCTCCATACTCACAACACCTTCAATGCCTCCAGAAACAATTCTTTTGATGCAACCTGGCCTGTTTTGTTCTTCCTCTTTGTGGAACATTCAAATGAACCTGTTCAGCTCTATATCCAGTCACTTCATGATCCTACTTTGTGAAGTTTCACGCTTCAGCCTAAGAATTCATTCAGAGTCGGTTTGCCTGTGTGAACCTTCTAAAACTCTTGTTCTTCCTTTGAACAAGTGTATCCCTTGGCTGGGTTCGCTGCAATGGTGCCTCTACCCTGTCCCAAAGTCAGGCAGTTCGACTTCATTTCACGAAGCTGCTTTTTGAGATAATTAATTGGGTACTTTGGCAAAACCGTCTGGTTGTTTAGGAGATAAAACTGGGCCTTCTGGCATTTATAAATGCGTAAGGCCCAAAGCAAGAATCGTACCCCTGATCAATGAGCCACCAGTGGACCACAGGGGCCAATCCTCAACCAGCTGGGACTCCCTTTGTGTGATGTACATCCCACAAAGCTTCAGGAATTCCAAGGATCAAACAGTTTCCCGAACCTTCATTGTTCTTGCAACAAAACCAAAGTTGCTGGAAAAGTTCAATACGTCTGGCAGTATTTGTGAAGGAAAATCAGGGTTACTGTTTTGGGTTGGGTGAATCTTTCTCCGAACTGACTGTTTAGACTTATTTCCCAGGACATGGCTCACAGCTTCACCATGGTTGGCCCTGCAAGTGGATATCTTAAAGCTCTTTAACTTTTATGAAGATTTGTGCTTGTTCTGCCATATCAGGCAATGAGTTACTTTTGCCACTGTTGGTAGTCTGAATGAAACGTTTTGTTCGTGCTGCTTTGATTCCTGTCACAAACAGAACGGAGGAAGCAAACAGCCCTCGCATTCGTTCCCAGCTTTTACCCATAGTCAGCAGGATATGAATCCGTGCAAAAACACCCCAATGGTTTTGAAAAGATTAACCAAGAGTTGCTTTTTATATTAACAGCAGAGTTCATACAAGGAGCCCATAGATGAAATGTACTTGAATTTTCCAGCGCACCCAAAAAGGGGTCAAAAAGGTCATAGCTTAAGTTCAGACTTCACTGTGTGTAATAAATGAGCATGGACTTCCTATTCATTGATTAACAGGAGACACAGAATCGCGACTAAAGGTATATTTCATGTTGAAATACCCACACCCCACTACTCACCCACCGTACTCTTAAGTACACTATTTGTTGGGCACTGTTCTCTCGGAGATCTTTTAACTTGATGTAATTCACTAAACCTGCCACATTGTACATTACCATATCTAAATTAGCCACATCCCACATCCTACCCCAAGTGCATCTTTTGCCTCTTTGAACAGATATGGAAACATTTTTCACTTAAATTTATCACCTTCATAAAAAAGGGGCTTTATATTGTATCAAAAGTCAGAAGCCATTCTTTACTTGGCGCAGATTTATTTACAGAGTTCAACATTATGGGTGTGTAGTTCCTTACTCAGCTCTGTGTCTGTAAGGTCCTTGTTATTAGTTCTCCAGTCACCAAAGAATGTGTACATAATATTTGATAAAAATAACCAACTACAGTCAAGGTCACTAAAACATTTATCATCTGTGTGGCTGCCAAGAAATCTCAGTAAGTGGGATGACTGATTGAATCCGTTCTCACACTCAGAACAAATACATGGTTTCTCTCCCGTGTGAATTCGCTGGTGTGAGACCTGATGGAAATACTGACTAGATCGCTTCCAACACTTGGAGCATTTATTGACATCTGCTAAGTGTGATCTCACTGATGTATAGCAGGTAGGATGTTTGAGTGAACCATTTCCACACTCAAAGCAATTATCGAGTCCGCGAGATATTCAGCACAGAAACAGAGTTTTTGGTGCTTCTCGTCCATGCCGACCAGACGTCCAAAATTTAATCTGGTGCTGTTTGTCAACATGTGGCCCATATCCAGATGAACCCTTCCTATACTTGTATCCATGCAGTTTTTTTTAAAATGTAGTGTTTATACCAGCCTCCACCATTTCCTGTGTCAGTTCATTCCATACACACACCATCCTGTGTATCAAAACATTACACCCTATGTCCATTTAAAATCTTTACCCTCAAACCGCAAACCTATAACCTCAAGTTTGGACTCCCCTACCCTGCGAAAAAGACCCATGATTTTATTAACTTCCAAAAGGTAACCCCTCAGCCTCCAACACTCCAGTGTAAAGAGCTGTATTTTATTTAGCCTCTCCTTCCGGATCATCTGCTCCGACCCTGGCAACTTCACTGTAAAACCTTTCATCTTTCCTTGAGCAGGGAGAAGAGGATTGAATGCAGTTTGTAAGGTTTTGTCTGTGTGTATTAACGTGGTTAATGTATGCAGAGAGGATGAACACATCCACTTTATCTCGCCACTTTAAATTGTGAAAATATCGTTCTTAAAGCAGTGTAAGAGGAGACTGTATATTTCTATGCATTTTCACCGGAAAGGTTCAGCTGTGAACTGCCTGTCCTTAAAAAAGCGGTGTTTGACTTACATTCTCACTGATTAGCATTGAGGTAGATTTTAAAAAGTGCAAAATTTCTGTGTTTAAGTTCATGAACATATGGATTGGAGCTGAAGCAGCTTGTGTGGTGCTGAAGCAGCTTGGGTGGTGCTGTGGCTTAGTTGGCTCATGTGCCTTTCTAATAAACAGCATAGCTGCAGTTTGAGTCCTACAGGGGCCCATGGCTGAGATTGATGGCATCTTGTCTAAACCTCTTGTAAATAGTGCCAGTTGCTTGGTTCCAGAAAGCTGAAATGGCTTACGTCTTGTGTTTAAACTCAATGCATTATTATTCCTCTGCTCCCACTCTAGCTGCCTGAGCCTAACCCAACTGGCTGTTTTGTTTGTTGCTGTTTTGTGAACTGTAACAATTAACAATTGTCGGCTAATCAGAGAGAGAAATTTTGGTAAATATCCTGATTTGACAGATAAACTTGATAACTTTGCTTGAGATGATATGATTGAAATGCATAACTAATCTAGTTCCAATTAACGATCTGTGGACCTGAAAGGTTTCCTCTCTTTCTCTCCAGAGAAGCTGCCAGACCTGCTGAGTTTCTCGGTCAATTCCTGTTTCTCTTTCAGACTTTAGGAATCTGCAGTTTTTTTACTTCTGTTAAGTTGCATAATTTCTGGGACAAACCAGCCCATCTATCGGCTCCAGAACTTTTTTCCTGCTCCTGAAAATCAGTCATCACAATAAACAAGCAGAATAAAGCTCCCATTCCCTGTCCGAAAACGGAACCCAGCCTGCGGCAGTGAAAGCGCCAAATTCTACCCACTGCACCACCAGGAAGGGTACTTCAGACTCTTGTATCTTTTCTCACAGCACTGCCTCTGATTTCGGATTTTGTACCATTTTGGCTGCAGATCAGTTTCTACCTTTAATCAAAATGCCATTTGCCTTTTTGGTTCCCTGCTGCACCTGCAATCCTACTTTTAGCGATTCATGCACAAAGGCACCCAATTCCCTCTTCACAGCAGTGTGCTGCATTTTTTACCATTTAAAACATAGTCCATTTTGCGTCATTGCTACCAAAATAGATGACCTCACACTCATCAACATTGTACTTCATCTGCCAGGCCTTTGCTCACTCACTTAGATTATCTATGCCCCTCCGCGGACTTTTCGTGTCTTCTGCACACTTTGCTCTATACTCTACTTAGTTTCATCTGCAAATTTTGACACACCACACTTAGTCCCCAATTCCAAATCATCTGTGTAAATTGTAAACAGTTGTGGTTACAGCACTGATCCCTGAGGCACACCACTCACCACTGACCACAAACCAGAAATAAACACCCATTCACCCCTACTCTTTGTTTTCTACTGGTCAACCAATCCTCTATCCTTGCCAATACTTTACCTGTCATACCGTGCAACTTAATCTTCTATAGCAGCCTTTGGTGTGGCACCTTGTTAAATGCCTTCTGGAAATCCAGATCCACCACATTCACAGATTACCCATGGTCCACATTGCAAGTAAGGTCCTCAAAGAATTCCACCAAATTAGTTATAAACATGACCCATTCCTCATGAGCACATGCTGGGTGTTCAATTTATGTCCAGATGTCTTGCTGTTTATTCCTTAATGATAGATTTAAGCATTTTCCCCACTACCCAAGTTAAGCTAACTTACCGATAGCCACCTGCCCTTTGTCGCCTTATTTCTTTCAACAGTGACATCACTGGCTGTTTTTCAATCTGCGGGAACCACCCCAGAGTCCAGTGATTTTTGGTGAATAATTACTAGTGCATTGCTATGTCTCCAATCACCTCTTCTAGTACCCTGGGAGGAAGTTCATCAGGGCCAAGAGGCATGTCTACATTTAGCCCCATTACCTTGCCCAGCACTGCCTCCTTAGTGATCATGATAATCTCTATCAGAATCAGTGAGAGTTTCACATCAGAAGTGAATTAAATGGGAAGAAACATTGGAATGCATCACTTTCATTAGCTCAGAAACAGTACTACATAAATGCTCTTTATTGAAACATACAGGTGTTATTGGCAATGTAACGGATTGGATGCAGAAAGGTCCGTTCCCTTCTGGAGCCGTCTGGGAACAGAGTGTCTGATATCAGAATGGAGGTCGCACATTTAAGGCAGAGTCGAGGTAAAATTTATTCTCTCAGATGGTTGTGAATCAGTGGATTCCTTTACAGATGATGGTTGTCAAAGCTGAGCCACTAAGTGTATTTAAGGCTGAGATCGAAAGATATTTAGCAGGAAGTGAATCAAAGGTTACGGAGAAATCCAAGAAAGTGCAGATCAGGATTTTCAGATCAGGATTATCCGCTCATTTAATAGCAGAGCAGTCTTGATGGGCTGAGTTGTCTCTTTCTACCCCGAAATTGCATGATGTTATTATGAGGCTGCAAAACTGACTGGAGTAAAAATTGCTTTGAAAGAGGCAGACCCCCTCAGGACAGTGAGCCGAGGTGAGATGTGCAAAGCGGAGAAAACAAAAGGGCAGACATTATCAGAAGTGGCATTCGAACCCACGCCTCCAGTCAGAGACTAGAATACCCAGCTTGAAAGTGGAAGGAGTTTATCCCTTGAGTCTGGCGCCTTAGACCACTCGGCCATCCTGACATACTTTGGTTACGCCCGAATGATCTGTATACCAGGGTAAGCAGGGAAAAAAACAGTCTTCAGCACCCACACTGAGCCTGGCTCCATGAGGCCCACAGTCACATCTCACAACCTACCGTTGCCCTTCACATTCCCTGACCTCCCCTGTTCTTGGCTTAAACAAATTACACCTCAAGCAATTGCAGCTGACATTGCTGATGTAGAACTGTAATATAGATTGAAGCGATACCGTCTGGTCTATGACATAATTCTGCTTCTAAAGATCAGTCAATACTTCATTGTAATTATTCTTAATTTTAATCATGAGCACGCCATGGCAGTGAACGCACTGAATCCTAATCAGCAGACAACGAGGGAAGACTTCTATCTCAATTAACCTGGTCACTGCCTGATTCAGCATTGCATCTCTCAACCTTCTGCACATGATCCCATCAGCTCCATCTCGATATTGTCGCATTGTCTTGGTTTATAATGCACAGACGATCCTGTCATCTATTACATTGCAGCTTCTAATGCATGAAACTCTACCTTACAGGGCACAGTCTGCACTCTGTAGCGCAGTATTGAAAGCAATGTTCCTGTAAAGCACTGTTCGTGAGTTTACTTCGAACTGGAGCATATGAGAATGTTTGTACAACTGCCGCATCTAACCTCCAAAGCAGCACTTCTACATCATCTGAAACGATGTCAATGTCATTTCCCCCACAGGCCAGCGGTGAGGTGAGGTGAGGTATTATAAACTGTAGGTTGACAAGGAAACAATGGGGGACCAACACGGAGAGGAGTGCACCCGAATGCTTTATTTCTTTGCTGTAATCAGATTCTGGTTTTGAAGTGTGAAATGGGACAATATAACCCAAATGGGTGAAACCCTACTTTCTGGGGGTTGGTCTCTGCTGAGGCCTTAGTCACCTTCTGGGAAATGTGTCTGTGTATTACCTTCTGAGGGTGAACATGTAGTCCACTTCCGCAAGGAAACGTGAACATCTCAAACGGCCGGTCCATCGCCTCGTAACACACAAGGCTATGGGCAAAGGCTGGAAGTTGGGGTGTTGAGCCTCTTTCTGTGCTGTAAAACACAATGATTCAATCATTTTGCAGGAGAAACAACAGTCGCAGAAAAAAAAAAGCCAGAAGTTACCCAGTGGTGGGTATGTGCGCACATACCCACCGCTATCTCTGGTGGTCTAGTGGTTAGGATTTGGCGCTTTCACCACCGTGGCCCGGGTTCGATTCCTGGTCAGGAAGTCAAGTTTTATTTTTCCTGACGGTGACAACGCAAAGGCAGTGCAGCTCTGTCTGCAATCCTTTCAATGTCTGTTACTGCCCCCGAGAACATCAGGGTCCATGTTCCAGCCGCTTAAAGAGGGGAAAGGTGCCTTAGCCGTCACTGCTCAGTCAGGCTACTCACCTTTGTGTTGTGCTGTTAGCAGGGACATCAGCAGGAAGGGGAACATTCACAAGATAAACAACCAGCGAAGATGATCACAGTCGCCACTTCAATTCAATTGTCTCCCCTGTGTGTCGCAGTGAGTTTCACTGCCATTTGTCGGCAGGAAGCTACAATTCACCCGATCGAGTCTGCTCAGCCAGTCAATGAGATCGCTGCTGATCTGTTAAATGTCAACTCCGCTTTCCTGCTTTTCCTCCATAACCTGAGATAAACTCGAGCCTAATCACAACTTCATATATTCCTGATATTTTTTTCGAAGTTTAGATTACTTCAGTGACCTATGCATGTTTGCATGAAATTGAATAGTATGAAATGAGCAAATAAAAAAGGCCTTGCCGCAATTTAACCCAATGTACGGTCAGCCATATGACAAAAGTAAGAGAGCAAAAACGTTACCTCCATTTCTCCCAGCACAGATTACTCTCTTGACAAATTGAGCATCTGCAGCATTTTTCATCATAATTGTGACATTTTCACGGACAGATCCTCCCTCAATCCACAAATAACTGTGCAGCCAACAAGTATGTTACCTCAGATTAAAATTTGTGAATATCTTTTCATACAGCCAGATACCCCAATAATCCCTGCTCCATGTCAATAAAAGGTGCTGCAGGTGAGGTTGGAGGTCACAGACTCGGCATTTCATGCGTCTCTACACCACCACAGAAGGACCGCGCACTCACCATTTGTGTCACTTCTGTCTGTATCACCCTGATCACTACCTGATTCAACATTTCCTCTCATCATTCTGCAGATGATCTCCGCGACTCGGTCTCGATTTTGTCACATTGTCTTGGGTCATATTGCGCAGACTACCCATTCATCTATTATCACAGCACATGTCTGCATGCTCATTGCCATCTCCATTTCCGGTTGTATCTTCGTGGCTGGGTCACTGAGTTTCTCTGGTTCTGGGCCCATGAACTGGGATTATATGATTGTATGCAGCAATGGTTACTTCCTTGTGTGAAGGAGCTGATGGAGTATCAGACGTTAAACTAGATTCCTATTGAAAGGTACATGTCAACAAGAGCCTGCACTATTCCCGAGTCTTTGATATTTTACAGAAATCTATCAATCTCAGTCTTCATTGATGGAATCTCCACAGTCTCTCGTAACATCGTAGTTACAGATTCCAGCTCTCTCTGAATCTCCACATTACAGTGCACTGCTTGGAAAGAGTTCCTGGTGTGGATATGGTGCCGTTCCTAACATAGCCTCTGCCACTGTAGTTATTGCTCTTTAAATGCAAGCTAATCCATGTGGTGCCGTGATCATATAATGGTTAGTACTCTGTCTTGTGGCTGTAGCAACCTCGGCTCAAATCCAAGTCACAGCAATGGGTGCTTACTGCATTTCTTAAAAATGTATTGTGCCATGGGCTCCAGAAATGCAGAAAGTATCAGACATTTTTATGTGAAAATATTCTTTGAGGTGGCGACAATCATCTCTCAGCCCCGGCTCTCTCACATATCTGCATTTGATGTGTCAGAATTCAAAACTACCTCTTGGAGAATTCTCTCTCTCCTACAATCACTAACTCTCCTTTCCATTCCTCCTTTCACTTCACTCAGGCATTGCACAATCGGACCCTCATTTTCACAGTGACATCGTTCAGCCTGCCCTATTTTGGTCAACGATGCGGGTTGCACATGCCCCAGTTACACCAGTGGGACCTTCAAGCCAATTGATCCATTTAGATCCTGCGGTTGTGAAATCAAATGGCATGTAGAAGCTTTTACTGACATAGGCCAATGCTGATTGGAGCGTCAGACGCAGGAAAAGTGCACAGGGCAATATTGGTCAAAAGAGACTTTGTTGGAAAAGACCATTTTCTGTGGATTTCTGTGTCATTTATTTAATTTGTTAACTCAGTTACAGCTAGAATGTAGTGCGCAGCCCTGTAATTTCCATAGGATGAGGGATGTGATGGCACTGGAAACAATGCAGAAGAGATTGATTGGGATACAGTGTGAGCTGAAGAGCTTCCGTTAGGAAGAGAGATTGGACAGACTGGGATTGTTTTGGATGTGAGTTTGCTTGCTGAGCTGGAAGGTTCGTTTTCAGACATTTCATCTTCATTCAAGGTAACATCATCAGTGAGCCTCCAACGAAGCACTGGTGTTATGCCCCACTTTCTATTTATCTGGTTAGGTTTCCTTGGGTTGATGATGTCATTTCCTGCGTTGGTGATGTCATTTCCTGTTCTTTTTCTCAGGGGATGGTAGATTGGGACAACACATCCATCCTAGGACAAGCCAAACAGAGACATGCAAGGAATGCCTGGAAGCATGGCATTCCAACCGGAACTCCATCAACAAACACATTGATTGGCTCCAGCAGCGAAATCCCAAACCCGCACTTTTCACTTTCAATATTCACTATGTAGTCATGGTCGCGAAAATAACACTGCCGCTCTCGAAGGTTCATCCTGTTACAAGAAGTCCAATCTCATGAAGTGTAGCTTTACTTTTTGTAACTTGATAGGGTAATCTGGGAAAATTAAAATGAAACAAGCAGAGCTGGCTCAGCATTTGAATCCAGGGCCACTCACATGCTAGTTAAATACAAACCCCGAAGCGCGAATCATACTTCTGGACCAATGAGCCAGAAAAGCCCCTGCATTTCTGCCACGTTACCAGGTGTGAAGCGAATGGCCATTTCAAGAATATCTTTTCATTCTGTCTCCCTGCTCCCGGAATGGTATTGTTAATCCGCTAACCTATGGCCGGGCATTCTCCTTTGGTGGATTATGGAACCATTTTCTTCCACTTGCGAAAAACACTGGGGGAAGGAAGTGGACATGTTCTTTTCTACTCCTTCCCAAACACATGGGGCTCACTGACTTGAATATAGTGGGACTTGGAAAATTTGATTGTGAACTTCCAAGTGTTTGTTCGCAGAGATAGAAAAAGGCGCTGAGCTTGTTGGAAAGAGAGAAACGGACACCGGAGATTTCCCTAAATTCAGTCAATATGAGTTTTTTTTTTCTATGCAGCCTGTTTGATGTTCAATATGCGTCTTCACACAGAAATCTTGCAAAATCCCATTATCACCAATAACACAAGAGTCGGTTTGTTTGCTGCAGCTGGACAGGCATTAATACCTGACACCAATAGCCCCACATTAAAAGAATCTGAGTGAAGCTGTCGCTTATGTCGTCAATCCCGTACAGAAGACAGCCGTTCAGCATATCGATCCTATCGAAACTCTGTCGCTTGTATCTCTCTGGGATTATTCAGGAGTGGGGATATCTGTCGTAAGGATGGTACCTGTTTGTGACTCTGCCTCTGATATACTGATTCTCGATTTGATTTGTAATTTTCACGTGAGCCCCTTGTTATTCACAACTTGCTATTTCAACGGGAGGATGCTGCTGTCCAAAACAGCGTGGAGAATTGCTGCAGGATGTCCTCAGCATCTAAAAGACTGCAAATAAGGTGTTTCAGCTTCACCAGATTTTTGTGGAGGACTTATTCAATGTTAGATTGCGCGGAAAAACGTGCCCAGGCACTTGTTTCATTTTCAATGAGTACCTTTGCCATCTTCACTGTATTGGCACCTCTGCCCCATCCTTACTTCAGGAAGTTCGACCTCATTAGACACGGCCCTTTTGTTCCCGGAAAGCTGATCGTGCGAGTTGAAGACCAGAAATCCCGGAGTTCCACCGGGTACATCTCGCATAATCCACGCTATATCACCCCCAAAGCGAGAATCATACCCTAAGGCCAACGAGCCATTGCCTGAGTGACATCAGCAGCCCCGGGCCAGCTGAGACTCACTCAGAGAAAAGTACATTCCACTTTGCTCCTGGGATTCAAAGCAGCAAAGAATTTCCATTCTGTATCCCTGCTCTCGACACAGAGCATAACATTCAGATTCACCGTTAATGTGAAGGGAGACTGTGCGACTGTGGCTTCTGCAGTTGAATAAAGATGACTGTACCTGTGTCCACTAGCAGGAAAGGAACTGCTGTTGATTGGAAACATCTCTTTCTGAACTCATTGTCATTCTGCTACAAAGGGAGGAGCTGGGAAATCCTGATGCAATGAAAAATAACATTCCAGACACACAACAGGCGTACTTACCAAACAGCGGGCTGATACTAGGGAAGTCAGAATGAGGAGAATTTTTGCAATTCGTGACTCCAGTGGTTATGACTGCTCCGTTAAGAGTCTGTGAATGTCTGAGATTATTAGATTGTAGCAGATTAAAATTGCCAAGCGCTCACGGGATAGTGCAGAAGAATGTTGTTAAATTAAAAGGTCATTCATGATCTCAGTGAACAGCAAGGCAGGCTTGAAGTTTGCAACTTATGTCCATGTGGAATGAAAATACGTTGATAGGTTTGTTCTGAATTGAAGTGTTCACTGGAAGCTGGAAGCGGAGGGGGATGCAGGCCAACCAATTCAGATGGGACTGCAGGAGCTGCAAAGTCCTTGTACGGGAGATTGCACAGCACAGAGGAGAGAAGTGATGCATTGAATTTTGGTTGGGAGCCCAGCATCCTTTCACAGATCAGGGTTTCCTGGGATATAAGACATTATAATGAACATGGATAGCATTTACTTGGATACAAAGGCATCATGAAAGACATGGTCTGGGTTTGTTGGGATATGAAGACATTAAGGAAGACACCGACAGAGTTAACTGGGGTTTCAGAAACATGATTAACTTTGTTAACTGTTTCCTGTTATCTCCAACAGAACAAATTTCTAAGTTGATTTTATTATTACATGGGCCAAGGTTGTAAATGCTATGCACTGTTGATGCTGTCTGCTCTCACCAATCCCACTTCTCTCCAGGAGCTGTGAAAATGATGGTCTGAATTGCTTTCTCCCGTTCTCTGTCACTGTGGGATCATTTGAATAATAAAATATATTCTCTGAGCTGTGAACAACGTGTTGAAGTTCATAGAGAGCAGATACAGTGTGTTTGAGAGACAGGACCCCTTTCAGTAACACCCCACGCTGAATCAGACAGCTGCTCCACCCTTGCAACATCGAGAAGGACACAGACACAGCTCCCCATTAGTAGAAGAGATCGTTTGCCTTCCCGGTAACTCTGCATTTCTCGCCCTCTCTCAAATGCAGTAATTTGGGCAAGGTCCCCAATAGAATGGTATTTTCTGTGCAGGTGCAATCTCCCTTTTGTACAGCCTTCACACTTTCCATATTTCACACTCTCACTACACACGTCCCCTGTCTCGTAAGACCGTGTTGACAGAGAGCTGAAGAGCACATTCATGCTGTTCTCTGCCAGCATGGCCTGCCAGTGGAAGATCGTTTACTCCAGCTGCAAATGGAGAGAACGATGTCCTGGGGGAAGAGAGCTTACAGAAACTCCTGGGAGAAGGGGCTAAGAATGGGAAGAAGCTATGAATAAAACTCAGTGCTTCTTTTGTGTTAATGGCACTGAGCTGTTGCTAGTTCATTGGTTTTGAGGTATGATTCCTGTTCTGTGTAGATTAAGTAGGGATATCTCTCGCATTCGAATCACAGGTAGTCCCTGGCGTCATGTATCTTGTTCCATTCTTCACTTGGGAGGTCTGATTGTTATGAGACCGAGTTCATCCTGGGATCCCTCAGGTCCTCTGTGGCGAGTATTTCGTTTTAAATTGTTCAACGGAAAATCATTCACGGATGAGGGCGTTGTTGAATAGGCAAGCATTTATTGTCCATCCCTAATTGCGCAGATACATGGTCAATCAGATTGCCCGTTGGTCTGAAGTCACAGGTAGGGCAGGCCCGGAAAGGATGGTAGTTTCCTTCTCTGATGGGCATTGGTGAACCAGATGTGGTTTGCCCCAACAATCAATTCACGGTGATCATTAAATTCCTAATTCTAGATATTTATTGCATTCGAATTCTACCATCCGCTGTAGTTTTGAACCCGGGTCCCCAGAACGTTGTCCAGATCTCTGGATTCACAGGTCTGCCCATTGGTCTAGGGGAATAACTCTTGCTTAGGGTACTCTATAGTGATGACTTGTGAGAGGTCCCTGATGAGACCCGGCTCCTGGCTTCACTTTTGCGACAATGCTGCATGAGATTTCCATAAAACCAGCTTCGCAAAAAGAGGTCGGGTTGCCTGAACTGGTGATGGGGCAGAGGGCCCATTGCAGTGAATAGGGCAAAAGGAAGCACTTGTTCAAAGCAAAAACAAGTGTTTCTGGTTGTTCGCCCACACATTCTGTCTGTGACTGAGTCTTGAGGGCTTCAAACTTCTGGCAGTGGGGATGTGAAGAGATTGGAGACAGCCTTGAACAGATTCATATAAGTAGTGCTGTGTGTGAGGAATGTCAGCAATGAGGATGGATTGGAAAGTTGGGAACGCTCTCCTTGGAGAACAGAAAGGTGAAAGCTGGTCAGCTTGAAAATTTGAACTCAGAGTGGTAGGGTCTACCTGCCAGTACTAAAGACACAGATTCAATCAACACAAAAGGGGATTTGACAGTTATGTTACAAGTAACAATGGGTAGAGTTACACGGAGAAAGCAAGAAAATTATACTAAAAGAGACACCTATTTACTCATTGTGAAGAGCGGTACAGCTAAGGTGGGCTGCATGGCCTCTATCTGTGTTGTGACAAATTTTGTGATTCTGAGTGAAATTAGAATGTGGGACTAACAGAATGTGGGAAATTAGACAAAGGTTATGTTTGCACATGTGAGATACATCTGCACAACAGCATATTACACAACAACAAGAAAGGTTTTAGAATTCATTCTTGAAGTCACATGCCACACATCAAATGACCCCCTAAAAATGCCCACAATCCTGCCACACAGAGTGGCGCAGCAGAAGCGTGCTGGGCCCTTAACCCAGGGGTCTATACATCGTAGCCGTCCTCTGCTATTTGCTACAGGCCCATGGCATTTTGTTCTGCACTTTCTGTTACGATGAGCTTTCTGCTTCGTTTGTCTAAGATAAATCTTTCATACTGATAGACAAATGAAAAGGCACACTTGTCAAGGTCTCAATACTTTTCTCTTGTTCACCATTGGCCGTCTCTAAATTGCGATTACACTAGTGCAGCTGAGACAAAATACTTCCAGTTATTTTTTTGTTTCCAAGGCCTGCAGTAATTGCACAAGCTGTTTCAGACAAGAAGAACAAGACGATCATCATGCTGCGGATAGCGTCACAACACAGACACATTCACCATTATGGGAAATAATGGGAACTGTAGATACTGGAGAATCCGCGATTTAAAAAAAAGTGTCGAGCTGCATGAACATAGCAGGCCAAGCAACAGCTTCTAAGATGCTGCCTGACCTGTTGTGTTCATCCAGCTCTACCCTTTGTTATCGTCATTATTAGGACAGATATCACCAAATGTGAATATCCTCAGAGAAATACAAGCAACAGGCAGCCACTGAGAACTCAATGGGCTGAACGTCTTCTATCTGCACGGGAATGACGCCATGGGTTTATGACATCACTCTCCCTGTCTGAGTGAGGGAGCGGGTGGGGGAGAAACAATGGCTCATTGTTTCTGCGACTTACACAGTCCACATGGAACAGCAATCATACCTCTAAACCAATGAGCCAGCAACAACTCAGTACTGTTCACACTAAAGAAGCACGAAAAGATCCCACTTTAAGTTGCCGAAGGGCTCCCCTATTAAAGGCATCGTTCAGCTCACCCGTTTCCAGTGCTCTGGCTATAAAGGACCAGAGGTTTGTCACTGAATGTGTTCACAGTCTTGACTCGAAGAGACCATAATTCAAAGTCTGAAAGTATGTTTCGCTTGATTGGGTCATAAACTAGCACAGTGACTGTGAATAAAACGATGGCAAGCTCCAGCAGAGAAACAAGCGACAGCGAAGCAGGCTCCTGAGGACAAATGTGCTTCCTGTGCCAATGAGATTCATAGCTTCACAAAGCGGGGCCCATTGAAGTGAAGCACTGACGGTGATTACCGATGCTGATGTTCACCCGGAGCATCACTTTTCTCCTTTGGTCCCTGCTAACATCATAACTTGACAATATGCATTCTATGGGGCTGTGTTTACGGCCTATGACATAAAAGATAACATTCTGACTTCCGATTAAACGATAGTAAGTTTAAGTCCTATCGTGCTCGAGTACAGCCAGCAGTTTTTCGACAGGTGCTCCCAAAGAGGAATGTGTGATGGGCGTTATTGTTGTCAGATCCCCAGGAGTTGAAGTAATGGAAAATTAAAAGTTGCACATGAGCAGCGTGTGGGACGTTTACAGCTCACGGTCTGTTTCAAATTCGAGCTCACAACAGCAATTCTTATTGTTTGGGAAACTTGCTTGTGTTCAACATAAAACAGCCTTTTGTCAGGAAAACCTGTGTGGGGGTCGGAGAGTGAACGTGAAGCAGAACGAGCGGGTGTAATCCTAAGGCCTCTGTCACACTCGGATATGTCTGTGTGTCTCCCTGTGTGGCTAAAAATGAGGATGGGTTCCTGAAGTGGGTTGTAACACAGTTTATTATCAAGAAGCCTCAGCCCCATTCGTTGATTACAGAGGTAAGCTCAGTGATACTTACCGTCGAGATGGTGGGCCAAATTCTGGAAAATGCAACGAGACTAGATGGATAGCTAATGACACACACTGACACGATGAGCCGAATTGTCTTACTTCTACGTCATAAATCTCAAACACAGGGAGAAACTGATTGGCAGTCAAAACGAGCAAATAAAAAATATGAACAGGCAAAAGCAGTGTCACTGACAAAAGATGCAGCTCTGCACACCACCTTCCCTGATGAATAGGATTCAGTACACTCACCACTGCTGCTGGGGTTCAATTCCCAGTCAGGAAATCCACATTGTCATCCGCTAGTATTGCAGCACCACAGCACTGCTTACTAATTTTCAGAAGCAGGAAAATACTGCGAGGTAACCTATTTCATCCCAAACGACATTCAAGCCAATATGGAACAAAGAACTATAGGTGCTGGAAATCTGAAACAAAAACATGAATTGATAAACATCCACAGCGGGTCTGGCAGCATCTGTGGAGAGAAACAGAGGTAACGCTGCGAATCCATTGATTGTTCATCAACACTTGGTTAGTTATTCACTTCCACACTGTAAAGCGGGGAAACAGTCACTTTTATTTGTAGAATCAGCATGTTTATCAAAATATCTCCTCAGTTCCCATTCGTTAACTTGACAACGTAAAAAGTAAATTATTGGCTCTGAGATAAAAAAATGTGAGGCTGGATGAACACAGCAGGCCAAGCAGCATCTCAGGAGCACAAAAGCTGACGTTTCAGGCCTAGACCCTTCATCAGAGAGGGGGATGGGGAGAGGGAACTGGAATAAATAGGGAGAGAGGGGGAGGCGGACCGAAGATGGAGAGTAAAGAAGATAGGTGGAGAGAGTATAGGTGGGGAGGTAGGGAGGGGATAGGTCAGTCCAGGGAAGACGGACAGGTCAAGGAGGTGGGATGAGGTTAGTAGGTAGATGGGGGTGCGGCTTGGGGTGGGAGGAAGGGATGGGTGAGAGGAAGAACAGGTTAGGGAGGCAGAGACAGGTTGGACTGGTTTTGGGATGCAGTGGGTGGAGGGGAAGAGCTGGGCTGGTTGTGTGGTGCAGTGGGGGGAGGGGACGAACTGGGCTGGTTTAGGGATGCAGTAGGGGAAGGGGAGATTTTGAAACTGGTGAAGTCCACATTGGCTCTGATGTTGCTTCCACTGTCCTGAGGTGGTGACAGCTTCTGATAAAATTGCTGCGTTTTCCCTTCCTTTCTTGTCCCTTCAGAGCCATGTCGAATGGAGAATTGGTCTTTTCAATGTCTACCACAATATATGTCTCAATTTGTCTCTCTTTGTCTTTCTATCCACTTCAGCCCCTTTCGATTTCTGCCACTCTCCATGTTCGAATGGAGGCATTTGAATTCAATAAATAACTGGAAGTTAGCTTGCTTTGGGGAAAACTTATTTGGTTCACTAATGACCTTTGGGAAAGGAAACTGCCTGCTGTGCGACCCCAGACCCACGGCAATGTGATTGACCCTTAACTGCACTCAGGGCAATAAATGCCACCTCTCCAGCGATGCCCTTGTCCTGTGAACATATGTAAGAAAGAAGTCGTCACAGATGTCAGGCCGAACTCGATCTCATCAAAATCACACCTCACCAGTGAAGAATGGAACAAGATAGATGATCGCTCGGTGATGAAAAAATGAGAGATGCTCCTACTTACTCCAGCTACACAGAGCAGGAATCATTACCCTCAGCCAATGCAACAGCTCAGAACCTCACGCTCCCTCCTTCTCTGTCTCATGCTCCTTGCATCGCTGTCGCATGCTCCCTGCGTCGCTGCCCCACTGTTCCTAATGCTCCCTCCATCGCTCCCTCACTCTCCTTCCTTTGCTGTCTCTTGCTCCCTCTTCACTCCCTCACACTCCTTCCGTCACAGCCTCTTGCATCCTCCGTTGCTGTCTCACACTCGCTGTCTTCCTCTCGCTCACTGTCACACTCACTCCCTCTCCATTCCGCTTTTCCTCCCTCACTGCCGCGCTCACTCCTTCACAGATTGACTTCCTCCCTTTCTCTTAATCCTACTGCCTCACTGTCGCAATGACTCACTCACAGTCAATCTTACTTCCTCACTGTCACAGTCACTCCCTCACTCTTAGATTGACTCCATCGCTATTGCTCCCATTCCAATCACTGTAACTCACTCACTCACACACCCTCACTGTGACTGTCTCTTCCCCTCGCTGTCTCATTCTCACCCCCTCACTGTCACACTCTCTCTTCCTCACAGTCACACATACACACTCTCCCCCCTCACTGTCTAACTCTCATGCCGTGACTGCGTCAATCTCACCCCTTCACTGTCACTGTCACACTCTCGCCGCCTTGCTCTCACTCCCACCTCCTCTCTGTCACTCTCACCCCCTCTGTCATTCTCACCCCCTCACTTTCACTCTCACTCGCTTGCTGTCACTCTCTCACACCTGCACTGTCAGACTTTCACCCCGTTGCACTTCACACTCTTGCCATTGCTCTCACGCTCTCTGTATCACACTGTCATGCTCACTGTCCCGCTCTCTCACACTCATTTGCCTCACTATCTCGCTCTCTCACTCGATCACTCTTTTCCCCCTCAGGCCCTCATTGTCTCTCACGTTGTCACTTCCACTACCTCGGAGTCAGTCTCACTCCCTCACTGTCACACTCACCCGCTGTTGTGAACTTGTAGATCCTGAAGTTGTTTATTTGCAATTCTGATTTTGTATTTTTTTTTTAATATATGGATACTGCAGAACGTTTGTACCCACTGTAGGTCAGTGTGGTGCTTGATAAATTCCTGTTCCAGGGATAATTGAAGCCTGATTCCAGGTGAAAACTCTGTAACCGTTTATGAAGGAGGCCGCACTATTACAATTCAGTGGCTGACGTGACATGTCACATTTTGTATCTTCTTGTTGCTTTGTCTGTGTAAAGTTTAGTACATTAGAGTGGCAGTGATTATACATGGATTTTGCTTGCAGCAATAGCCTGAAACAGATTCTGAAACTTGCATCTCAAGCAAGTGAAACTTGCATATCCTTTCTTATAGAGTTCTCCATATCCTGCTTCTGAAGTTTCGACCATACAAAAATGTCTTTCCAGGTGAAGTAGCATTTCTCACGTCCCTCTGCCAATCTGGTGTATTGTATTCACTGAACCCTACTCTAATTTGGAGAAACCAAACACAGTCTGGGTGACCTCTTCGCAGAACATCTCTCGTCTGTGCACAAGCATGACCTCAACATTCCTACAGAAGGCTGTTTTTGCCACACGTGTTGCTCACATGCCCATGTTTCTATTCTCAGCATCCTCCAGTGAATCGCAGCACAAATTGGAGTAACAGCATTTCATCTTCAGACTAGGCCCTTTGCAGCCTTCTAGAATTAATATTGAGTTCAACAGCTTTAAATTGTGCACCATTTCTTCCTTCGCTTTTAGCTTGCTATTATGCCCTCCCATTCCCAATCTCACTTGTTCTCCATTCAAGACTGCCAGTTAGACTCACCATTGTTCTGCCATTTTCATATTCGGATCATTTAATGTGAACTATCAACATCCTTTCTCCACCAGCACCCTGCACCCAGTACATCGTAACTATAGCATCAATGCTGTCCCCTCCCCACTTCATTTCAGCTCTGACAAAGAGTAATCTTGACTGGAAATGTTAGCTCGGTCTCTCTCCATGGATGCTGCCTGACCCGCTGTGATCTCCAACATTTGTTGTTTTCAGTACAGATTCCAGTATCTGCAGGAATTTGTTCCGACAAACAAAACGCAGTCTGCTCTCCTGCTTGGCAATTCTTAATGGATATTTTTAATATTTACAAATTGAAGTTACAGATACAGCTAGTGGAATGGTGCATTTTCTCTATGGCCCCTGAGCTGAGAGAAACATTGGCATGTTTCCCTGTAACCTCCTGTGGGATAAGGTTGGATAAACCAGCACTACCCTCAGTCTGTTACCATAGCGACAGGCTGCTTCATTGCTGAAACATTGAACCGAAATGAAAAATTCCTGGATGGAATGATTAATGAGTGAATTTCATTGATTGATGAATTTGGGTAAAGGGATATTTCAGCACATTCTTCAGCTGCTGCCTGAACTTAGTTTGGGTCACGGCATAAATTGCGGTGTTTGTGCAACAACTGAGGAGCTGCAGCATGAAGCCCAATTCCCGCACAAAGCGATCTAGATACACAGAGTAATACCCAATCCACCAGAGCCGGTTCCATAGAGTATACACCATAAACGGTGACCATAACAGGATGAAATTGGCTGAGATCAGAAACAGTAAAATGATGGATTTTTTTCGATTTCTCATTTCTGTGTCACACTGACTGTCCCCATTGGTGTGAGCCCGGAGTCTCCTGCGGGCTCTGCTGGTTACTGAAATGTGTCTGACGGTGAAAACGTTGAGCAACAGAATGAGCAGAAATGGGAGAGCCGGGGTTAGAATGTGGTGGAGGAACTCGATTGTGAGCCAGAGATGAGAGCCAAAAACACCGCTTATTCCATAACAATTCCAGGGGCTGTTTGATGGCGAATAGCCAGATGTGAGCATAAAATACCAGAAAATGTTCTTTAAACAGCTCACCACAGTCACTGTTCCCAGAACCACAGCCGCCGTTTTCTCACTGCAATATTTACTTTTCAGCTTCTGGCAACAAATAGCCACAAATCGATCAAAGGTGAAAGTGACAGTGAACCAGACAGAACAGTCAGTGGCTGCATAAAGCAGGACGACGTGGATATTACACACGGGGATGTACCGCAGGAAATAAAACTGTTCCCAATAAACAATGGGAATGTGTCTCCATAACACGTCAAGGATAATGACCAGTAGATCCGCCACTGCCATGGCCCCCAGGTAACGTCTGACACTTGGAGACAATCCACAATCTTTATAATGCAGGATGTAGATCGTCACTACATTAACTGTGAGGAAGGAAAACAAATAAAATATACATCAGCCTAGAGGCAAAGTTACCAGTTTGATTGAGAACCCAGGGGCATTGTCAAATGTATCACTGATTTATTGAAAAAAAACGAAGCTGAAATAACAAATCTTAATGTCTCATTTTTTTCACAAAAAAAATGCAATGGAAATACAAGACACTCTCTCTCTCTAAAGACGCAAATGTACATTCAGAAGAACGGTTAGTTTCTAGAACATTCCCACACACTCGAGAGCAGGTACAGGTCACTTCTTTACACTTTTCAATAAGCAGGGTGAAGATGTTGCTGTCCTAATGGATTCTCTCCTAGTTCCTCTCAAACACACAGAATTTTGAAATTTCTATTTTTTTTGTCTCAATTGTGATCAATTTTCCGTTGTGAAGAAACATGAACACAGGGAAAATGTATTCACCCCTTTAACTGCCTGAGGGGATTTTGAAACAGTGTCTCCTTCTCTCTGGAATGGGATCTTTTCCCTCGGGATCTTATCTTTTGTTCAATTAACTGACATCCAACCATTCACAAATAATGTCAGTTACAGAATGTTCCGGGGAATGTCAGTTACAGAATGTTCCGGGGAATGTCGGGTACAGAATATCCCGGGGAATGTCGGTTACAGAATGTGATGGAGTCATAAAGACCCACATCACAAAGGCCCTTCTGTCCATCAGTTTTGGTGAGACCCACTCAGCCTCGCGGTGGAAATCTCTCCCCAAACTCAACACAACTGGCAAACACAAATTAAAGGCATTGCCAGATCAGCTGAAGTGGTCAGTTATCTCACATTCTCAATCCAACTCACAGAACCAGCCCAGACACCACAAACCCAGATGAAATATCTGTTCAGCATGGAGCACTGTGCAGACCAGGCTAGTGCACTGATCAATACAACCCGGCAATCTTTCCAGGTTGGGACACATTGCAGCCCCGACAGATCAAATCAATATCAGTTACATACTAGATATCAGTTCAGCACGGAACGCTGTGCAAACCACACAAGTGCCCTGATCTATAAACATGGACTAGATGCCTGTCCAGTATGCGAGAGCTGTGCAGACCGCAGAATGTGTTGATCTAGAAATCCAGACCAGGCATCTCTCCAGCATGGATCGGGGGATGGGGGCGCTGTGAAGTGAACACCACTGAACTGATGTGTAAACCCGGAGCAGTTACCCTCCTAGCGTGTAGATCTGTACAGACGATTCCAGTGCAGCGCCTTGTAATGCTGTGTTAAATCGCTCCCCAGACTGGGGAAACTTGCAGCCCATGCTGGAAGTGACAGGATGTGCAGCTTCTATCCATTTACAGCTCCATATCTCCAATGTGCCATGTCAAAGGGTGCCTGAGTGTGAAAATCACTACCAGAGAGAGATGGTGGGGCATCAGGTTGCGTACGAACAAATGCAATGTACTACATATATAGACAGAGAGGGGGAGATAGGGAGACAGTGTCATGGAAGGATATGTTCACAAGTTTCAGAATGCTAATATGCAGATATTTTGATCTCATCTTGCAACATGGGTCAGTTTTTCAGGAATGATGCATGAATAGGATATTACTCTGAGTTCAGATAATGGAGAGTTTTGAATGAGCATTTTGTTCTGCATTTGTGACTGAGTGTGGTGAGCACAGTCTTTGGCTCATTGGGCTGAATTTGACAATAATTTTTACCAGTGACATTTTAATTGAGTGTGACAGAGGGATAGTCTGCAGGAGGCCGAGCTAGTTTTCTGATGCTATCTTATCAAACTCCCCTCATTATCTACCAACCCCAGCACATGCCATTCCTCTCATTCAATCCCAGCCTGATTCTCCCAACCACCATGGCTGGTAATAATCCCCAGCGCCTGGATGGCCCAGGTATTCCATGATCCCTCTGCAGTTGCCAGCTTTAAAATGCAAATGGGCACACCTTGCTGACCTTTCTTAGCCAGGAGCCGCCCTGCACGGTTTACCTCGAGCCTGGCAGATAAGTGGCAATTGCACCAAAATTTGTCTCAAGGGACACAGGTATCCCGGTGGATGGGCTAGTACAGAGAAGGACCATTTTCTTCTCAAATGATGACACACCACCAGACTCATCAAGCATGGTCTGTGTTCACCACACAGCTCAGTGCAGTACCTGCAGTCTGAAGAAATGTTCAGCAACACAGGACAAGCATCAGTAACCTTCCCCGCTCTGTTCGGATAAGTATCACCGTATTCTCTCTGCTCCATCACTGTCTGTCTCTCACTCACCTCTGCTCCTTCCCGACACTGAAAACACTGCATGGGTGAAACACTGTTGACTGGCTCCTTCCGGCCTCCTCACCATTTCCACCTGACTTCCACCAGCACCATCCATTTCACCCTCACTCCCTCCCTCTCTCTCATTCTCGGAGAAACAGACTGAATTGGGACAGAGAGGGTTAAGCCCGGTGTTCAAGTGCCCAACAACAGTTCCCTCAATCCCCCTCCCACTGCCATGCGGAGAGGAGCCCGGTACGAGCCAGATAGAACGGGTATATGATCTGTAGATTCCAAAACATCACAATCCCACTAACTGAGTAAGGATCAAAGTTCAGTGAAGGGTAATTGTCACTTTAAACCCACTGTCAGTTCCATTTCCACCTGGCACAGCTTAGAAACCGTGTCCCTGATGCCATCTCCCTTTTATATCGAGCCGGTACAAATGGAGTGCCCACGGTCTCGGTGGGCAGGAGGGTGGGCTCACAACACATCGTCTCGACCAGCTCCCAGGAAGGGAGCATGGAGTATCCCTCCTACACCTCCTCCTTCAGACAGCTCTGATCCAGAAAATAACCTGTAATATTTACTAGCCTTCCAATGTCTCCTTACATCTTCAATCACCAAGCATTGAAAATCTTATAGAGTTACAGCCCCCATGGAACAACTGATATACTGTCATACTCAGTGGAGTGAGCAAATACTGATATAGAGATTGTAGGAACTGCAGATGCTGGAGAATCTGAGATATCAAGGTGTACAGCTGGATGAACACAGCAGGCCAAGCAGCATCGGAGGAGCATGAAAGCTGACGTTTCGGGCCTAGACCCTTCTATAGGAAAATACTGATATATTCTCACAGAGTGAGTCAAATGATAAAATGCTGTCAATGGAACAACAGAAATCCTGACACACATCAGATGGAATGAATGAAATTTTGACAAACCACATAGCCAGAGAAATTCTGATAGGCTCCCCTTATTTGTGTAAGTATCGGTGTATTTGTGTGTGTATCTGTGTGTCTCTGTGTGGGGCCGGTCTGACAGTCTCTGTGCTGTTTGATGTGATGCAATGCCACCCTCTGCTGGTCTCCAAACACCCCTGCACAGGTAGTGGCAGAGGGTGAAAGCAATCAGGGATTTATTCAGAGAGAGGCGGGGAGGGCAGGAAATCACAACAACATCCATACAGATTTCTTCTTCATGTACTTAGCTAAAAGTCTTTTAAATGTTGTAACTGCTTCCACTCCCACCACATTCTCTGGAAGTTCATTTCACGCACAAATAGAAAATAATTACTACTAATGTCTTTTTAAATTTATTACTCCTTTAAACTTAAAATAACCTCCTAATATTGAAATCCTTCACCGTAGGGAAACACATCTTTCATTCAACTTATCTGAACCCCTCATGATTTTATAAACCTCTATAAAGTCACAACTCAATCTTCTAGCTTCCATGAAAATGTCCCAAACGATCAAGCCTCTCCCCATAACTCACATTATCCATTCCCAGCAACATCTTGATAAATCTCTTCTGAAGCCTCTCCTGCTTAATATTATCTTTCCTATAACAATGCGACCAGAACTGGTTACAGTGTTCCAGAAGAGGCTCCACCACGTCCTGTGCAACCTCAACATTATGTCCAAACTCATGACCTCAAAGGTCACAGCAATGAAGGCAGCCTTCTCAACCACACTGTCTATTTGTGTCTCTTGTTCTATAAGACTACCAAAGGTCCGAATTTTCATTGTATAAGTCCTGCCCTCATTTATTTTTACCAAAATTCAACATCTTGCATTTGTCCAAATTCAACACCATCTGTCAGTGAGTGATATTCCCACCCACCACACAACTGCTTTATGTTTTGAATGATGCTCCTCTCTCCAGAAAGCCTAAACATTTCAGCCTTTATTTTGCCAAAGACCCTGAACTTGAATTGCCTTTTGCAGGCAGGAGGAGGGGGGGGGGTTGGATTGCAGGCCAGCCAGTGGTGAGGAGATGCTGGAATATAATTTGTCGCCTTGTAACATTTAATGGTTGAGGGCATCACATGTTAGAGCTGAAAAATCGTGAACTGCAATAAGGTCTGTTTGGGCAGGAAATTATACGCTTTCGTTGTCTCTGGTGTTCACTGATAACATGAATTCGAGATCCTTCATAGCACACTGTGTGTCTTCAGGATTTCTTTCCCTCACATTGCAGTGTGCAGATAATAGCCATTTAAGCTGGAACTCATAGCCAAGCAATTAAAGATGTTAATAGTTTATTTCGATGGCAGAGCATACACACTCAACATCCTATAATTGAATAAAAAATGTTCCCTGCCTAATTGACCAAAATAGAAGAAAATTTCAGAAATCCAAATTTAGCTAAACGCTGGCACTTAAAAAGTGACCCAAAATCTGGACATGCTTTCGGCCTTGTGTAGTGGATTGTGTCCATACCCCCGAGGCAGTGCCCTGGATTTTATTCTGATCTGTGAACCTGTGTTAATGTCCACAGCTCTGGAACAGAAGTTCTGGATTAAAGTCCTGCTTGTTTCAGAGGTGTGTCACAGCATGTCAGAACAGGTTGATGAGCAAACACACAGAAGAATAATGCTGCAGAGTCTGGGGCTATCGCAATGTGATGGTAGTGTCCCTACCTCTGGGCACAAAGGTCTCGATTCAAGTCCCTCACAGGTGTTCATAAAATATCTGAACAAGTTGACTAAAATAATTTTAGAAGTGTGAATTGATCGAGAAGGAAGGGGTATCAGTTTTGAATTTAAGGATTTAGTTCCGGGATGACAGACAACATAGTCATTTGTGCTGATTGCAGTAAAATATGCGCTTTATAGCTGTTTGTAAAAGCGTGAAGGGCATGGATTGGGTGAATTGTCAAGGTCTTTTTCACTTAGGAAGTGAGTGCAAAATTAGAAGGCATGAGTTTATGGTGAGAGGGGAGAAATTTAAAAAGGACCGAAGAGGCAACCTTTTCATGCAGAGGATGATGTGTGTACAGAACAATGTGCCAGAGGAAGTTGTGCAGGCTAATAAAAACAACATTTAAATAGCATCTGGATGATTGGATGATCAGGAAGGGTTTTGAGGGGCATGTGTCAAATGCTGGCAAATGAGATGAGATTAATTTAGGGACACCTCTTCAGGAGATCCTCGGAGCAGCTTCCTCAGCACAGACATCTTCAGCTGTTTCATCAATGTCTTTCCACATAATAAGATCAGAAGTGGGAACGTTCACTGAAGATTACACAATGTTCAGAACAATTTTTTCACCCCTCAGGCACTGAAGCAGTCTGTGTCCATGTGCAGCAAGATGTGGGCAACATCCAAGCTTGTGTTGTTGAAGCATACGTAACATGCAGGTAACAGTGCTGCTGGGCACTGCACGTTTCGACAGAATCAAGAGGAGCTTATTCAGTAATTCACACTCACTTCACAGGAATATGAGGAATCCATTCAGCCCATCAAAACTCTTGGGCAAGAAGATGGATAGCCCATTCAGTCCCTCCAGCCTTTCACACATGAAGAAGAAAAGTCTAGTTTTATGGACCAGACCAGGGCCCACTCAAAAATAGTTTATACAGGCAGCCTAGACCCTAACAATTTCATAGGTTAAAGGCAAATATGAGGTGTCATGATCCAGATGCAATATGGCTGTTTAAACTGCTTGATGTTGAGCAAAACACAAGTTATTGAGCACTGTAGTTAAAATACAAACAATGAAAGAGGAATTTAGAACTTTATTGTAAAATGTAGCAGAAAAATAGTTACAGTTACTATTATGAATTACCTGTTCCTGTATAGTAAGATCCCATAAACATGCCCATTGGCAAAAAGGAAAATTCAGACACAGATTCTTGCATGCAGTCCTCCAATCCAGTCGGGGAAAGAAAACAAAAATCGGAGAGAGTAATAGTCAGGAGACATTCATTGAAATGCCAAACTTTGTTGAGACCCCAAAGGCTTCTGACATTAATGAAAAACCAAAACCCAGAAATCCTAATCTGTGAAAGCTGGTCACACTCATGCAGGCTGCATGAAAAAAAAACTCTGAAATCTTCCAAGCTACTCCCTCAAGTGTTCTTAACTAGACAGCTTACACTTCTCAGTCAATCTCTCTATCAAAAGAAACTGTGACAAAATAACTTCTTAAAGTTACGGCTCTGTCACACAAGTGAGCACATGGAACTGTTAAACAGACACCGGGGGTAACCCAATCAGGCCCTTGGCCCTGTCCAATCGGATGAGGAAAGAGCCATTCAGCCCCTTGAGTCAATTACACAGAAACATGAGGAGGCAACTCAGCTCATCGAGCCACTTGTACAGGGACAGAATGAGGTAATTGATGCTCTGACTTAACAAACAATTGGAGCAGAGCCAGCACAGATAGACTGCTGCACATTGTTCCTCGTGCCTCCATTGCTTGTGGAACATACGTGGAACTTTAACGTGGTTTTATAGCTGTAAGAAGGGAAGACAAATGTTTTGTGCAAAGTTTTAAGGAGGCATCTTCCATCTCCAAGAAGGCAGATTGGTGTTCGCACTAAATGTCAGGAGCTGCTGAGAATGGCGAGTTTCAGGAGGAAGGTATTGGGGCTGCTGCGGGAATTGTGAACAACATGACATTCAGCACAGGATCACACATTAAAGTTTGGAGAGTTCATTCAGAGACTGTACCTCTCTCTCAATTGCCGTGGGGCTCCGCAGAGGCACATAAACTATTGGGAAGGCAGTCTCGTGGGAAACATACGGAATTTCTCACCCTATCGATGTCTATTTTTGGGCAGTAATGCTTATTGTCAAATCTCAAGTTTTAACACAATCATCTTGTATTCTCTCACAATACTACACATTAAACACTGTTTCTTCACACTCTCCTCATGGTACCATCATCTTGGAGATTAGGCTGTCGAAACACGTGTACTGTGTCCATGGCAAGCAGGTTATTGCTGACAAAAGAGATTAAATCTGCACACAGTGCCCCAAATGCTCTTCCATCAAGGCTCCACAATTGCAGGTAGATTGCTTTGCATATGTACTTGAATCATCTTACAATGAAGGACAACATACCATTTACTGCAACTCATTACTGACAGCCCTGTGTGTCCTATTTTTGCTGACTCATGATCAAGGACATGCATGACTATTGGACAACACTTCCCAACATTGCACCATTAAATCAACACAAAATGAGATGAATGCTATTGTTGGCTACAAGCAAATCATTGTATGACTTGCAAATTGCTGTGATCCAAATGATTCATGTGATAGCCCATGAGTAATGGCCTCCAGCCTAGTAAAAGGCACTACTCTCTGCATTGTCACAACTCACCAATTCTGAATTCATGTGGTATGTTCTCCCTTAACAGTGGGCTCAAACCTTTTCATTCACGTGTGCAATCATGTCAAAGATATTCTGTAAATTCAAAGACACCACTCCCATTGTTCTCATTTGTGAATCTCCATGTTACTCAGTCACACCTGTTGTAAAAAGGACCACAACACACAGGATTTGCAAAACAAACAGGGAAGCACATCTAATTCTGTCGATAATCTAGTTTTCTCTAGGTATACATGACATCAACCATTTTGTCTCTCTTTCTCTCTCTATCATATATAGATTACATATATCTAGTTAGTAAATCCTCCAATCGTTCTCCATGACACATCTCTCAAACCGCCCCTTTTCAGTTTAAAACTATTGCTCACTATTGTATGTGACATGATTTTCGTTGAGTGATATAATTACAAAGACGTGAGGGAGGCACTGGCCAGAGTTAGTTGGAAAGGAAGCTTAGCTGGGAAGACAGTGAAGCAGCAGTGGCAGGAGTTTCTGGTGATAATTTGGATGCACATCTGAGATTTGTGGATGCTTCAATTAACACAAACTCCACGGGTTTATCAAGATCATTTCCTTTCCTGAATCTAATTGACTCCACTAAGTCATATCATGATTTCCCAACTGTCCAGTTTTCACATTCATTATGAATGATTCCAGTGTTTTCCTTTTAACTGACATCAAGTTATTCAATATTCAGCTTCTTTTGACGTTTTCCCTCCAACTCCTTTTTTTAAGGTTAAAACAGCTACTGTCCTGTCTGCAGGAGCCAGAATTTCCAGTTTCTAAAACATTTGGAAGGGTAATCGGTAATTCTACTTTTTAATTACAACTTTTACAAGACTTTTGGATCAGCACATGAATAGGAAACATTTGGAGGGATATGTGCCAAACCCAGGCCTGTGAGACGAGGTTAGAGATAAAAGGAACTGCAGATGCTGGAGAATCCGAGATAATCCAATGTGGAGCTGGATGAACACAGCAGGCCAAGCAGCATCTTAGGAGCACAAAAGCTGACGTTTCAGGCCGGGAACCTTCATAGTTTGGGATTATAAAAACCGAAAGAACTGCAGATGCTGTAAAATGCCCCAACACCCCTACCCCACACACCGGGCCTTGTTACCACATAGCCTGCCATTACACAACCCCTGTTGTTAGTCACTAACAGTCCCTATTAACAACTATTCATCCCCCGGCGTGATGGTTATTAACTCCTTTGTCTGTCCAACTGTCTTTCCCACTCTTTCGGCTCTATCCTATCATTTACTCCTGACTCATCTGACCTCCCTATTTTCTGCACATTAACTGATGTTTTCCAAGCAACCATCAGTTCTGAGGAAGGGTCACCGGATCGGAAATAGTAACTCTATTTTCTCCTTCACCGATGCTCCCAGACCTGCTGAGCTTTTCCAGCAACTTTGTTTTAGTTTGGGATTATGTTTGACATGGGCTGGTTGGGCTGAATTGCTGGGTGACTCTGTAACTCTTTCACTAGCTCTGTTGCCAACTCCTGATTACTCCGGGATAGAGGTGCAGGAACGTACCAAGCATCAATCCAGATAGTTTTTTTTTAACTAATTCCTCTTTGTTACTTCTAATCTTCCCCACTTTTACCCTTTTACCAGTCTCTCTGTCCGGGTGTATTTCTGGAAGACTTTCTGTACCTTCATCTGTGGAGACAGAAGTAATGTATTCCACACAGCAGTGGGTTGGTTGGGTTCAGGAGAAGACAGACGCCCTCTGTTAGCAAGTGAATGCATTAGAGCACTGCACTTCGGAGACGACGGACATGGCACCCACTCTTGCTCCTCAGTCCTATGTCCCTACGTTCCATTCTACCCCTCAAATCTACTGCACAGGAGCATTTGGAGACCACTTCCTCCTGGCACCCAATGAATCAAAACAGAGGGGACTGTTCAGCCTCTGAAGACTGTCATCCATGGTTTGGTGTGGGATGGAAAATATTCTTGGGGGAAAAAGGAGGTGGTGCTGGCCTGACACAGGCCTCCTCATTTCTCTTTACATACGTTTCCCCTGTCTCATTTTGTTGATTATGTTGTAGATCCAGATTCACAGTGAATACAGCAGCAGCTCCCAACCGCATCCCCCACCCCTCCCCCATACTGCACACAGAGAATGCTCACAAAACCCTCTGGTTTCCCTGAATGCAATATTCCTGAACAGAACTTCCAGGAAATTAACAGCCACTCACTTTCCAATAACAATATATGAGAACAACAGAAACAGGAGTTGATTATTCACCTCCTCAAACCTGCTTTTCCCTTCAATCAGATCAGGGCTGATCTGTTTTCGGCCTCGCCCCCTCTTTCATGCCCAACTGTTTGAAGCCCTCAACTCTCTGATGTGTGAAAAACCATCAACAAAACCTCCCCCCCACCACCTCCAAAGATTTCAGTGATCTAGCTCCCCGACTTTTTGGAACGAAGAAGCCCCAAATATCAGTATGCCCTGTGAGATATATACACTCACAGCACGTATGCTGTGACCTATTGGCATGAACAAAAGTTATGATCGCAAGGTTACAATGACTGGCACTAATAGGGACACAGTATTTGAATGAGAATGGTGTCACAGAACCCAAAGTAAAATTGAGCTGAACAGGAATGTATTCTAACTCCGGACTGTTTGAAGTCATCCGTCGCACAAAGGAAGATGTTTGTGATTGGTGGACAACAATCGTCGCAGCCCCGGGGTATTTCTGTAGGAGATACTCAGCGTAGCTTCCTTCAGCTGCTTCATCAACATCTTCCCCCTGATCAGAAGATCAGAATTGGAGATGTTCACTGAATATGACACAACGTTCAGAACAATTTGTAACTGCTCAGTTGCTGAAGCATGTGTAGCAAAAGATGGACAACATTCGAGCTTATGCTGTTGCTTGTTGGTAATATTTCTGTAAGAGCATTGCTACACACTGCTCATTTCCACAGTAATAAAAGAGGAATTTATCCACCACCTCCAACTGGTTTCAATGGAATAAGCCTCATCAAAACTATTGGATAAGAAGATGCACAGCCCATTCACTCCCTCTTGCCTTTTACACAGGAAGACAAGGAGTCGAGTCAGCACATTGAGCTGTTAAACAAGTATGAGTGGTCACCGAATCAGGTCCTTGAGCCTATTCCCTGGGACCAGGAATAGGACATTCAGAACCTTAAGCCACATAAACAGAAATAGGAGGATGTCGTTAATGCTCCAGCATGACAAACCAATGAAGCAGAGAATGCCTAGTTAGACTACTCAATGTTTTTCTCCTGGCTCCATTGCTAATGGTACACACATGTTACTTTAACGTGGTTTGCTGATGGTGAGGAGGGACAGTGGATGGTTTGTGCAAAGTCTCATGGAGGTATCTTCCTTCTCCCAGAAGACAGACTGGTTCCTCACTGGCGGTCAGAAGCCGATGGGAATGGTTAACTCTTTCAGACACAAGGCATTATGGCTGCTGACAGATTTGTGAACGACATGACATACAGGCCTGAGTCACACAACAACTGCTACGTAATGTGGTGAGAGTTCAGTCAGAACCTGAAGCTAACATGGCAACACGTCTCATGGGAAAAAGAAACATACAAGTTGTCACTCTATCAATGTCTTTTTGGACATAATGGGTATTAGGCCATAACACTGAATTTTCAATGCAAGCACCTCTTATTCTATCACAGTGCGACAGAATAAACATTCATTTCCTACACACTCTCCTCATGGCACTATCATCCCAGTTATCAGGCTGGTGAAACTCCTATGCGCTGTTCCTGTGGCAAGGAGAGGAAATCTGTACACTCTGCTGTAAGTATTGCCTCAAAAACACTCTACAACTGCAGAAAGGTGTCTTTACCACCATATTTGAATAATTTGCACCAAAGGACAAAATACTACTTACAGTCCTGATTCCTTGTTACCCTGTATATATTCTTTCAGTTACTCATGAACAAGGACATCCAGGCCATTTTCAACAATAGCACTTCCCAACCACTCACATTCTCATAAAGACAAAATGAGAAGGATGGTATTGGTTGCCCATCCCCAAAAAGAAATTTCTTTGCCTTGTAAATGACTGTTCTCCAAGCACCGATACATGTGCTACACCTTGAGTAATTGCCTACGGTCCAGAGCAGGACCTTACTCTCTGTCTTCTCTCCGGTGTCCAATTCTCAACCTGTGTAATATTTTACCCTCCTTACCATGGAGTCGTTCTTTTTTTCATTCTCTTCTCTGCATCCATCTCAAAGGTCCTCAAAATTCAAATAACACATTCACTAACATTCTCCACAAACGCCAGCAGCTTTACCAAAGATAATTTCTCTTTCCTGAATCTAGACTGACACTCTTAAATGATATCATTATTCTACTTACCACATCTACTTTTCACATTCATTACTGAGAAAAAAATCAAATACTTCCCTCTCAACTGACATCAAGTTATCTCATGTTTAGTTTTCCTTTTTTTTCACTAAGGATTCTGTGGAATCCAAGATGGTGGAGAAGAGGCAACTGTGGCTATGAGAGCTGCTCCTTTTTTGAGGCATTCTCACTGATGAAGCTGATTTACCCGATTTCTTAGAGCAGCAATTATTGTTTTACAAACCATTCGTTGTCTTGAATCTTTGAAACAAAAATGTTCAGCACAAAGGTGCCTTTGAAATGGGAGGAATTGTGAAAGAAGGTACCACGTGATGTGAGAAATGTTCAGTGAAACTGCACAGCTGACAGACCAGGCAGTCAACTCTCACCACTTATTGCCTGTGCTGTTTCATTTCAAGCATCTCTGGACGTTGGAGTTGGGTCAAAAAACACGCAAAGTGAAATTCCCAGCTAAACTCGGAGAAACCTTAGTCTTTGAGCTCACAGCCGGAGAAGAGCTGAGTGTTATTTTTGACTAACCATACTCTGCTGTAAAACTACACTGGTAAGTTATGTGCGTTCTTGTTAAACTTTCTTCAGATCTGTCTCCAGATTAAACTTCTTAAAAATATACATCATATATATCAAATTAGCAGAGTGTTGTGTTTATTTAGAGCAGGAAGACTGTGCTGTGATCTTGATCTTTAGATTGTTAAGGTGCAAAGATGGCCTTTAGTAGAGAAATATGGACTTCCTGACGGATGTGGGAGATTAGGGAGAATTTCAATGTTACTGAAGAATATGTCTGCAGCAAGAGTCTTTGGTTATGAATCCTATCAGAGGCAAAGAGGAATTTACAGGAGCTAGAGGGTGTGATGGATGTCTGTTCAGAAGGTGGTGAGGTTAGGAATACACTAGATGGACGTGGGACTGAGGAGCTGGTGCGGGGGTGGGGTACACATTTCTGGATACTTGGAATCTCTTCTGGGGTAGAATTGCCCTTTACAAGGAGGATGGATTGCTGTTGAATTGGAAATGGTCTCATATTCGAGCGGTGATAATTGTTACAGCCATCCGGGAGGATTTAAACCAGTAAATTGGTGACGGTGGGAAGGGTTGAGGGTGGATAGGCTGGAGGGACCTAGAGACATTGTGAGAAAAGGGAGTAGTCTGAGGCTGGTTCGGCTGTTAAAAAAAAGAATCAAATCAAATAGGCAAGGCAGGCCAGAGCAAAGCAGGGAATGAGGTAGGACTGATTCCAATGCACGCAAGCTGACAGTATCACAGATTAACTCAGTGCGGGGTTGGTGACATGGGATTGGAATAACATAGCTGTCAGAAATGTGGCTCCTGGATGGACAGTAATGACAGCTTAGCCTTCAAACAGATAGCTGCAATCAGACAGGTAGAAAAGGGTGCAAAGGAGGTGATGAGGAAGGGCGATGGCATTTTTGATTTGGGATAACAGTCTGGCTGTATTTAGGGAGGATATTCCGATGAGAACGACCAATGAAGTTATTTGGGTGCAACTGAGAAATAAGAAAGTGATGATCATCTTGTTGGGATTGTCTTATAGAATGACCCCCAACCCCACCCCGAACAAAAAAAAGTCAGTGGTAAATTAAGAAGCAAATTTGATAGGATATCTCTGATATCTGGAAAAATCATAAAGTGGTCATGGTAGGGGATTATAACTTTACAAAAATAGACTGAGACTGCCATAGTGTTAAGGAATTGGAAACCTATTCTATGATTAATAGAATTATGATTTTGGCCACAGAGTACTCCCCCACTGACACTTCAGTCACTTTCCCTGCCTTATTTCAGAAGACTAGGTCTAGTTTTGTACCTTCTCTTGGAAGAAAATTTTCTTGTTCAGTATATGGATTTACCTCCAATTTACAGTACAGAGGGATGTCAATGATCCATGATGTGTGTACCGGCTTCTGAAAGAGCAATCCAGCAAGCTAATTTCTCCACCGTTATCTCCATCACCCTCTAAATGCATCTCTCATCTGGTGCAACCACTTACCAGCCATCAACTAAATGAGTGTTTTGAGTACTTCCTCATTTTTCTAATTCTCCACAGTTCCTCATTTTCACTGGTCAACCTATTCCCTGCTATTTCTAGAAGATTTCCTGTCCCTCCCTTCATAGAGACAGAACGTCACATTTACCACGCTGGGCAAAGCTGGCCTGTGTCACATCGTGAATATATTGGAGAACGGCACTCTGGCACATGATGGATATGCCACCCACTCCTGCATGGAAATTTCTAGAATGAAACCAGTTCACTTGGTGGCCATTGCCAGTACTGCCCTCTCCCTGGTGTATACATGGCGCATTCTCTCAGTGTTGAAAATGTCTTCCTCTCCTTAGTTTATTTTCATGGCTGATAAACCATTATATCTCCACAGGGTTGCAGTGGCCTGAAATATTAATGGGTCCGCTCATAATAAAAGCAGTTGACAATGTAACTGCACAATTTTCTTTATCACATTCACAATAACAGCAACACCACAGTTGCTGGTGAAGTTGACTGCAGCTGTTGGGGATGAGATGGCTTAGTGGTGTCATTTCTAGACCTATTAAGCCAAGGACCCAGGTAATGACCCACACCCCGATTTGAATTCCGCCACGGCAGATGGTGAAGTTCGAATTCAATTAAATATCTGGAATGGTGTAATTATGAAGCCATCGTTGATCATCAGGAAAAACTCACCTGGCTTACTAATGTCCTTTCGGGAAGGAAATCTGCCATCCTCACCTGGTCTGGTCTACATGTGACTCCAGGCATATAGCAATGTGGTCGACTCTCAACTGCCTTTTGGAATGGCCAAGCCAGCCACCCAGTGATATCAATCACTACAAAGTCTCAAAGAAATATCACAAGACAGACCTATTTACCAGCAACACACAGCATGTGGACTGCAGTGATTCAAGAAAGCAGCTCACAAAAACCTTCTCAAGGGCAATGAGGAAAGGGAAATAAATGCTGGCCCAGCCAGTCACACCCACATCCTATTAATGAATAAAAGGAGATCAACACACTCAGCAAAGACAGACTGAGGCATCATAACTCAGTTTAAACAGGGACTTAGATGTATATCTACATGGGCATGCTATTCATAAATATGTGAAAAGGCCAAAAAAATGTAATTAATCTCACATATCATTTCCATCACAGCTGATAATCAACAATTCTTTTATTTGCACTTTTTTTTCTCTCGCCCTCTCTTTCTCCACTTACTCAACTCATTCCTTCTCCACTTTTGAATCAACATCCCTATCACCAATATAAATCATAATATTTGCCAGCTGATCACAGTTCTGACGTATGGTCAGTGGACTCGAAAAGTTTAACTTTTTTTTATTTTGACAGAACCTGTCAATCCTGCTCAGTTTCCTCAGTACTTTGTTTCTTTTTGTTTCAGATTTCTAACAACTTTTTTTTGTTTGATTTAACCATTAATTTTGTTATTTCATTGGATTTCAACATTGCTGGCAAGGGCAGCATTTGTTAACCATCATTAATTGCGCTTGACTGTGATCATTCCACAAGGCACTTTGAAGCCAAACACATCTTAGTGGCTCTGAATTCACATTTAATCCAGACCAGGGAATTACGTGAGATTTCTTTACCAGAGGGCATCAGTGAAACGAGATAGGTTTTTAGACAAAATGTTGCTGATGTTATGGTTGCTATTAGTGAAATTCGCTTTCGTTCCATTCTTGACATGACCATTTAAGTTCTGGAACCAACTGTGGTGGCAATTGAAACAGTATCTTTAGTGTAATAACCTGTGCATCTGAATTACCTGCTCAGTGCCTTAACTGCTCTAACATGGTGTCCCTGAAGTGAAGTTACTTCAGAGAAAAGAACAAGGGTGTGATCAAAATATTTGTAACTTGGCGACTGGCCAAAAGAAAGCTGGAACCATAAAGGCTGAATTTTGTCAAGACATAGATCATAGTTCATTCAGCAACAGCACAAAGACACACGTGGAGACTGGGGATATTACAGAGATGGTGTTGGATAGGTTTGGTGATGGAGACAATAGCGAGACACAAACAACAACAAAAAAAGGCTCTCAATGTTGTAAACAGTCTTGCTGTCAGATATTTGTGAGGGACAATTCTGAAATTCATGGATAGTGACGTTTTAGTTGAAACTGAAGGTAATAGTTTCATCTTTGCCAAATGAAAGTAATGGAAAGAGCAATGGAGTTGAATATGATTTATGGAATTAATAAATAGACAGAGATTTAGAGACTTACCAGGAACACCAACAATAGCGAGAATGGGATAATAACCGGCCTGAATAACCATGAGTACACCTTGTATCCGATCTGGTAATGTTGACCAATGCACAGTAAGATACATAAGTCCAACGGATAAACTCCTGCCCATTGTTGCAACACTACAATCTATTGTTCTCAGATTCTGATCTCTCCTCTCCTTCCGTCTGGAGTTGCTGATCCCTGTCGTGATGTAGCTGATGCTCCCGCTCATACTGTGGGATAAGACATTGAACAAAATCCCTTTGTAATAGGAGAGGGAAAGCCTCCTGTGATACAGTTGGAATCCATAGAGACTGACATCAATCACAGTCACTGAACAAACAGTCCCAGTTAAACCCTTTCTATATAGCACCTTCAGCTCACAATAATAACTGGACTGGATTGCATGTTAACATCGTTGGCTACCAGTCTTATATCCCATCACCAATAGCTCTGACAATGTGTTTAATGAGAAATAAAAGTGGATGTTTTCTCTTTGCAGGCCAAATTGTTCTGCTGTGTTCTCCATGTACAATGCCGTAACCACCTGCACCAACACTCCCCTCCAAAAAACAATCAAAATGTTGTCACTAAGCTGATCACTCCTCAACAACCAAAATATTGTCGCTGGGCAGAGATCCCTGACCTTGTAGTGGAAGTATGGATTTGTCTGGATGTTCCTCTCATTACTGTGATAAAACAACTTTGTATCTTTAACACTCAATGTTCTTCATTGCAGGTATTGTGCTTTAGAGCAGTAACATTTGCGTTTCTTGATTCAGTTTAAAGCCAAACACGACGTGTAAAGTGATGTTGTTCATTAAAGCCCTTGGATTAATGAGTCAAGGACATGAGTGTGACATTGGCTCTGAATCAGAGCGGAATGGGGGCAGTGGCTGTGGAGACTGGAGGGGAGGGCAGTGATAGATGTCCTGAATTTCATGCATTTAGGAGGATATTAGCCAAAAGTCGTTTTTGTTTGGAACGTGAAGAAGAAACAGGCTCTGGTGTAACACAGGTGTAACTAACACAACAGCTCTAATGGAAACAGGAATGGACTATATTGTCCTAAATGTAACCACTTTCAACATCTGGACCCACTAAGAAAAGCAAAATGTTAGAAATGGAAATCTGAAATACAAACAGAAATTGATGGAGAAATTCAGGAGATGAGGCAACGCCCAGAGACAGATTTAGAATTAACATATCAAGTCTGATATGAACCTGTTCTGAAAAAGTTATATTGGACTCTCAAAGTTAATTCTGTTTCTCTCTGCTCAGATGCTGCTAGATCTCAGAACTTTTATTCCAGCTTAATTTTTGTTTTGTTTCTCTTTTGGACTCAATTTGTCTGATCTGAACCAGAACAGTAAAGCTGTCATTTGAGTTGACTCTCAAGGATTTGCTCATGGCCATTAAATGAGACATTGCAAAGTTTCTGCATTAACAATTCTTCATATCGATGGCACGTTACATTGAGATAAACTACCATGAACAGTTTTAACTCAGTGGCACTGATATCGCACGATTTATCCTCTGAATGTAACTGCTTGAAAATGATGGGGATCGTTACCTCAATGTCATGCTGTGCTCCTGAAGTTGCTGGAATTAGACTCGTCTAGAAAGTCTCACCTTTCTGAGGCTTTACGCTTAGCTGTGAAAATATAAATTATCTTGGTATTTTTAATAGGACACATTCATCCATGGGTTCTGGCAAACACTAGCAAGGACAGAGTTTATTTGTTGTCACCAACAACGCTGGAGAAGGTGACGTAGAGCCGTCTTCCTAAGACTGTTTTAATCTAAGTGGTGTAGATGTATGCACAGAGCTGATTCTGAAAGGATTCCAAGATTTGTTTAACATATTACAGTGAAACAACAGCAATTTACTCCCTATCCAGGATGACATGTGACTTGAATGATAACTTGCAGAGATTGGGTTTCCCATTGCTCAGTCGAGGACATTATCAGTACAAGATTCTCTTCTAATCACGTTGATCACATTTTTGTTCAGGGTCCGAGATGTCGCAATGATTCAAGTACGACTGGTGGCTTGGGAAGTTACTCTGATCTCACGTCAAGTGACAGTGGGACATCAGCTGAAACAATAAAGAGTGAAAGTGCAGAACACAGTTTGCTTGAAGAATGTCCACACTGATCTCACAATATTCCGAAGCAATTTTAGGCATGGATTTACGATTCTGTCAGATTATGTTTGTCCTAGCCATGAAGAGGCAGTTTGGATAAATGCCCTCTCAGAGGGATAGAAAGAAGTTTCACTCTGTACCATGGGGAACAGACCGATCCCATTTCCAGTGCATCAGACAGTGACAAGCATACACTACGATCTGCCCCTATTGGGCTTTGGTAATTTCAACCTCATCATTCGCTGATGACCAATAGCAACATGGAAATCAGCAGCTTCTCTCATCCTAGTTCGAGGACAAAAAGGGAAAAGGGGGGATGGTGAAGTGGGAGAAACCAGGGAAGTGGTGTGATATGCATTGGGAGTGGTAGAAGAGGAGTGTGAGTGGAGGTGGTCAGTGGAAGGTTATGTAGCAGCAGAAGGAGCAGTGTAAGGGATGAAGACGTGTAAAGACGGAAGGTGGAGGAGGAGTGGAAAACCTCAGAAGGGATCACCGGATCGAAAATGTAAACCCTGACTGTTTTATTTACAGATGCTGCCAGACCTGCAGAGCTTTTCCAGCATCTTCTGTATTTTTTTTGTAGCCAGCTCTCTGCTTGGTCTCATAACATGTTGCTGTGAAAAACAATCCCTGATACACTTGGTTAATTGTTCTTCAAGGCGATCCTTGCCAAGTTGATTAATACAGTCAATATGTATGTTCAAACTGCATGCTAATACTATTGTGTCTTTCTCTCAAGCCCTCCTTATTCCTGGGTTTATACTATGCCTTATACTTTTGAAGCACTGTGGGGTGGGGCTGAAAATTATTCCTACCAGGATGTTTCTTCCCTTACTTTTCAATTACAACCAGACTGATTTATCATTTTGTCCCTTCATGCTAATATCATTTCCTAATACAGGCTTGATATCATCCTTAAGCAAGAGGGCAACTCCACTTCCTGCTGGTTTTTGTCTATATTTTAGGAATACTGAGTATCCATGGGCATTTAACTCCACAAACCTGATCTTCCTCTAACCATGTATCAGAAGTCTCCACCAGGTCATACCTATTTGTCTGTCTTTGTGCGGTCAGCTCATCAATTTATTCTAAATGCTCTGTAATTAGTACAAAGTTTTTAATTAAGTTTTATTGATTTGCATGTCGCTTTTAATACTTCTTGTGTACTGCACTTTCTACACTCTCCATACACACTTATTAATTCCTGGTAATACTAAGCCTGATCTCTCTAGTTTATTCCAACTCCAAAGTGTTTCCGTACTGTCACTTCAGTCACTTGCTCTGCTTTATTACCCAACTGAAGGTCAAAGTTTGCTCCTTCTCTCATAGGAACATTTACATCTCATATCGCTCGGAAACAGTCCAAACAGTCCATGCCAAACATAACCCAGAACAAACCGATCCCACCTGCATGCTCCTGTCCCAAATCCCTTCAAACGTTTCCTGTTCATGCACTTCACCAAATGTCTTCTCAATGTTGTAATTGTGCCCACATCCACCGCTTCAACAGAAAGTTCATCCAACTGAAAACCACCCTCTTTGTGAGAAAAAAAACGCTTCACGTATTTTTAAAATGTCTCTCCTTTCAACTGAAAAAAAATGTGTCTGGGAGTCTTGAAATTCCCCATCTTAAGGAAAAGACAATACAATTTACACGATCTATACCCTCATTATTTTATAAACTTCTATCAGATTGCCTCTTAACCCTCGACACTCCAGGGAAAAAAACGCCCCAGCTTATCCACGTTTTATTTGTAACTCAAGCCTTTCATAACTGGCAGCATTCTGATAAATCTCTTCTGAACCCACTCCTGCTTCAAAAGATCCTTCCTATACCCGGGCAAGCAGAATTAGACTCAGTAATCCAGAAGTGGCCTCCAAAATGTCGTTTCCAACCTCAATATAACACCTCAACTGGAAATACTGAGCAATAAAAGCAAGTGTGTCAAATGCTGTTTTAACCATCCTGTCTGCGTGTGACACAAACTTCAAAGAATTATGTTCCTGGCACCCTGGGATCCTCTCTTCTACAACACTACCCAAGGCCCTACCATTGATTGTATAAGCTCTACCCTTGTTTGTTGTACCAAAATACTGTACCTGGTATTTATCCAGGTTGAACTCCATCTGCTGTTTTTCAGACCGTTGACACATTTGCTCAAGATCCCTTTGTAATTGAATTAAAAAAAACTTCTTCAATGTCTACTATGCCACCAATTTCAGAGTCATCCATGAACTTACTCGCCGTGCCTTCTATATTCTCATCCAAATCGTTTATATAAATGACAGACAAAAAAGGACCTAGAACTTATCACTGTGGAACATACCTGGTGACAGGCCTCCAGTCCAACTTTTTTGCAACATATTTAATAAACTCTTCACTCCCTAAACATTTATATTAGGGCCTGTCAATGTTTGGAAAATTAAAATCTCCTACTTTTACAACCTTATTATTCTTACATCTATCTGAGAACTTGCTATGCATTTGTTCCTCTGTTTCCCTTTTACTATTGGGGGGCCAATAAAACAATCTCATCAAGGTGATCATTGCTTTTTTTTTCTTACTTTGAATTTCATCCCATATTTTCACTGGATGATTTTTTTCGAAATATTTTCTCGAGTTACAGCTCTCATATTTCCCTCAATCAAAAACGCCACTCGTTCTACTCTCATGCCTCCCTTTTTATCCTTCCTACACTCCGCTCATACCTCTAAACTCCATCAAATATAGACCGAGTCCTCATTGTTATTTTTATTATAAATCCTTCATCACAGGATCATTTTTGTCAACATACTCTGGGCCTCTAATGTCAGCACATTCTTTCACAGATACAGAGCCCAAAACTGCGCACAATATCCCAAATGTTGTGCGCGCAAAGCTGATACAGCCTCAGCAGTATACCTCTGTTCTTGTATTCGAAGTCTCTTGAAATAAATGTTAAAATGGCATTTGCCTTCCTAACTGCCAACTGAGCCTGCATGTTAACCTTAAGAGAATTCCTGAACTAGGACTCGCAAGTCCCTTTGCACTTCAGATTTCTGAAGCCTTTCCCCATTTGTAAAATAGTCTATGGCTTTATTGTTCCTCCCAAAGTGCACACTTTCCAATATTGGTTTCCGTCTGCTACTTCTCTGTACATGCTCTCAGCCTGTCCAAACCTGTTTACAGCTTCTCCTCTTCCTCAACATTGACTGTCCTCTGCTTACCTTTGTGTCATCTGCAATCATGATAACAATGCCCTCAGGTCCTTTTGTCCTGATTGTTATTGCATACCATGAATAGTTGTGTTCCCAACATTGACTTCTATGGAACTCATCACGTCACTCCTTGTCATGCTGTAAGAAGCCCTTTAACCTGACTCTGCACCTTCTGCCAGTTGACCATTCCATACACTGGTCACAAATACCACACTCTTATCTATTTATCAACCCACTGTGTCGTACCTTGTCAAAGCCCTTGTGGAAATCCGAATAGATCACATCCACTGGTTCTCCTTTATCTAACCTACCTGTTACTTCAAAGAATTTGTACAGATTTGTCAGGCAATATTTTCCCTTGATGAAGCTGTGCTAATTCTGCTCTTTTTTAGTGCACTTCCAAGTACACTGTAGTCTTGTTCTTAATAAAAAGAAAACCTTACCAGCAACAGAGGTCAGGCTACTCTGTACATAGTTTCTACCTCTGCCTCCTTCCTTTCTTAAATAGGGGCGTTGAAATGGCCATGTTTTCAGTCATCTGGGACCCTTCCTGACTCCAGTGATTTCTGAAAGGCTCCCACCAAAGCCTCTACAAGCTCCTCAGCTCTCTCCTTCAAACGTCTGGGATGTAGTCCATTTCGTCTGTTTTTTATCACTTTCAAACATTTCGTCATGCCCAGACCCTTCTTAGTGATGGCCAGTGCACTCAATTACACTCCATAAGTCCAACTAATTGTATGCTTGTTGATGTGTTCCACTGTGAAAATTGATACAAGGCATTGTATTCAGTTCCTTTGCCATTTCTTTGCTTATCCCATTCTTACACCCCCTGACTAATTTTCCAGGGGTCCAACAGTCACTCTTGCCTCCCTGTAACCTTTATAGATACCTTTAAAAATGTCTCTTACAGTCTTCTTTCATATTACTAGCTATTTGAATCTCATATTTCCTCTTCTCTCCCATCAGTACTTTTCTTTTCAGTTTCCTTTTAAAGAATTACAAATCCTCTGGCTTCCACTCATCTTCACTACATTGTATAGTTTATCTTTTCCTTTTGCACTATCCCTGACTTCATTTGTCAGCCATGGTTGCCTTGCCTTCCCCTTAGTATATTTCTTCTTCCTTGGGATGAATCTTTGCAGTGTCTTCTGAATTACTCCCAGAAAAACCCTGCCATTGCTGCTTCACTGTCTTCCCTGTCGGCTTCTCCTTCCTTCAACTCTGGCCAACTCCTCTCTCATGTCTATTTAGTAGCTCTTACTCAATTATAATACCGTTACATCCTATTCCATCTCCCCCAGCTCAAACTGCAGGGTGAATTTTATTACATTATAGTCACTGCCTCCGTGGGGGTTCCTTAACCTTGAGCTCGCTAATCAAGGCTGCCTCATTACACATCTCTAAACCCAAAACTGCCTCTTCCCTATTGGGCCCCATCTCAAGCTGCTACATTAAAATCATTTTTTCAGATTTCAAAAATCCCTTTCCTTGGGGCCCACTGCCAACCTGATTTTATCATTCTATCTGCATATTGAAGTCCTCCATGATTATTGCAATTGTGTTTTTCTTCAATACCTTTCTCTCTACCAGGTCTACCAGGTTCTCGTTTACATTGTTGCTCCTTAACTCTACTCACATGAATTCTATGCCTTGTGACTCCATCTCCTTTCTTGCTCTTAATGTAATTTAATATTTGAATATTTGAAGCCAAGTTTAATCAGTAACATGTGAGAACATCTTCTGCTGTTTGCTCCTCTATACTTGATCTGATGCACAAGGTTCTTCAAATTTGGAAAGTGCTTTAATTGTGATCAGTCCCTGGCCCAGGTTACATGAAGACTACTCGCAAAAATACAATAAACTGTATTGACCTCTCATTCCTCACAACATAGGGATAGGGAGAGGCAGGACCATGGAAGGATACAGCATGAGATGTGTCCACCCCTCTATTCCTCACATCACTCAGATAGGGGTAAGCTAATGGGAGGTTATAGCTTGATGCGCTAATCCATCTCCAAATCAAAGGGACATAAAAGAGTGAGGCCTCAGTGTCTGAGAGGTAGGATGCACTCTGAACTGTATCTCGCATCAGGGATAGTGTGGGATATGATCACAAACCAATCTTCAGTCACATACAACCGCAAAATTGTTGAGAAAATCGAGTCATAGAGATATACAGCACAGACACAGACATTTCAGCCCAACTTGTCCATGCCGACCAGAAATCCTAACTAAACCCATTCCCACATGCCAGCATTTGGCCTTTATTCCTGTAAACCCTCCCTATTCATATATCCATCCGAGTGGCTTTTAAATATTGCGATTGTACCAGCCTCCATCACTTCCTCTGCAGCTCATTCAATACACGTACCTCCCTCTGCATGAAAAAGGTACTCCTTAGGTCCCTTTTAAATCTTTCCCCGCTCATCATAAAGCCTCTAGTTTTGGACTCCCACAGCCCAGGGAACAGACCTCACCTTTTTACCCGATCCATGCCCTCATGATTTTATAAACCACTCCAGATTCACCACTCAGCTTCCAGGGAAATTGGCCTCAGTCTATTCTGTCTCACCTTATAGCTCAAAGCCTCCAACACTAGAAACAGCCTCGTAAATCTTTTCTGGACACTTTCTAGTTTCACAACATCTTTTCAAAAGGAGGAAAGCTCGAATTGCACACAGTCTTCCAATAGAGGTATAATCAACGTCCTGTCCAGCCACTACATGATCTCCAAACTGATATACTCAACGCAGTCACCAATACAAACTATCATACCGAATGTCTTTTTCACGAACCTATGGCTCCACATTCAAGGATATATGAACCTGCACTCTGATGGTAATTAAAATTATAGGGGCAGATGAAGTGTTAAATCTTACAGTGATCAGCAGGATGATGTACTGATTTATGGAGTGTTACAAGAATCAATAGAATGCTGTACCTTAACAGAATGAAGAACATGAGCATAGTTCAAGGGAGTGTAAGACAAATGTAGGACACCTAGGTTAGCTATTAATGGCAGCTTAATTAGGTTAATTAAAGCATGTAACATAGAACTAAGGACGAGCATGACGTAATGGGGTCAACCTGAGGCGAAGGACCATTGTGGCAGATGTAGTAAGAAATGAGAAACTTGGATACAGGCACAAGATGGCTTCTTGATGCAAGTTAGCAACAAAATGGCTTCTAGGCTGTGAACTTTACTAATTCTGCTAGAACGACATAAATCACTAACCCTCAGTCTGCTGCAAAGGAAGACAGTAGACAATGCGCCTTTCAGAATACAGCAGTAACCTAATAAGACTTGTAACTGTTCTGACCTTCAAGGGCAGGTGCAATGGCTCTCTGTCGTTAGATAAAAAAAGTGATCCAAGTGTAGTGACATAAGTTGTTTACCAGTTAATATCATTGGTCTTGTCTTATATATTGGGTTCAAAGTGGAAAAACCATTTCAGCAGAAACAGCAGTGGACACCGCATTATAATAGAATAAATTAGAGATAACTTTGAAGCAGAAGAAACCATCGTGGCAAGATAAGAAGCGGATAGTCATTACACGATGAATTAAGCAGAGGAGGAAAAAAACATAGTGGTGGGAATGGAAAGATAGGACAGGTTGATACCATTGAGTCAAGATAAGAAAACTCGGACTGACCCGGTTGGACATGCTGATGTGCTTATCCAGAAGTTGATAACAAAATGGTATAAGAAGTGCAAGTCAGAGAGTCTCGAGGGAACTCTCAGAAAATACTTCTAGATTGTCACGGCTTTTATTTGCAAATAAAAGTTCATCTTCTTGAGGAACTCTCCGCGTCTCCAAGTGATTTTCTACCACAACTCCAATGTCCCTTTGTTCAGCAACACTCCCCAAGACCTTACCATTAAGTGTGGAAGCCGTGGCCTGATTTGCCTTTCCAACATGCAGATTCTCATATTTATCAAAATTAAACTTCACCTGACAGCCCTTGGCTCATTGACCCATCTGAGCAACATCTCCTTGTAGTCTGAGGTAACCTTCTTCACTACCCACTACACCTCCACTTTTGGTGTCATCTTCAAACTCACTTACTATAACTCCCATGTTCACCTGCAGATCATTTATATATGTGACTAAAAGCTGTGGACCCACCACCAATCCTTGTGGCATCCTGCCGGTCACAGCCCAGTCTGAAAAAACAACCCTTCTCTACCACCCACTCTTCTACTTTTGAGCAACTCTGTATCCAAATAGTCAGTTCTCCCTCTATTCTGTGTGATCTAACTGTGCTAACCAGTCTACCATGAGGAACCTTGTCAAATGCCTTACTGAAGCCCATATTGATCATATCCACTGTCCTATCTTCATCAATCCTTTTTGTTACTTATCGAAAAAAAAGCAGAATCAAAGATATCCCACACACAATGCCATGTTGGTGAACCCTGCTCAGACCTTGCCTTTCTGATTACTTGAAAACCCTGTCCCTCAGGAATCCCAACAACAACTTTCCCACCACTGATTGTCAGGTTCACTGGCCCATAGTTCCCTGACATTTCCTTTCCACATTTCTTAAGTAGTAGTACCACATTGGCCAACCTCCAGCCATCCAGCACCTTTCCTGTGGCTATCGATAATACAGGTATCTCAGCAAGGGGCAAACCTATCACTTCCTTAGCTTCCCACAGAGTTCTAGGGTATGCTTGGTCAGGTCCCGTGGATTTATCCACCTCCTCCTTTGTAATATGGACATTTTACAAGTTTTTAATTATTTTGCCATCTTCTCATGTTCTCTAACTCCCACGTCCTTCTCCACAGTAAGCACTGATGTAAAATATTCATTTAATATCTCCCCTATCTCCTGCTTTCCACATATTTGTCACCTTTGTGGAAACCCTTTCGATTGTCCACAACCCTATTTGCCAAAGTTATTTCATGTTCCCTTTTTGCCCTTCTGAATTCCCTTATACATACACTCCTACTGCCTTTATAGTCCTCGAGGAAATCACTCGATTCTACTGTCTATACCTGACATATGTTTCCTTCTTATTCTTGAACAAAACCTCGATTTCTCTAGTCAACCAGCACTTCCTACACCTACCAGCCTTGCCTTTCGCACAAACAGGAACAAATTTGACCTGAACTCTCGTCATCTCATTATTGAAGGCTTCATGTTTTCCAGCCGTCCATTATCTTCGACTATTCTCTCCCCAAACAACTTTTGAAAGCTCTTGCCTCATGCTGTCGAAATTGGCCTTCCTCCAAGTCAAATCTTTAACTTTTTTTCTCTGGTCTATCCTTTCAATCACTACTCGAGAACTCATAGAATGTGGCCACTGACACCAAAATGCTCCCCTGCTGACACCTCAGTCAACTGCCCTGCCTTATTTCCCAAGAGTAGGTCAGGTTTTGCATCTTTTTCTTTCAGGTATATCCACATAGTGAATCAGAAAATTTTCTTGCACACACTTACCCAATTCCTCTGCATCCAAGCCCTTAACACGATGGCAGTCTCATCTATTTTGGAACATTAAAATCCCCTACCATACCCTTGAAGATAGCTAAGATGTTCTTACAACTATGTTTATTCCTTTCCAGCTGAATGTTTGGGGGTCTACAGTACAGTCGCAGGTAGGTGATCACCCCTTTCACATTTGTCAGTTCCAACCACATAACTTCCTTGAATGTCCTCTCTGGAAAATCCTCCCTCAATACAGCTGCAATGTTATCCTTCATCAAAGATGCCACTCCCCCCCTTTTCTCTGGTCCCCCTATCCACCCGCACTGTGATCCTTCCGACAGCATCTCTACATTGGAATATTCAGCTGCCATTCCTGTCCATCCCTGAGCCAAATATCCGCAATTGCTATGATGCCCCAGTTTCAATTTCCTAACCATGCTCCGGGTTCAGCTGCCTTATCTGTTAGGCCTTTTTCATTGAAATAAATGCAGATCCTCTAAATTGTTCCTTCCTGCCCTGTCTGTTTGACCTACTGTTTTTCCCAACTGTACCTTTCTCAGACTGATCTCCTTCTTTACTATCTCCCTGGTCCTCAAAACCTTTCCCCCTGTTACTGGCTTAAATCTTCTTGAGCAACTTGCACAAATCTCCCTGGCAGTATATTAGTCCCCTTCCGATTCAGGTGCAATCCATCCTTCTTTTACAAACATCTTTTACTCATCAAAGGCTCAGGGCCTCTCCTCCTTTTGTATCTAAAGTCGTACAATGCCGCCCTGTGGTGCCCGCTCAAGCCACTACAACAGTAGCAGATTTTTTCTTTAAGCATCACAGCCTGTGAATCTCACAGGTTAGTCAGTTGTTTCAGTCTTCATACAACGTATTTGGAGGCACAGGGCAGATTTGCCCGATCGATGTTACTCCTGAGATAATAGCAGGAGAGAAAAAAAGTGGGAATAGGGTAGAGAGAGAACGAGAAGAAAAAGGAACAGTGTGAGAGTGGGTAAGACATATGGAAGGAGAGGGGGCGGGAAGAGCGATAAATTCTGTCGAGACCAGTTCAGAGATGCACCCAGAGGTGAAAACATAGACAAAGTGACGTTAACCCAACTCCTGAGCTTGGCCCCACTCCCCTCCCCTTCCCTAAGGCCAAGGGCCTGGGGCCGGGTCTGTGTCTCCCCAGCTGAGCTTCTTCAACGCAGAGTCTAACAACATTACAGTTTGACCTCCTGCTTGGCACTTTTTAATGAATATCTTTATTAATTACATACTGAAGTAATAGTTACGGTCAGTGGAATGGTGCCTTTTCTCTTTGGCCTGTGAATTGAGAGAAACATTAACATGTTTCCCTGTGATCCCCTGTGGGATAAGGTTGGATGAGACAGCACTACCCTCAGTCTGTTACCATAGCAACAGGCTGCTTCGTTGCTGAAACATTGAACTGAAATGAGAAAATCCTGGATGGATTGATTAATGAGTGAATTTGATTGATTGATGAATTTGGGTAAAGGGATATTTCAGCACATTCTTCAGCTGCTGCCTGAACTTAGTCTGGGTCACGGCATAAATCGCGGTGTTTGTGCAGCAACTGAGGAGCTGCAGCATGAAGCCCGATTCCTGCACAATGAGATCGGGTTGGAAACTACCTGGAAACAGGCAGCAGCAACAGGACTCTTCTCAGTCCACCGGGGACGCTCCCGAGGCTGACAGAATAAGGGTACCCGCCAAAATAGGTCAGCAATTCAAACCCGCAGACAAGGGTGGCGCAGTGGTAGTATGGCGCACTGACCTCTACATCGCCGAGGCCAGACGCCAACTCTCCGACACCACCTCCTACCGCCTCCTCGATCATGACCCCACACCCGAGCACCAAACTATCATCTCCAACACCATTCACGACCTCATCACCTCAGGGGACCTCCCACCCACAGCCTCCAACCTCATTGTTCCCCAACCCTGCACGGCCCGTTTCTATCTCCTTCCCAAAATCCACAAACCTGCCTGCCCTGGTCGACCCATCGTCTGAACCTGCTCCTGCCCCACCGAACTCATCTCCACCTATCTGGACTCCATTTTCTCCCCTTTGGTCCAGGAACTCCACACCTACGTCCGTGACACCACCCACGCCCTCCACCTCCTCCAGGACTTCCAATTCCCTGGCCCCCAACACCTCATATTCACCATGGACGTCCAGTCCCGTACACCTGCATTCCGCATGGAGATGGCCTCAAGGCCCTCCGCTTCTTCCTGTCCCGCAGGCCCGACCAGTCCCCCTCCACTGACACTCTCATCCGCCTAGCTGAACTCGTCCTCACGCTCAACAACTTCTAATTTGACTCCTCCCACTTCCTACAGACTAAGGGGGCGGCCATGGGCACCCGCATGGTCCACAGCTATGCCTCCCTCTTTGTAGGTTACGTGGAACAGTCCCTCTTCCGCACCTACACAGGCCCCAAACCCCACCTCTTCCTCCGGTACATTGATGACTGTATCGGCGACGCCTCTTGCTCCCCAGAGGAGCTCGAACAGTTCATCCACTTCACCAACACCTTCCACCCCAACCTTCAGTTCACCTGGGCCATCTCCAGCACATCCCTCACCTTCCTGGACCTCTCAGTCTCCATCTCAGGCAACCAGCTTGTAACTGATGTCCATTTCAAGCCCACCGACTCCCACAGCTACCTAGAATACACCTCCTCCCAACCACCCTCCTGCAAAAATTCCATCCCCAATTCCCAATTCCTCCGCCTCCGTCTCATCTGCTCCCACGATAAGACATTCCACTCCCGCACATCCCAGATGTCCAAGTTCTTTAAGGACGGCAACTTTCCCCCTACAGTGATCGAGAACGCCCTTGACCGCGTCTCCTGTATTTCCCGCAACACATCCCTCACACCCCGCCCCCGCCACAACCGCCCAAAGAGGATCCCCCTCATTCTCACACACCACCCTACCAACCTCCGGATACAACGCATCATCCTCCGACACTTCCGCCATTTACAATCCGACCCCACCACCCAAGACATTTTTCCATCCCCACCCCTGTCTGCTTTCCGGAGAGACCACTCTCTCCGTGACTCCCTTGTTCACTCCACACTGCCCTCCAACCCCACCACACCCGGCACCTTCCCCTGCAACCGCAGGAAATGCTACACTTGTCCCCACAGCTCCTCCCTCACCCCTATCCCACGCCCCAAGTTGACATTCCACATTAAGCAGAGGTTCACCTGCACATCTGCCAATGTGGTATACTGCATCCACTATACCCGGTGCGGCTTTCTCTACATTGGGGAAACCAAGCGGAGGCTTGGGGACCGCTTTGCAGAACACCTCCGCTCAGTTCGCAACAAACAACTGCACCTCCCAGTCGCAAACCATTTCCACTCCTCCTCCATTCTCTAGATGACATGTCCATCATGGGCCTCCTGCACTGCCACAATGATGCCACCCGAAGGTTGCAGGAACAGCAACTCATATTCCGCCTGGGAATCCTGCAGCCATATGGTATCAATGTGGACTTCACCAGTTTCAAAATCTCCCCTTCCCCTACTGCATCCCTAAACCAGCCCAGTTCGTCCCCTCCCCCCACTGCACCACACAAGCAGCCCAGCTCTTCCCCCCCACCCACTGCATCCCAAAAACAGTCCAACCTGTCTCTGCCTCCCTAACCGGTTCTTCCTCTCACCCATCCCTTCCTCCCACCCCAAGCCGCACCCCCATCTACCTACTAACCTCATCCCACCTCCTTGACCTGGTCCGTCTTCCCTGGACTGACCTATCCCCTCCCTACCTCCCCACCTATACTCTCTCCACCTATCTTCTTTACTCTCCCCACCTATGTTCTTTACTCTCCATCTTCGGTCCGCCTCCCCCTCTCTCCCTATTTATTCCAGTTCCCTCTCCCCATCCCCCTCTCTGATGAAGGGTCTAGGCCCGAAACGTCAGCTTTTGTGCTCCTGAGATGCTGCTTGGCCTGCTGTGTTCATCCAGCCTCACATTTTATTATCTTGGAATTATCCAGCATCTGCAGTTCCCATTATCTCTAAAATAGGTAAGCACTCTTGTTGCTAAATTCGGACTGTGTTCTGTTGGCCTGGGGTAGGCCTTGGGGACTCGCAGGTGCGGGAAACTGCTGGAGGGCCCCTCCGATCCAAGGATCCAGACGGCGAGGGGCAAATTGTAATTGAAGGAGACGCGGAGGAGTGTTCAAGAAGGCTGCGCAGCGGGGAACGGGGTGAGGAATTTTTACGAGAGTATAAGTAAGTCCTTGTGGATAGAGTGTCACGAGATGCGAGGGGCTGTGTGGGCAAGGCAGAGTGTGCTTCAGATAACGCTTTAAGAGAAAAAAAGTGGGGTTGTTTGAGGAAAAGAAGGGAGAGAAATGAGCCGAAAAGTGCTAGCGAACCATCTAAATTTAAAAGCCGGCAGAGAGAAGCAGAACAGCTGACTGAGCAGAGTGGGCTGCTCAGCACAGGGTAGCAAATCATTGGCGGTGTGTGTTAGTAGGACTGTTTAACCCTTGGGATGACGAGACTTGACTGTGGAAAAGAAGTAACTGCAGTAGAAATACTAGGTAGAAAATACCCAAATGTTAAGGATGATATTATAAAAATCTCAGAAAAATGGAAAAAGAGAACTGCAAAACTTGTAGCTAAATGGCCAAAAGATGGAACTTTTGATGTATTAGTGTGTGAGGCTATGGAAGTGTTAATTGCCAACTACAAGCCTGGAGAAAAATCTAAAGAGAGGTGCCAGAGCAGAGAAAAGGAAAAAGAGATACTGAGACTCTTTAGAGAAGAAGGGGAAGGGCTGAGAGGAGCATATCAGCCACCAGTTGTGACCAGAAAAGCTGCCAGAGAACAGGCTAGGCAGTTGCAGGACAGAGCAGAGAGAAGAATGAGCTTCCTCCCTTGTACCCAGCATTGAAAGAACTAGAAAGACCCCCTCCTTGTGCTACTAATGAGTCCACAGGACAGTGTTCTGTGATAAAAAGGACAGTGGAAGTAGAGGGAGAATTAGAGTAGGAAGAGAGTGGAGAAGGGAATAAATTGAGGGAGAAGAGAGAGTTGGAAGAGAGAGAAAGAAAGGAGGCAATTGAAAGAGTGCAACACCAACAGCGAGAGCTAAGGCATGAAATTGACCTGTTACACGAGTTGAAGGAGCAGAAGGATAATAAGGAATTTCTAGTGGACAAAAGAGAACTTGGGCGAGTGCAGACGAAGGAGGGTCAAGTAAAGGCAGGCATGGGAGGGAACAAATATGTAAAACAGGAGAAACAGGAGAAACAAGCTAAAAAGAAGGCTCAAATAGGGTGGGAGGAATTGAAAGTGGAGTCAGAAGCAGAATCAGAATCAGCTTCAGAGGAGGAATCACCTAAGGGTAGTTACAAAAAGGGGAAAGGTTCCCGGCGGGAGAAAATGTTACCACTATTTATAAAAGAGGGAAGACGGCCTCAATATTCTCCCTGGGGAATTCAGGACGGAGAAGGGCTGAAAGGTGCACTGCTCTGCTTACATGAGAATGCGGGGAAGTGGATTAGAGCCTTTGAGGATGAGACATTGGGCCGGTTGCTGGCTATGGGAGATGTGAAGGCACTGCTGGTGAGACTGGTGGGACTTCCAAAATTAAAGAAAATACTGGAGCAACCGGGGTTAAAAAATGCAGCAGAAAACCCAATGATTGATGTAGCTGGGTTTGAACAAGTAAGACTGACGGTATGGCAGTCCCGAAGGAAATGTTATCCAACTAAGCTGGACAGACAAGCTCTGGAAGGAAGCCCACTGTCGGACAGTGAAAACCCGTCCGAATATATTTAGAAGCGACTAAGAAAGTGGAAGCTGGGAACAGAGCAAGACATGGAGAGTAATCAGTTATTGACTGAAATGTTCCGCAGTGCAGTTATTGAGGCAATGCCTCTGCAAGTCAAAGCAAGACTGGAGGAGCTGGTGGGATTAACTGACTGAGAGAGTCACCAGGAATTTAAAAATCATGTGGCACACGCTGTTGAGAAATATCGAAAAGGTAAAGAGAGTCTGACTGACCAGCAGAAGTAGGTCCAGAGAAAACTGGCACAAATGCAGCTCCAAGAACTCAGAAAGAAAGAGAAAGCAAAAGCCAAGAAAGCTATGCCCAGGAGAACAGACATGGGTGCTCAGCCACCTGCACAAGGTGGGGTTCTATCAGTCAGCCGGACAAGGGCCAGAAGATCCTATGCCAGCAATGGGGTGCTCTGGAGGGGCTCGTCCACAAGCACCACACCAAGGGCAGGGCAGAATGAGGCAGCAGCCCGAACAGAACTGGGCTCCTCAGTGGCAGCGGCGCAGGGTTGGGTGGACACAAAATGGAGCAAGGAATCAGACTCAAGGGTGGTCAGAGATGGTGTGCTGGGGATGCAACCAACCAGGGAACTTCAGAAGAAACTGCCCACATTGGTTTGTGGCCAAGGGAACTCGTAATGGACCACAGCAGCAGGAGCCCTAAGCAGCCACACCCCAGGTAGCTTCAGGCCCAGCAGAACCTGCCAACTGTGTGGGAGGTACTAAGGGTGCCCCGAAGACCTACATTGGGAAGGTCACTACCCTGTAGTAATGTGGGAGGCTAATCAAGAACCAATTGTACAGGTCAATATAGAAGGGCAACCGACGCCAGTAATGATAGATACTGGGGCTACATATACATGCTTACAACCGCGTTATGCCTCTCGCCTTCCCATGTCCAACAAGTTTGTTAAAACAATGGGGTTCTCGGGGAAATCACAGTTAACTCAATTTACAGCTCCTGTAATCTTGGAAATGGAGGGCAGGGAAATAGTCTTGCCAATATTAGTACCAAAAGAAACACCAATAAATTTGTTAGGTAGAGATGCCTTGCTAAATTTAGAGGTGAGATTAAAATGTACTCGGCAAGGGTGAAGTGCAGAGAAAGCTAATACCCAACTAGTAGTGCAGGAGGAGAAAGAGGCTAGTATATACTGGATAGGTGATATAACAGATGATATCCAGAAAATCTGGAAGAGGTGGGAGTCGGAATTAATATCAATAATGCCTAAAGCGAAGCCACCTAGATCTGAATTGCATTGCACGGTGATATTTGATGAGGCTCAAGATAAATATCTAGAAAGGAGATGGCATCAGGGACAGAGTGCTCCGCAGCAATTGGGGGGTAAGTCAAAAGTGAATCGGGTGCAAAGAGCGATCTTACAGATAGAGCACAATGAATTCCTGAATGAATGGTATAGTGTGCCATGTGCTGCACCTCATGTGACATTATTAGTGAATGAGGGATATCAAACCAAAGACTTAGGGGTCACGGCTAAACACGCAGAATTAGTTCAGGAATGGTATAAACTGACACCAGAAGTGTGGGAATCTAGGGATGGCAGCTGCATTAGAGTCAAGGTGAGTGGCAGTGTGACAGGGAGCCCTGACGAAGTCACAGTGACCCCTCAGAGGACTATGCCAGTGATAATAGAAAAGAACAGACAGCAGGCTGGCCAGTAATTGGATACATTACCGGCTAATCTGTGGTCAGGTCATGATACTGATGTGGGAAGAGTACAATAATTTAGACCAGTGGAAATAAAGGTAAAGCCAGGGGCCATTCTGCCTCACCGACCACAGTATCCCATAAAAAAAGGAAGCGATTGAAGGGATAGCAGTAACAATACAGGGATAGCTGGAGGCAGGGGTTCTTGTAAAGACGCGCAGTCCCTGTAATACACCTTTACTGCCAGTCCTGAAAGCAGCTGGAACAAAGTGGAGGCTGGTACATTACCGAAGAGCAGTCAATGAGGTAGTCGAGGATTGGCCTTCAGACATCCCAAATCCACACACACTATTAACTAATGTACCTCCTCAAGCAGAGTGGTTTTCAAAGGTTGATCTATGTTCTGCCTTTTTCAGCATTTCTTTAGCAGAACAGTGTCAGTATCTGTTTGCATTTACTTATGAAGGTCAACAATACACATAACCTAGAATGCCACAGGGGTTTAAGCATTCCCCACATATTTTTAATCAAATATTGAAAGCAGAATTGGAAGACCTGATAATGGAGAGCACACAAGATTTACTTGTTTGCTCCAGCAGTTGGGAAGAGTGTAAGCAGGATACCCTCCTGGTCCTGAGGGTACTGGCAGAGAAGGGACACATAAGGTGTCTTGGAAAAAGCTCCAGTTTTGTCAGGAGCAGGTTGAATATCTGGGCAGGTTAACCTCTAAGGGAACAAAAGCAATTGCACATGACCAGATTGAAGCCATTGTTAAATCCCCAAGGCCTGAGACAGTGGGGCAGATGATGACATTTTTAGGTATGACAGGATTCAGTTCAGATTGGATTGAGGGGTATGCTGAGATTGCAGCACCTCGAAGAAAATTGATGAAAGGAGTGGGACATTCGTATTTAAAAGGAAGATTGCAGTGGAATGGGGAGGCAGCAACTGCATTCAACACCCTTAAACAGGCTTTGATGTCAGCGCCAACACTGACCTTGCCTGCCTATAATAAGTTGTTTCACTTGTATGTGTCAAATAGACGGGAAGGATATGCTGCTGCAGTGCTTATGCAGGAGACGAGTGTAGGGAAGACTATGCAACCAATTGCGTACTATAGCACCCAATTAGGTGAAGTGGCTCAGAGATAGCCACTGTGCTATCAGGGGCTAGCAGCTGCCTATTTTGCTTATGAGAAAGCATCCGCAGTGACAATGGGATATCCTGTTGTGATACACATGCACCACAAGATAGCAGAATTCTTAGAGAATGGGAGATTTGTATTGACACCAGCTAGGGTGCTAGCATATCGAATGCTGTTGGCATTTCCAGATGTGACCATACAGAGGTGCACTACAAAACACGTAGCAGACTATGTTCCAGTGGAAGATGAAGGGGAACCACATGATTGTGTAAAGGAAGTGACTATGTTTGCTAAATTAAGGGCTGGCTGCAGTCTGAGCCACTGGCTGATGCGGATAAGGAAATTTTATTTGTGGATGGTTCTTGTTATAGGGGCTAAGATGGAAATCATGCAGGATATGCAGTTGTTAGACAGGATCAGTCTCAGTTTAAGACAGTCATTCTAGAGCCATTTCCTCAACCGTGCTCAGGCCAATTAGCAGAAATTAAGGCGCTAACAGCAGCATGTGAGATGAAGGTAGGCAAAAAAGCTGAAGTTTATACAGATTTGGCCAGTGCACATGGGGTATGCCACTTATTTGGGGCTGTTTGAAAGCAGAGAGGTTTTAAGAAAAGCAATGGGGAATCTATACAGCATTATCAGCAAATACAGGAGCTGACGGCAGCCATGATGAAACCTAGAGCACTGGCCATCATTAACTGCCAGGCACACAAGAAGGGAGACGATATGATAATAAAGCGAAATCAAGCAGCTGATGAGGCAGCCAGAATAGCTTTAAGGTGCTCTTCAGCCCTAATTGCTCCTCCGGTGTGTTTAGATCCAAAGCCAACAATTGAGGATCTTATAGACATACAGGGAAGAGCATCCCTTGCAGAGTAAACACTGTGGAAACAAAGCGGGGCTAAATGCGATCAGTAAGGGTTGTGGACCACTGAAAGTGGGTTATGGGTGGCACCCACCCCCTTGTTGCCAGTCCTTATTTCAGAGGCACGTGAATTAGTTCACTGTGCGAGAGGAGAAGTGATGCGGAAATTTTTTTTAAAATGTGGTTTCTGGTCACCCTATCTACAGGCCTCAGTGGACTATGTACTGTCGCAATGCAAGGTGTGTGCACAGTATAACATCAGGAAGGGGGTAACAACCCCCATAGGACTCACACCGGTACCTGAAGGACCATTTAAGCGTCTGGTGATTGATTATGTGGACATCATAAAGAAGGTAAGGGGAAAGACATACACGCTGGTGGTGATTGACAGGTTTAGCAGGTGGGTTGAAGCGATGCCATCTGAGGATATAGGAGCGACAACAGTAGTGACGTTTTTGACAAGTGAAGTGATCCCAAGGTTTGGTATTCCTTCAGAAATTAGCTCAGATAATGGATCTGCCTTCATCCAGAAAGTGGTGAAGTTGGTGCTGCAGACGTTGAGAATCAAACAGGTTTCACCGTGTATACCATCCTCAGTCCCAAGGAATGGTGGAAAGGATTAATGGGACATTGAAAATGAAACTGAACAAAATCTGTGCAAGCACCAACCTCAACTGGGTCGATGCGCTGCCACTAGCACTGATGAGTTATCACACGCAGACTAACTGCATGACAAATCTAACACCGCATGGGATGCTAACAGGAAGACTAATGCCAGTACCCAACTAGAGAGGCCCCTATGAAGGGCCCTGTCTGGAGCAGTTGAATCTAGAACTTAGGAGATACATGCAACAACTAACCATGATACACGAGTCTATCCACATGCAGGAGAAACGGAAAGAACCAGAGCTCGATACCAAAGAGGGGTGCATCAGACCCGGAGACCAGGTGTGCGTAAGAGTTTTCCGCAGATGGTGGAATGAGCCAAGAAGAGATGGACCCTTCACAGTGACCAAAACATTGCCCACAGCTGTCCAAGTGGAAGGGAGAAGTATATGGTACCATCTTAATCACTGCACCAAATCTGTCCCGCCTGTACATGCAGACACAAGAGAGGAGGTAGGTGTCAGTGAGGCTGAGGGAAGTGGGCAGGAGGAAGAGTCCGAGTCACCGCAAGGAGACAGTTCCTCACCGCAGGCTCCAGAGCCAGTACAGGGTGATAGTCCTCCACCCCTAGAGTCCGAATCAGAACAGGGTGATAGTATCCCGCAACAAGAGATTGAGTCAGTGCACGGGGACGAGGCCCCACAGCAGGACTCTGAACAAAGTGTAGGAGCGGACTTTGAGGACACCAACTACCAGCCAGAGAATGATAGCGTTGAGGATTTGGGGGGCCCTACTCCTGACAGTGGGGATGAAGAAGGTGTGGGGAAGGCTTCCGATGACACCCCCTCTGACGCCTGCCGTAGGCACCCAGACTTTGGGACCATCAACTTGGATGACCAGGCCTGGCAGTGCTGAGCTGGATCAGGTTGGAGGGCACCGGAAGGGAAGAATTTCTGACCTGGCATCGCTAGCATGGATGCGGGCATGCAATAATCACTGGTATCAGTGAGCAAATTATACAATTGTGATTAAGACCAGGCAAGATTGCTTCCCGTACACCAAGGCCACGCCTTCATTCTATGTTGTCCCCATGCCATATAGCTCAACAACTTGTGATGGGTGGCAGGAGCAACATTCTAGCCCACCCCTTATCCCAAATGATACAACAACTTATATTCAGTTTGACTGCCCTTTCTGGTATCTCCTTCTCCAGGCCTCCTTGTTCTACCAACATACTGAGATGGAAAAGCAACAGATTCATCGATGGTGCGGTTACAGCACCCCACGGTCCACTAGTAAGGCCAATCACATGTTCCATACTCCCTTTGACAGCTTTTAAAATACAGGAGGGAGTGAGTTTTGAGTGCTTCCAGCGGAATGATTCCAGAGTAGTGGGTCAGTTTAGAGGGTTCTGTGGGAGCACAATTGAGGTTGAGGTGGATACTACATTTGTGGCTATTTTAAATTCTCAGCTCATTCCGCTGGCAGACACATGGTGGTTATGTGGCGAGAGAGGAGGTTTGCATTCAACTCTACCCATAGATTGGAGTGGCAGCTGTCCCCGTGTAACGCTTTTGCATGAGGTGGTTATTTGTCTGCGTGCCCGATTTGGCACATCAACGCAGTCTAGCATGTGGCGCTCCAAAAGATGGTATGTCCCTGACCCAACAGTAAGGATTGATAGTACAGGGCAGCCCAGGGGTATCCCTAATGAGTTCAAGGCTCGCAATGAGATTGCTGCAGGATGGGAGGCTCTTATGCCAGTGATAGGAATTAGTAAGAATGCGGAATGGATCAACTATATATATTACAACCAACAGAGATTTATTAACTACACTGATGATGCCGTAGAAGCTTTGGGGGAACAGCTGGATGCCACTACTGGGATGACATGGCAGAATAGGCAAGCTTTAGATTTGATTTTGGCTGAGAAAAGTGGGGTCTGTGTGATGTTTGGGGACCACTGCTGTGCCTTTATACCAAATAACACCAGTCCTGGAGGTTTATTCACTAGAGCAATGGAGAGACTGAAGAACTTGAGGCAGGAGTTAAAGGACAATGCAGAGTTTGGTCACCAAGCCTTGTCTGGTTGAATAGCATGTTGGGAGCATGGGGGGCGTGGTTTCTTAGAATAGGGGTTATTATAGGTGCTGTATTACTTGTTGTAACTTTTGCCTTCTGCTGTGCTTTTCCCCTCATAAGTCTTTTCTAGTACGCATTACCACTCGGCAGCTGGTGGCTATCTCATCGATTGCGGGGCACACCTTCTCACTTGAATGGACGTCACCACGTTACTACTATAATCCGGCATCCGTGACAATGCAAGAGACACATCCAACTGCGCCTCCTGCAATTGAAGAATGCCCGGGCAGTAGAATGTAAGGGGCCTTGGGTCTTTTTCCCTGTTCGCGTCTGTTACAAGACAGGTTTTGGCTCAAAAGTCCCCAGGGCAGAGAAGGAAACTTTGAAATGACTTGGTCCACTTGAGACCTAGTGAACTTTATTTGGAATCCAGAGATCAATGCTTGTTGGATTCCTTCTCTTGGTGAAACCTATAGGTCTCAAAGTGGGGAATATGGAAAATAAAATTTGGTACCTGGCAGAATAATAAGAGTCTGTAAAAGAGTCTGTAAAAGTACATCAATCGACCAATGACACGTTAAGCATGATGTGACAATTAGAGAAAACAGGACAGAGGTTAAAAGCCATTAGGCCAGCTCAGCAAAGTCAGATAGGTGACAGTGAGAGGAAACAGGACAAACATTAAAAGCCATTAGGTCAACTCAGTGCAGTCAGTTATGCGGTAGTGAGGAGAAACAGGGCAAGAGTCAGAAGCCATTAGACTAGCTCACCATAGTCAGATACAGTATACATAGTCAAGTATAGGTAAGCATGGCAAGTATAAACAGATAAAATAGATAAATGAATGAGATAGTGAGGTCACTTTAGATAATGAGATCACTTCAAGGTTAAAAGAAAGAACCATTGTGGCAGAAATAGCAGTAGACACCTAATTATAATAGAATAAATTAGAGATAAGTCTGAAGCAGAAGAAAACGTTGTGGCTAGATAAGAAGTGGATAGTCATTATATTATGAATTAAGTAGAAGAGGGATAAAAGCCATAGTGGTGGGAATGAAAAAATAAGATAAGCTGGTACCATTGGGTCAAGATAAGATAACTCGGAATGAGCTGGTTGGACATGCTGATGAGATTAGCCAGAAGTTGATAACAAAATGGTATAAGAAGTGCAAGCCAGAGAGGATCGGGGGCACTCTAGAAACATACTTCTATATTGTCACGGCTTTTGTTTTCAAATTAAAGATCATCTTCTTGAGGAACTCTCTGCGCCTCTGAGTGATTTTCTACCACATATGCTGGCCTTCATCACAAGAGGAATTGAGTTTAGGAGCAAAGAGGTCCTTCTGCAGCTGTACAGGGCCCTGGTGAGACGCACCTGGAGTATTGTGTGCAGTTTTGATCTTCCAATTTGAGGAAGGACATTCTGGCTATGAGGGAGTGCAACGTAGGTTCACGAGGTCAATGCCCAGAATGGCGGGACTATCATATGTTGAAAGATTGGAGCGACTGGACTTGTATACACTTGAGTTTAGAAGGATAAGAGGGAATCTGATTGAGACGTATAAGATTATTAAGGGATTGGACACTCTGGAGGCAGGAAGCATGGTTCTGCTGATGGGTGAGTCCAGGACCAGAGGACACAGTTTAAAAATAGGGGGTAGGCCGTTTAGAACAGAATTGAGGAAAAACTTGTTCATCCAGAGAGTGGTGGACATATAGAATGCTCTGCACCAAAAGGCAGTGGAGGCCAACTCTTTGGATACTTTCAAGAAGGAGATATTTAGAATTCTTAAAGATAGTGGAATCAAGGCTTATGGGGATAAGACAGGAACAGAATACTGATGGTAGATGATCAGCCATGATCATAATGAATGGTGGTGCTGGCTCGAAGGGCCGAGTGGCCTACTCCTGCACGAATTGTCTATTGTCTATTGTCTATAATTGTATTAGTTTTAAAGTAGTGATGGAAAAGGATAGACCAGATCTAAAAGTTAAAGTTCTGATTTGGAGGAAGCCAATCTTTGACAGCATTAGGCAAGAACATGGGAAATCATTGATTGAGATTTTTGAAGAAGTAACAAAGAGGACTGATGAGGGCAGAATGGCGGACGTGATCAGTGTAGACTTCAGTGAGACGTTTGACAAGGTTCCTCATAGTAGACTGGTGAGCCAGGTTATGTCACACAGAATAAAGACAGATCTAGCTATATGGATACAGAGTTGGCACAAAGGTAGAAGACAGAGGGTAATGTGAAGGGTTACTGTTCAGACTGGAGGCTGTGACCAGCAGGATGCCACAAGGATCGGTGCGGGGTCCACTGTTTTTTCATCATTTATATAAATGATTTGGGTGTGAACATAGGAGTTATAGTTAGTAATTTTGCAGATAACACCAAAACTGGAGGCATAGTGGACAACAAGGAAGGTTACCTCAGCATACGAGTGGATTTGCTCAGCTGAACCAATGGGCTATGGAGCGGCAAATTAAGTTTAACTTAGATAAATATGAGATGCTGCGCTTCAGTAAATCAAGATAGTGCTTATTCAATAAATGTTAAGGCCTTGGGGAGTGTTGATGATCAAAGAGACCTTGGAGTGCAGGTTCACATTCTGTGTCTGTGTTTATGTGATTCATTCTGACTCATTTATCTCCATGAAACTATTTTGTTAAAAATGTTGCTGGTGTATTTGACTGAAGATTGGTTTGTGATCATATCTCACGCTATCCCCAATACCAGATACAGCTCAGAGTGCATTCTCTCTCACATACACTTTGTCCCCACCTTTTTAATCCCCTTGATGTGGAGAACAGATGGGTTAGTACAGCTCAAGCTTCATCCTTTCATATGATGGCCCCTCCTTATCTGAGTAGTGTGAGGAATATAGGGCTGAATACATCTCATACTGTGTCCTCCCATGGTCCCACCTCTTCTTTTCCGTATGATGTGGAGAATGAGGGATTAATACAGATTGTTGTATTTATGTGAGTGGTCTTTATGTAATCTGAATTATGGGCTGATTACAATAAAAGCACTTCCCAAAGGTGAATAACCTTGTGCATCAGATCAGGGGCTGAGGGGCAGAGAGCAGATGCTGTTCTCACGTGTCATGAAATTAAAATAGTCTCAAATATGAGTATCAGTATACCAACATAAAATGGTAGGGAAACTTGGGAATCAAGAATCTTAGGTTGCAGTTAAACTCATGTGGAATATTTCTGATTTGGTGGAGTGGGCAGATAGGCAGCAGAAGAGGTGCAATGCAGGGAAGTGGGAGGTAATGCACTTCGGTCGCAAGAATTCTGAAAGATAATTTACTACAGGGTGTACCATTCTCACGATGGTGCAGTAGCAGAAGGAAGTGGGTATTTCATTCAAGGAGGCAGGGCTGGTCAAGTTTGACAAGCTAATGGCACATCCAGTGTTTTCAGCTTTATTTATAAGGGCATTGAATGCAAGAGCAGGGAGGCGATGTTGATCAAGAAACATGTTAGATTTCAGATGAGTATTGTGCAGTTATGGGCTCAATATTATTGGAGAGATAAAAATGCATTGGAACGAGTGCTGGTGATTTGCAAGAATCGTTCTAGGAACGATAAACTTGATCAGATGGAACAAGTTCTAACAGTTCTCCTTGAAGCGAAGAAGGTGGCAAAGAGATTGGTGCAACTTTTAAATGTCAAAAATGAGCTTGATAGAGTTAATAAGGAGAAGCTATGCCCACTTGCCATGGGAAAAAGAATGAATGGGCATAGGTTTAAAGTGATATGCAAAAGAAGCAAGGGTGTTGTCAGAAAAAAAAAGCTTTGTCACACAGCGAGTGATCGTGGTCTGGAATACATTCACTGGGAATGTGGTGGAGGCAGGTTCAACTGAAGCATTCTAAGAGGGCACTGGACGATAAGTTAAATACATCTCCTGAGAAAATTGTCCCCTGTCTCTGGTTGATCTTGCTAAAATTCTCTGAACTGCCGTTCCTAACATAAAGGGACTCAAACTGCTCACACTATTTCACGTGTGATCTGATTAGTGTCATGTATAGTTTTAATAAGACATCCCCATTCCGTTTAAATAAAGGGCAACAGATTATCTACCTTCCAGATTACCCACTGAACCTGGATGCTAGCATTTTGTCTTTCAAGCACGAGGTCCCACAAATCTCTCTGTGCTGCAGCTTTCTGCGATATTTTTTGTTCCCAGGGAAATAACGTTTGCCTCTCCCAGCTTTCATGACAAAATACAAAAACTTCAATTTTCCCACATTCTATTCCATCCACTGAGTTTGTGCCTGTGCCTGCTTGCTAATCCTATTTCTATCCCTCTGTAGTTTTGATGTCCATCCTCACTGCTTGCCTCCATCAATTTGGTGTCATCTGCAAACTTAGCGACAGTGCATTCTCTTCTGTCATTCAGATGATTAGTATATCTTGTAAATAATTGTGGAGCCAGCAATGATCCCTCTGTGGGGATCCACAAGTTATAATTTTCCATCGTGAAGCTTCCAACTTTATTTCGACTCTCTGCCTTCAATTCATTACCCAATACTTGACCAATATCCTTGACGAATACATAGCCCCAACAGTGTGGGTTCATGGATTGTTACTGTCTAAAGTAGCCTCACATGCAATACCTTAGCAAATGCCTTTTGGAAATCCAAACATATTTCATTTATTGGTTTCTCCCTTATTTATCTTTCATGATTCCGCCTGAAAATAAGTTAATAAATTTCCCAGCTATGACTTCCACTTCACGGAATGTTGCTGACTCGTCTTGGTTCTTTAATGTATTTCTAAATGCTCTGTTGTTCCAACTTTAACAGACTCTATCATTTCCAAATGATGCAACAGATTGTAAAATTGAGTTTAAGTTGTGGGCCTGGGCACTCAGAAAAGGGGTCTGTGAAAGCTACCAATTGTCAGAAAGACCCAATGGTGCATAAATGTCCTTCCAGCAGGCAACCTGCCACCCAGACTGGTCATATAGACTCTTCTGTCAATGGACTGGTGTGGATCGAGGGGTTGGGAAAAGAGAAAGGTTTGAAAGGAGGAGATGGTGAATCAGTGCGGTATTATCGACCAACCATAAACAATAACTTTAGCAAAGCCTCCACGAACAGCCACTTCCACCACAATGAAGGACAAGGCTTATGTGACCATCGCCAGCTCAAAGCTCCTTCTAAGCCACACACTGCCCCAACACCAAGTGCTGGATGAATAGAAATTTCCTCGAATTTAGTTCAGAATCTCGGAGGATATTCGGTGCAGGAGAGATGTTAGAAATCACTTCTACACAAAACCAATGGTAATGTTCCAAGAATGGCAGTTCATGCACAAACACTCAATTGTTAGTTTTCAAACTGAAACAGATAAACTTTTGTTTATCAAAGGTATTCAGTGATCTGGACCAAAGGTAGGTAATAGAGTTAGGCCTTTGTATCCTCAAGATTGAATGACCCTAAAACTGTCCTGATCCTGCATCCACTTTCAACCTCCCTGTAATCCTGAACTCATCCAACACTCTGCTGTCCATATATTCACTTGCACTGAGTCTTGTTCTCCTCATCCTGCCCTCACTGCGCTGAAGAGCTTGCCAGATGAGAAAAAACAACATTTTTTAAAAATCTGATCCTAGTTTGCCAATCCCTCCATGATAGTGATCATTCCCATCTCTAATTTCTGCAGGCCACATAGTCCCCCAAGATATTTGCCTTATGCCAATCTCTTCACTGTGGTCAATTACTCTCTTCACCAATAATAGACTTTACTCCAGTACAATTTTTTTAAAAATTCAATTACAAAGTAATGAAAATAGAGATACTGGTCCAGGTGATGTGCTGTATCTGCATTATGTGGTCAGCGGTGGACCCCATTGTGGCTCACAGTGAAGCTATTCACAGCAAGTGTTGGTTGCTTGAGGAACTCTGGCTCAGATTGATGACCTGGAGACTGAGCTCCGAGCACTGCCACACATCAGAGATGGGCAAGAGTTACCTGGATCCTCTGTGTCAGGAGGCAGCCAGACGCTTCAGGTTAATTACCTCAAAAACAGTCAGTTGCCAGGAACAAAAGAAGTGTGACCATACTTGAAATAACACAATGTGGAGCTGGAGGAGCAGATTTTCTGAAGAAGGGTCCCAACTCGAATTGCCAGCTTTTCTGGTCCTCTGCTGCTGCCTGGCCTACTGTGGTCTTCCAGCTCCACACTGTGTTACCTCTGACTCTAGCATCGGCAGCTCTTACTATCTGTGACCATGACTGAGACAGTGAGAGGAAAACAAAGGGAGTGTTGTTGGAGCCTCAGACCTTGAGCTTGTTAACAGCTTTGAGATTTCTCTTCCCTGTGTGGATGAGAGCGGGAGCTGTAGGGAGGATGAGCAAACTGGCTACAGCAGTGTAATAGAGGGTGTCATTCAAGAGGTGGGGTGAAATAAAAGCAGTGTCATTGTAATTGGGGCTAGAATTGTCTGGGAAATAGTCACTCTTCTCTGTTGTCAGAAACGAGAGTCCCAAAGGCCTACTTGGTGCCCGTGTTCAGAATATCTCATCTAGGCTGCAGAGGAACTTGGAGTGAGAGATGAACAGTCAGATTAGATAGAAAAGAGGAAGAAGATTCTGCTGAAGTAATATGAGCAGCTTGGGGCTAAGTTAAAGATTACCATCAAAAAGGTAATAATCTCCAATTAATGCCTGACGCATAAGTAAAATAGGAAAACTACGTGCATAGTTCATTTTCTCAATGGGAAAGGCTTCAGAAATCTGAAGTGCAAAGGGAGTTGCGACTCCTAATTCAGGAATTCTCTTAAGGTTAACATACAGTTTCGGTTGACGGTTAGGAAGCCAAATGCCATTTTAACATGCATTTCAAATGGCCTAGAATACAGAGCAGAGATGTATTGCTGAGGCTGTATCAGCTCTGGGCAGACAGCGTTTGGAATATTGTGAACAGTTTTGAACCCTGAATCTAGGGAAGGGTGTGCTGGCATTGGTGGGGGTCCAGTGTAGGTTTACAATAATGATCTTGGAATGAATGACTTGTCATAAAAATAGCCCTGAGGACTCAATCTATATTGGAAGAACTTTAGAAGTGTGAAGCAGTTTTCAGAAGGACAGAAAGAGAGGCAAAAGAGGAGGAGGAGCAACATTTTCATTTAAGGAAAACATGACTGTTGTAACTAGAGAAAATATTCGTTTAAAAAATCATCCGGTGTAGATATATGCATTGAAATTAGAAATACAAAGAAATGAATGATCACCTTGATGGGATTGTACTGTAGAGCCTCCCCCCACCCCCGCAAACGGCAGGGGGAAACAGAGGAACACATATTTCGAGAAATCTGAGATATATGTAAGAATAATAAGTTTGTTATCGTAGATTCTGGATCTGATGACTGGAAGACAAAAAGTTTTTATTTCTTTTCTCAATTTAGCAATGTTTAAAATTTTAACAATTTAACACAGTTTGTGTAAAAACGCATAACAGAATCAAATTGAGACAATGTGGCTTCATGAAGGAAAATTTATGACTGACAAATTTATTACAGATTATGAGCTTCCAGAGAAGTGGTGAATGTAGGTACAATTGCAATTCTTAAAAGGCATAACTACATGAATAGGATACATTTGGAGAGATATGGTCTTGGTGCAGGCAGGTGGGGCTGGTTTAGTTTGTGATTCTGTTCAGCATGGACTGTTTGGACCGAAAGGTCTGTTTCTGTGCTGGACACAGAGTAGTAAGGGTGTGGAATGCTCTGCCTTCAACAACAATGGACTCCTCATCTTTAAGGGCATTTAATTGGTCATTGGGTAACATATGGATGATATTAGAATAGTGTAGGTGAGATGGGCTTCAATTTGGTTTCACAGGTCAGCGCAACATCGACGGCCAAAAGGCCTGTACTGCGCTGTAATGTTCTATGTTCTATGATTTTAATTTTCCAAATATTGACTGGCACTACAAAGTGTTACATGTTTGGATAGTGAAGAACTTGTTAAACATGTTTCGAAAACCATTTTGGACTGGAGTCCTGTCACCAGGAGGTGTTCCACAGGGATCAATTCTGGGTCCGCTTTTGTCTGTCATTTATAGAAATGATTTGGATGAAAACGGAGAAGGCATGGCTATTAAGTTTGTGGACAACACCGCAGTTGGTGGCATTGTCGACTGTGAAGAAGATTTTCTATGATTGCAAAAGGATCTTAATCAAATGGGTCAATGGGCTGATGGAGTTCAATCTGGGTAAATGTGAGGCATTGCATTTTGGTACAATAAACAAGGTTCAGGGTTATACATATAATGGTAGGACCTGCGATCAAGTTGGAGAATACACCGACCTAGGGGTGCAGGTACATAATTCTTTGACATTCTGTCCCATGTAGACAGTTTGGTTAAGAAGACATTTGGCACACTAGCTTTCATTGCTCAGTCATTCAAATATCGGAGTTAGGAGCTTATATTGGTGGCACAGTGTCTCAACAGTTAGCACTGCTGCCTCACAGTGCCAGGGACCTGGGTTTGGTTCCAGCCTCAAGCTGACGGTGTGGAGTTTGCACAGTCTCCCCATGTCTGCGTGGATTTCCTCCGTGTGCTCTGGTTTCCTCCCACAGTCCGAACATGTGCAGGTTAGGTGGTTTGGCCATGCTAAACTTCCCATAGTGTTCAAGGATGTTTAAGTTAGATGGGTTATAGGGGGGTGGGTCTGGGTGGGATACTCTGAGGATCAGTGTGGACTTGTTGGGCTGAAGGGGCTGTTTCCATCCTGTAGGGATTCTATTCATTCTAAATGTTGAGGTTGGAAACAATATTCGGGAGGCCTCTGCTGGAATGATGTGTCAAATATCGGTTGCCCAGTTATAAGAAGGATTTTTTTTAAGCTGGAGAGGGTTAAATAGAGATATACCAGGATGTTGCTGGGTTTGGAAGTTTTGAGGTAAAGTATAAACACAGTTTCATGAAGGGCAGGTCGTGCTTGAAAAATTTGCTGGGGTTCTTTGACCATGTAAACAGGAAGCTGAGTATTTAGGATGCTGTGGATGTGGTAGATTTAAGCATCGAGAATGCACTTAAGAAGGTGCCACAGAAAAGATTGACCCAGAAACTTAGTGCTGATGGGGTTAGGGATACTGTATTGACTTGGATAGGTGATAGGATAACTGAGAGAAAACAGAATGTCAGGATAAATGGGATCTTCTCTGCACAGTGAACTGAAATTAGTGAGGTGCTGCAGGTTTCAGTTCTCGGTCCTTGGCAATTTATTCAAATGACCCTGAAGCAGAAACAGAATTAAATATGGTAAAATTCACGGATGACATTAAAACAAGTGGTAATGTGGGCTATGATGAGGAGGTAAAGAGTTTACAGATGAATATTGATAGGCTAGGAGAATGGATGAGAATTTCGCAGATTCAGTTTAATGCGGATTAGTGCAAGGTGTTCTATTTTGGATGGAATGACAAAGGGTAAATTATTATTTAAGTGGAAGCAGATTCAAAGTGTGTCAACTTTGAAGGACACAGGCGTCTTTGTGCATGAATCTCAAAGTAGGTATGCAGGTACAGCATACAATAAGATAGGAAAATTAATCCCTGGCATTTATTGGAAGGAAGGAAGTGCTATTAAATTATGTAAGGTTTGGTGAGATGATGCCTGGAGGATTGTGTCCTGTTTTGGTCTCGTTAGTTGAAGAAGGATGTGATGGCCACTGGCGTCTGTTCAGAGGAAGATTAGCAGTTTGATTTCAGGGATGAAAGGGTTGACATATGAGCAGAGGTTGAATAGCTTGGGCTTGTATTCGCTGGAGCACAAAGGAATGAGAGAGGATCTGATTGAGGTCTATGGAATGCTGAAGGACATTGGTAAGTTGGACGTTGGCAACATACCCTGTTGTGGAAACATCTTGAACAAGTTGTCACAGATGTAGAATGAGAAGATTTAGGTTAAAAACTGACATGAGGCAAAACTACTTCTCTCAGAGGGTTGTGAATCTGTGGAACTTATTGTCACAGAGTGCAGTGGAGTCAAAGTCAATCAACAGTTTCAATAAATAAAGAAATGTGTTTTTCATGAAAAGTGGGATGAAGGACTATGTGGAGCAGACAGGAAAGTTGAGTTGAGATTGGATAAGATTAGTTGGGATCATAATAAGTATCACAGTAAATTGCCTACTCCTGCTCTTAATTCCTGTGCTCCTTTCTTGTTCCGCCTGCAGTTCTTTGGCTTTTCGTCTCCAGCGGCACGCATAAAGGGGTTCAGTTGGGGGAGATGCAGGCTTGCTTGGTGTGTTGTGAACAAGACAGTAATGTGGAGATAAGAGTGCAATCAGGCCTTGTTGATTGGCAGATCAGACCTGTGAACCAGACAGCCTATTCCTGTATAAGAGATAGTAGGAACTGCTGATGCTGGAGAATCTGAGATAACACAATGTAAGGCTGGATGAACACAGCAGGCCAAGCAGCACCAGAGAGCCAGAAAAGCTTACGTTTTGGCTCAGGGCCCTTCTTCAGAAAGGCCTATTCCCATTCCTAATTCCTGATGTTTAATTGGAGTAAACAAAATGAAAATGTCTGTGTCTGACAGGCAGTCCTAACTTAACATGTCAATTTCATAATATAAGAACAAATGACCATTTACATTAGAAGCAAAGAGAGTTGACAATTCTTTTGAGATTTAAAGAATATTTTCTACAACTGCAGACTGGGAAATGGGGGTGTTGGGATAGCAAAACACGTTAGCATTGCCGTAAACTGGCAGTTTGGACATGGGTGAAAAATATTAGTTTGTCATTCGATAGGAATTTTATTTGTTTATTCATTCAAAAGGATGAGAGCATCACTGGAAAGGGCAGGATTAATTGCCCATTCGAATTCCCCAGAGGACAGTTAAGCGTCAACCACATTGCTGTGGGTCTGGAATCACATGGAGGTCAGACCAAGTAAGAGTGGCAGTTTCTTTCCCGAAATGATGTTAGTGAACCAGTTGGATTTTTACGACAATCGGCGATGGATTTGTGGTCATCATTAGGCTCTTAATTCCAGATATTTGCTGAATTCAAATTCTACCATCAGATATTGTGTGATTCTAACACAGGTATCCAGAACATTACCTGTGTATTTGGATTAAAAGGCCAGTGATAACACCACTACACCAATGCCTCCTCGAAATGTTGCCACAATGTACATATTTGGCAAAATGTTCTGATGGCATTATGGAAAAATATAAACATTGATAATGTTAGAAATGGGAAAACATGAAGAAGACACAAATCAATTAAGGGGTCTAGATGTGGCAAGTGAACAGAAAATTATTGGTGTATGCAGCGTAGTGGGGAAAATGTGTCTGTGTTCGAACACTTTGAAGGTTTGAATGGAACAACATGTATTATTTCAATGGAGAAATTGTAAAACTGAGGGATAGAGAAATCAGAAACATATGTTGGAAAAGTAAAAAAAATTGAACACACATCAAAATTTTAGGGAGTCAAAACTTTCTGAAACAGAATGCATTCAGAAGTGGGGCAGTTTTTCGACAGTTTTACAGGATAATGGTGACACTACTTTGAGAGAGCTGTGAGCATAATGACATGAGACTCCATCCATTCACTGAACTAATTGCTGTGAGAAGTATTTATCTTTGGATGAAATCTTAACCAGGCTGGCTCTGGATCAATTGGACTTTCAGCCAATGACACCTGATATTGCTTAACCCAAAATATTCCATCCAGTCTTTTCAAGTTGAATGCTGAAACACGATTTCACTTTGTGAAAGAGATTACCACTCATGGATGAACTGTAAAACTGAATAACATCCGATTTTTTTTAAAGGTGACTTTTTAACCCTCTCAAAAGATTGTGTGTCTGTGGAACTCTTTCCAGAGAGACAGATGGTGGGTAAGTCATTGAATATTCTTAAGGCAGAGGTAATTAGATTCTTGACTGAGAATTTTGCACGAACATTGTCAGGGGTGGAGAGGAATGTTTATTTGAGCCCACCATCAGAGTATCCAAGATCTCATTACATGGTGGAATTGGTTTGAGTTGTCTAATCAATTACTTCTGATCCTAGTTTCTATATTTCTGTTGTCTTTAGACCCAGGAAAACAATGAGAGAATCCACATGGCCATGAAGAATCTCCCTCTCAGAATGATGGGCACAGCTTCCAAATGTGATTTTTAAACAGTACTGAGAAATACTTGAAAGATTAGAGATGTGGGACTAAGTCAAAATAACATTAAAACTGCTTTATAAATCAGATTGGGGTTGGCCGAATAGATGTCGATAATAGTGCAGTTTCTTTCATTTGCTTCTGTGAGACGACTTTCGTTAGAAAGACCAGCATTTATTGCCTCTATATAATTTCCATTCAGAATATGGTTTTGAACCACATGGTTCTGGGCCACTAACAGATATGTTTCAAGGAGAATTACAGGACTCTGAGAAAGTTACAATGAAGGGAAATGATCTAGGTCTAAGTCAGGATGCTGTGCAGCCTTGGAGATTGTAATCCTCACCAGTTGATGCTCATAAGCTTTGGGAATTGTGACATCACATTTTAAGTTTTCAAAATTAAAGTCATAGAGTCATTCAGCATACAAACAGGCCCTTGATCTCAACATGGTTATTCCAGTCAAAAGCCACCAAACAGCATTAATCTCACTAACCTTGAGGTCTGTAGCCCACTATGCCCTGGCATTTTTGTGCGCTCCTGCAAATGCTTCTTAGATGCAGTGTTATATTTTATTATCTGTTCCCTGAGCTGTCAGTTGGCCTTTTCTTTCAATATATGCAGGAGCTGAGTTTTGCAAATAATTCCCACAAATTCAAAAGCAGCAACTAGCTCAATAGATCAAGAGAACATGAACAAAATTCAATCATTGATTAGAAAATCAGTCTTACTTTTTAATTCATTTGGGATTTTAATGTAGCTGACCAGAATTAATTGGCTTTGAAGCATTCCAGCCAAAAGTTGCGCCAAAATTGGAAATGTAATGATCCCTGAAGAAGACTACTTCACAGTACAACGGGATCTTGATCAGATGGGCCAATGGACCAAGGAATAGCAGAGAGAGTTTAATTTTAATAAAGGTGAAGTTATTGGGTCAGCTCGGTGGCACACTGGTTGGCACTCCTGCCTCATAGCGCCAGGGACCCATGTTCAATTCCAGCCTTGGGCGACTGTCTGTGTGGAGTTTGCACATTCTCCAGCCATTTGCGTGGGTTTCCTTTGGGTGCTCCAGTTTCCTCCCGCAGGCCAAGGAAGTGCAGGGGAGGTGGACTGGCCATGCTAAATGGCCCATAGTGTCCTTGATGTTTAGATTAGGTGGGGTAAACATGGAAAATGTAAGGGTAGGGGAATGGTTCTTGGTGGGATGCTCTGCAGAGTGCTGGTGCAGACTTGTTGGTCCAAATGGCCTGTTTCCACACGGTAGGGTTTCCGTGATCTGCTCTTTTACATGGCTGGGCCAGGTGAATTTCTGATGAATCGTTACACACAGGTTATTTGCCATTGGATGTTGTTTATCTCACTGAATATCAAAGGAGGGCTTTTGTTTTGCCTCCTGTTAGATGTAATTCCTGCCCAGCAGCATTGAACAACTATTTTTGTTACCCATTCATCAGCGAAACCTGAATGGTGTCCACATACATTGGAATAAGGGCAGAGACTGCTGCGGGAACTGAGGATTGTGAAACGGTTTTGAGGAATCAGTTGGGTGGTTGGTGTTTTCCTCCCCTGTCAATGTGGTCTGTTAGTTTGTGAGCATTCACAATCCTGGCCCAAATGGAAACATTCGCTTTGGAACCAGATCATGGAAACAGTCAACAAGTTCATTAGAGATAATGGGAACTGCAGATGCTGGAGAATTCCAAGATAATAAAATGTGAGGCTGGATGAACACAGCAGGCCAAGCAGCATCTCAGCAGCACAAAAGCTGTCGTTTCGGGCCTAGACCCTTCATCAGAGAGGGGGATGGGGAGTGGGAACTGGAATAAATAGGGAGAGAGGGGGAGGCGGACCGAAGATGGAGAGTAAAGAAGATAGGTGGAGAGAGTGTAGGTGGGGAGGTAGGGAGGGGATAGGTCAGTCCAGGGAAAATGGACAGGTCAAGGAGGTGGGATGAGGTTAGTAGGTAGCTGGGGGTGCGGCTTGGGGTGGGAGGAAGGGATGGGTGAGAGGAAGAGCCGGTTAGGGAGGCAGAGACAGGTTGGACTGGTTTTGGGAGCTCAGTCCGCAACAAACAACTGCACTTCCCAGTCGCAAACCATTTCCACTCCCCCTCCCATTCTCTAGATGCCATGTCCATCATGGGCCTCCTGCAGTGCCACAATGATGCCACCCGAAGGTTGCAGGAACAGCAACTCATATTCCGCCTGGGAACCCTGCAGCCATATGGTATCAATGTGGACTTCACCAGTTTCAAAATCTCCCCTTCTCCTACTGCATCCCTAAACCAGCCCAGTTCGTCCCCTCCCCCCACTGCACCACGCAACCAGCCCAGCTCTTCCCCCCTACCCACTGCATCCCAAAACCAGTCCAACCTGTCTCTGCCTCCCTAACAAGTTCATTAGCACTGGATGGAAGTGAGAGTTAACTATGGGCAGGAAAACATGTACATTCTCAAAGTGTCTATGTAGGAAGAAGGAGCTGATTCTTCTTTTCAGAAATGACACCCTTTCAGTTAAAAATATTTATTATAATGAAGGAAAAGCTGTATCCATGTTATTGGTAAAATTACAGTGACAAACAGGTGGAATAATCTTGCACTGGCCATTTGAAAAACCCTGGATGTTTTCAGCTGTAGATGGGCTGTCCAAGGTTGAATAAGTGCTGATACTCCACGAGATGATTCTGATTTGTAAAATAACCACTTACTGACCATAGCTGATGAAAGAGAGAAACAGGTTCCATTAGCTAGTCCTTCGGAATATATCAGATGTTTTATGGCTGCTACCACATAGGGTCATAAAATTGAGAAAAAAACCCATCAAGTCTGCACCACCAGGCGCTGATCCAAGTGCTTTTTAAAGTTTGTGATGTTACCTGCCTCAACCACCCTCCTAAGCAAGGCATACCATTTTCTGGATTCAACACAAATTGCACAAATCCTTTGTCACCCTCTTCCCTTTCACTTTAAAAAGTTTGTTTCCTTGTCCTCGACCCTTTGTGGAAGGCGAACAGCTGCTGTCTGCTCGCCCTGTCCATATCTCTCATGCTCTGACATTCTTTGATCAGGCTTTCCCCTCGACTTTCTCCATTCCAAAGATAAATGTGAACAAATCTCGTCCTTGTTCACCATTTGAGTATTTGTTTTTGTCTTGTTACTTCTGAAGTGCATCAACTCACATTTATCAGTTTGAAAATTCACCAGGCACTGATCTGGCCATCTGAACAAACTGTTTGTATTGTCCTGTAGCCCAACACTTTCCTCCTGATTGTGAGCCACTATGCTAATCTTTGTGACATCCACAAAATTATCTTTCATTTCCTCTTCCCACACTGCCACTTCCCCCACCATCTCCCACATTCTCATTATTATCATTTATGAACATCACAAACAAACCTTGATTTTCTTCCTGTTTTTCACATGTTATTTGCAGATGAAGAATTGAAATTTCCAGACTTTTGTTTCACATTTTGATGAATTTACAGTGTAATGCAGTCGAGATCTTTTATGAGGGAATCACAAATAGTATTTTGGACATGGAGCTGAATTCTCCTTTTCCATTCTGTCCCTCTGAATGTTCTATTCATAAAATTTTAACGTCATTATTGGTGGGCTACGTTTTGGTGTCTTGTACCGAAACATTTATACTTAATTTGGGCCTGGCAAATGTTCATCATAACGTTTCCTGCAATAGTCAGACTTGAAAGAATTTTTCATCTGCAGGATGGACACAGCCTCATTCATTAAATTTGTGTGACAGAGATAGTGATGAGGATAAAGATACAATTAAATTCAATTAAATTCAACATCATGGAGACACTGTAGGAGATCAAATCATATTCTCATGTCTGCCTTGAAAAAAAATGTTAAGACAATGCACTAGGGGAGAAAAACATTTCATCTAACCTTGATGGAAATGCAGAAATGCCAAGTGACTGTAAAATCTAAATGAGAACGAAATGTTAGAAAAGGAACATAGAAGCATTTTCTTAATTATCATTGGAAATGATGTACTGATTTTCTTGAACAGTAATATTTGATCGGCCATCAATCTCTCTTCGCCAACCTGCTTTTCCCTGCCGCTCATACATCATCTGCTACTCCTCCTCCTTCTTCCTTACACTTCTTTCCTTGCACTGACCCTTCTGCTGCTCCATAGCCTTCCACTGGCCATCTCATTTCCAAAGCCCTCTTCTACCACCCCCACTGTCTATGCCACAACATCCCTGGTTTCTCCCAAATCCCCATCCCTCCATTTCCTGTTTTGTCCTCCAACTAGGATGATGGAAGCTGCTGATTTCTGTGTTGCTATTGGTCATCAGTGAATGATCAGTTTGAAGTGATCAATGTCGAATAGGAGCAGACAATAGTGTTTGTTTTCCACTGTCTGATGCACTGGAAATGGGATAGTTTTGTTCCCCATGGTATGGATGAAGCTTCGTTCAGCCCCTCCCTCTGACAGGACACTTAACCAAATAGCCTCATCATGAATAGGACAATTGCGTCCTGACAGAAACGGAAATCCATGCCTAAAATTTCTTTGAAATATTGTGAGGATACTGATCAGATTGTTAAAACTGTGCTCCATACTTTCACTCTTTATTGCTTCAGCTGATGTTCCAAAGTCAGTTGAAGTGAAACCAGAGTATCTTCCCATGCCACCAGTCATACATGACTGATTACAATATCAAGGACGCTGAACAACAATGTGACAAATGGGAATTAAAGAGAACCCTGCACCGGTAATATCCTCAGCTGAACAATGGGAAACTCACTCTCTGCAAGTTGTCGTTCAAGTTATATGTCATCCTGGGTAGGCAATAAATTCCATTTGATTCACGACAATGAGTTAAAGAAAACTTGGAATCTCCTTACAAACAGCTCTGTTGTATATCTGCCCCACTTGGATTGGAAGAGTTTCAGAAAGTTACCTCTATGTCTGCCTCATTAATGCCTGTTAAAACCCATGGATGAATGTGTCCTATTTAAAATAGCAGGATAATTCATGTTTTCATGGTTTAGCCTGAAGTCTCAGAGCAGTAACACTTTGCTAGATGAGTGGAACCACAGTAACCTGAGGGACATGGCATAACACTGAGATAATTATCCCCGTCGTTTTCAATCAGTTACTTTCAGAGAACTAATCGTGCGATGTCAGAGACACTGAGTTCAAACTTTTCATGATGATTTATCTCAATGCAACATGCCATCGATATTAAGGGTCATTTGGACAGAAACTTTGCAATGTCTCATTTAATGGCCATTACCAAATAGAACATAGGACATAGAACAATTCAACACAGTACAGGCCCTTCAGCCCAAGATGTTGTGCCGACCTATTCTCCTACTAAGATCAATGTACCCTATGTACCCTGCAATTTACTATCCTCCGTATGCCTATGAAAGAGTCGCCTAAAAGTCTGTAAAATACCTGACTCCACTACCGCTGCTGGCAGTGTATTCCATACGCCAACAACTCTCTGTGTTAAGAATCTACCTTGGATACCTCCCCATACCTTCCTCCAATCACCTTAAAATTATTCCCCCTCGTAATAGCCATTTCCACCTTGAGAAAATGTCTCTGACTATACACTGTATCTCTGTGTCTCATCATCTTGTACACCTCTATCATGGCACCATTCATCTCTCTTCACTCCAATGAAAAGATCCCTGTCTCTCTCAAATTTTCCTCATAAGACCTGCCCTCCAGTCAATGCAGCAAACTGGTAAATGTCCTCTGCACCCTCTCCAAAGCTTGCACTATATTCCCATAATGACGTGACCAGAACTCTACACAGTTGACCAGAACTGAACACAATCGACCAGAACTGAACACCATTTAATCTGAACACATTTAAAATACTTGAGATTCAATTCAAATGGCAGCTTCACTGTTTGGAAGCAAATCAGGCAAATTGCAATATTCCAGAAGAGAAAAAAAAAGAAATGCAGGGGTAAAGGTCATAAGGTCTAGTAGCATCTGAACAGAGAGAAACAGAATTTACTTTGTGAGTCCAATATGACTTTTTCAGAACAGGTTCATATCAGTCTTGATTTGTTAACTCTAAACCTGTCTCCAGATTTTGCCTCATCTTTGCGTTTCTCCACCAATTTCAGTTTGTAATTCAGATTTACAAAAGCTCTCCCATTTGGCTTTCTTTGACGAGTCCAGACGTTGAACCTTGTTGTAATGGATAATATGCTCCATTCCTGCTTCCATTAGAGCTGTTGTGTCAGTTACACTTGTATTACACCAGAGTGTCCAAGATAACAAAGTGTGAAGCTGGATGAACACAGTAGGCCAAGCAGCATCTCAGGAGCACAAAAGCTGATGTTTCGGGCCTAGACCCTTCATCAGAGGTGGGGATGGAGAGAGGGGAGGCAGACCGAAGATGGATCAAAGAGAAGATAGGTGGAGAGGAGAGTAGAGGTGGGAGGTGGTGAGGGCATAGGTCAGTCCAGGGAGGACGGACACGTCAAGGAGGCAGGATGAGGTTGGTAGGTGGTAAATGGAGGTGTGGCTTAAGGTGGGAGGAGGGGATAGGTGAGAGGAAGAACAGGTTAGGGAGGTGGGGACGAGCTGGGCTGATTTTGTGATGCATTGGTTGGAGGGGACAAGTGAGCACATTGAAATGTTAAACAGGAATTGGGGGTAACCAAGTCCACTCCTGGGCCCTGTCCAATCGGATGAGGAAGAAGCTATTCATTCCCTTGAGTCACTTACACAGAAACAGAATAAAGCCATTCACCCCCATGAGGCACTTGTACATGGACAGAGTGAGGTAACTGATGCTCCAATTGCACAGATAGATTGCTCCACATTGTTCCTCATGCCTCTATTATTTGTGGAACACACGTGGTACTTTAACAGGGTTTCCTAGCAGTGAGGACGGAAGGCAAATATTTTGTGGAAAGTCTAAAGGAGGCATCTTCCATCTTCAAGATGATGGATTGTTGCCCCCTATGGAGGCCAGAAGCTGATGGGAATGCCTAGTTTCAGAAGGAAGTTTGCCTAGGGTGGAGGTAGGTATTACGAGGGTGCATAGTTTTAAAGTGAGTGAAGGTAGATGCAGGGGAGATGTCAGAGGTCTGTTCTTTATACAGAGAATGGTAGAGGTGTGGAATGCATTGCTGGTGAGTGTAGTGGAGTCGGGCTCACTAGGGACATTTAAGCAGCTATTAGATAGGCATATGGACGACAGTACTAGGTAGCCGTGGAGGCTAGATAGGCCTTAGTTTTAGAGTAAAATCTTGCACAACATCGTAGGCTGCAGGGTCTGCACTGGGCTGTACAGTCCTATGTTCTAAGAAGTAATGAAGCTGCTGCGGGGATTGTAAACAACATGATGTTCACTGCAGGGTCACACATTAACGTGACGAGAGCGGCAAGAGCTGGGTGGAAGTGAGATCAGAGCAGAGAGGCTGTTGGGAACGTAAGTGATTGCTATTTAAGCACCTCCCTCGAAGCCAGTGACCTTCTTTGCAGGAGAGAGCGGTGGTATCTGGGCGGAAGTGAGTTCGGAACAGAGAGGATGTTGGGAAGGTAAGTGATTGCTATTTAAGTAGGTGCCTTCGACTTCGGAAGAAGGCTGAAAAGTAGGAATTCCAGGGTGATTATCTCTGGTTTGCTTCCAGTTCCTCGGGCTGGAGAGGGCAGGAACAGGGAGATAATGGACTTGAATGTGTGGCTGAGAAACTGGTGCAGGAAGCAAGGATTTACACTCTTGGATCACTGGGGTATGTTTTGGGGTAAGGACAAATTGTACATGAGGGACAGGTTGCACCTTAATAGTTGGGGGACCAGCATTTTGGCAGACAGGTTTTCCAATGCAACACAGGTGTGTTTAAACTAAGTAGTGGGGGGGGGGAGGGGACAAACTGGAAATTTAAGAATGAAGTTAAAGGGAAAGTGAGAATAACAGAAGGTAAGATAGACAACAGAATCAACAGAGCAGAAAACTCAAGATTGGATTGTACAGTATGGCCAAATGAAATAGGGATTCATAGGAAGTGTGAGGGGAGCAATGAATTAAAGCATTATATATGAATGCACGAAGCGTAAGAAATAATGTGGATGAGTTTGAGTCTCAGTTGGAAATTGGCAGGGACGATGTTGTGGCGATAACTGAGATATGGCTTCAAGTGGGCAGGGCCTGGGAAGTGAATAATCAAGTTTATACGTACTATTGAAAGGACAGACTGATGGGCAGAGGGAGTGGGGTGGCCCTGTTGGTGAGGAATGATACTCAGGCCCTTGCAAGGGGGGACATAGAATCAGGAGATGTAGATTCAGTATGGATAGAGATGAGAACGTAGAAAGACCCCACTGGGAGTTATCTACAGGCCCCCAAACAGGAGTCAGGATGTAGGGTGTAAGTTGAATCAGGAGTTGAAATTGGCCTGTCTCAAAGGTATTAATGCAGTTGTAATGGGAGATTTCAACATGGAGGTAGACTAGGAGAATCAGGATGGGACTGGACACCAAGAAAGGGAGTTTATGGAGTGCCTTCGAGATGGATTCTTAAAACAGCTTATACTGGAGCCTACCAGGGAGGAGGCAATTCTGGATCTGGTGTTGTGCAACGAACCAGATTTGATCAGGGACCTCGAAGTAAAGGAGCCATTAGGAGGTAGTGACCATAATATGATAAGTTTTAATCTGCAATTTGAGAGGGAGAAGGGAGAATCGGAAGTGTCAGTATTGCAGTTGAACAAAGGGAACTATGGAGCTATGAGGGAGGAGCTGGCCAAAGTTCAATGGTGCAATATGCTAGCAGCGATGGCAGTGGAACAACAATGGCAGGTATTTCTGCATATAATGCAGAAGGTGCAGGATCAGCTCATTCCACAGAGGAAGAAATATCTGAAGGGGAGTTGGGGCATACGTGGCTGATGAGGGAAATTAAGGACGACATAAAGATAAAAGAGAAATATAACATTGCAAAGATGACCAGGAAGCCGGAGGACTGGGAAGCTTTTAAAAAGCAACAGAAGATAAGTAAAAAAGCAATACCTAGAGGAAAAAAAAGGAAAACTGGCCGAAAATATAAGAGAGGAAATTAAAACTTTTTTCACTATGTGAAAAGAAAAAAAAGGTTAAGACTGAAATTGGGCACTTGAAGACAGAAGCGGGTGAATTTATTATGGGGAACAAGGAAATGGCAGAAGCATTGAGTAGATACTTTGGATCTGTCTTCACTAGGGAAGACACAAGCAATCTCCCAGATGTTATAATGGCTGAAAGACTGAGGGTAATGGATGAACTGAAGGAAATTTATATTAGGCAGGAAATGGTGTTGGATAGACTGTCAGGTCCCCAGGACCTGATGGTCTGCATCCCAGGGTGTTAAGGAGGTGGCTCTAGAAATCGTGGATGCATTGGTAATCATTTTCCAATTTCTATAGATTCAGGATCAGTTCCCGCGGATTGGAGGGTGGCTCATGTTGTTCCACTTTTCAAGAAAGGAGGGAGAGAGAAAACAGGAAATTATAGACCGGTTAGCCTGATGTCAGTGGTGGGAAAGATGCTGGCGTCAAATATAAAAGATGAAATTATGACTCATTTGTATAGCAGTAACAGGATAGGTCAGAGTCAGCATTAATTTATGAAGGGGAAATCGTGCTTGGCTAATCTTCTAGAATTTTTTGAGGATGTAACTATGAAGATGGACAAGGGAGAGCCAGTGGATGGACTTTCAGAAAGCCTTTGAGAAAGTCCCACATCGGAGATTAGTGAGCAAAATTACGGCACATGGTATTGGGGGAAAAATACTAACTTGTCTTGAAAATTGTCTGGCTGACCGGAAGCAAAGAGTCGTGATAAATGGGTCCCTTTTGGAATGGCAGGCAGTGACCAGTAGGGTACCGCAAGGTACTGTGCTGTGACTGCATCTATTTACAATATACATGAATGATATAGATGAAGGCATTAAAAGTAATATTAGCACATTTGCTGATGACACAAAACTGGGTGGCAGTGTGAAATGTGTGGGGGATGTTATGAGAATTCAGGGTGACTTGGACAGGCTAGGTGAGTGGACAGATGCATGGCAGATGCAGTTTAGTGTAGATAAATGTGTGGCTATCCACTTTGGTGGCAAGAACAGGAAGGCAGATTACTACCTAAATGGAGTCAAGTTAGGTAAAGGGGCAGTACAACGAGATATTGGTGTCCTTGTGCATCAAATAATGAAAGCAAGCATGCAGGTACAGCAGGCAGTGAAGAAAGCTAATGGCATGCTAGCCTTCAGAACAAGAAGACTTGAGTATGGGAGCAAAGAGGTCCTTCTGCAGCTGCACAGGGCCCTGGTGAGACTGCACCTGGAGTATTGTTTGCAGTTTTGCTCTCCACATTTGAGGAAGGATATTCTTGCTATTGAGGGAGTGCAGTGTATGTTCACAAGGTTAATTCCCAGAATGGCGGGATTATCATATGTTGAAAAATTAGCGTGACTGGGCTTGTATACACTTGAGTTTAGAAGGATGAGAGGGGATCTGATTGAGATGTATGAGATTATTAAGGGTTTGGACACTCTGGAGGCAGGAAGCATGTTTCTGCTGATGGGTGGGTCCAGAACTAGAGGACACAATTTAAAGATAAGGGGTAGGCCATTTAGAACAGAGTTGAGGAGAAACTTCTTCACCCAGAGAATGGTGGATATATGGGATAATCTGCCCCAGAAGGCAGTGAAGGCCAAGTCTGTGGATACTTTCAAGAAAGAGGTGGATAGAATTCTTAAAGATAGTGGAATCAAGAGTTTTGGGGATAAGGCAGGAACAGGATATTGATTGTGGACGATCAGCCATGATCATAATGAATGGTGGTGCTAGTTTGACTGGCCGAATGGCCTACTCCAGCACCTATTGTCTATTGAGAGTTCATTCAAAGCCTGTACCTCTCTCTCAATCCCCGTGCAGCGCCACAGAGGCATATAACCTATTAGGTATGCCATACCCTGGGTAACGTATGGAATTTCTCACCTTATTAATGTCTTTTTTGAACATAAGTGAGCACTGCAAACTCAATTTTTCATGCAATCATCTCATTTTCTCTCAGAGCAATACTGATTAAACTCTCACTGTCTTCATTCTCTCCCATGGTACCATCATCTTGGAGAATAGACAGGTGGTACACATTTGTAGTGTGTCCATGGCAAGGAGATTATTCTTTACAAAGGAGATTGTATCTGTATACAGTGCCCCAAATGCTCTCCCATCAAGACACTACAATTGCAGGAAAGATAATAAAATGTGAGGCTGGATGAACACAGCAGGCCAAGCAGCATCTCAGGAGCACAAAAGCTGACGTTTCGGGCCTAGACCCTTCATCAGAGAGGGGGTTGGGGTGAGGGTTCTGGAATAAATAGGGAGAGAGGGGGAGGCGGACCGAAGATGGAGAGAAAAGAAGATAGGTGGAGAGAGTATAGGTGGGGAGGGGATAGGTCAGTCCAGGGAAGACAGACAGGTCAAGGAGGTGGGATGAGGTTAGTAGGTGGATGGGGGTGGAAGAACAGGTTAGGTAGGCAGGGACAGGTTGGACTGGTTTTGGGATGCAGTGGGTGGAGGGGAAGGGCAGGGCTGGTTGTGTGGTGCAGTGGGGGGAGGGGACGAACTGGGCTGGTTTTGGGAAGCGGTTGGGGAAGGGGAGATTTTGAAACTGGTGAAGTCCACATTGATACCATTAGGCTGCAGGGTTCCCAGGCGGAATGAGTTGCTGTTCCTGCAACCTTCTGGTGGCATCATTGTGGCACTGCAGGAGGCCCATGATGGACATGTCATCTAAAGAATGGGAGGGGGAGTGGAAATGGTTTGCGACTAGGAGGTGCAGTTGTTTGTTGCGAACTGAGCGGAGGAGTTCTGCAAAGCGGTCTCCAAGCCTCCGCTTGGTTTCCCCAATGTAGAGGAAGACACACCGGGTACAGTGGATGCAGTATACCACATTGGCAGATGTGCAGGTGAACCTCTGCTTAATGTGGAAAGTCATCTTGGGGCCTGGGATAGGGGTGAGGGAGGAGGTGTGGGGGCAAGTGTAACAATTCCTGCGGTTGCAGGGGAAGGTGCCGGGTGTGGTGGGGTTGGAGGGCAGTGTGGAGCGAACAAGGGAGTCATGGAGAGAGTGGTCTCTCCGGAAAGCAGACAGGGGTGGGGATGGAAAAATGTCTTGGGTGGTGGGTTCGGATTGTAGATGGCGGAAGTGTCGGAGGATGATATGTTGTATCCGGAGGTTGGTGGGGTGGTGTGTGAGAACAAGGGGGATCCTCTTTGGGCGGTTGTGGCGGGGGCGGGGTGTGAGGGATGTGTTGTGGGAAATGCGGGAGACGCAGTCAAGGGCGTTCTCGATCACTGTGGGGGGAAAGTTGCGGTCCTTAAAGAATTTGGACATCTGGGATGTGCGGGAGTGGAACGTCTTGTCGTCGGAGCAGATGCGGCGGAGGCGGAGGAATTGGGAATAGTGGATGGAATTTTTGCAGGAGAGTGGGTGGGAGGAGGTGTATTCTAGGTAGCTGTGGGAGTCAGTGGGCTTGAAATGGACATCAGTTACAAGCTGGTTGCCTGAGATGGAGACTGAGAGGTCCAGGAAGGTGAGGGATGTGCTGGAGATGGCCCAGGTGAACTGAATGTTGGGGTGGAAGGTGTTGGTGAAGTGGATGAACTGTTCGAGCTCCTCTGGGGAGCAAGAGGCGGCGCCGATACAGTCATCAATGTACCGGAGGAATAGGTGGGGTTTGGGGCCTGTGTAGGTGCGGAAGAGGGACTGTTCCACGTAACCTACAAAGAGGCAGGCATAGCTGGGGCCCATGCGGGTGCCTAGGGCCACCCCCTTAGTCTGTAGGAAGTGGGAGCAGTCAAAAGAGAAGTTGTTGAGGGTGAGGACGAGATCGGCTAGGCGGATGAGGGTGTCGGTGGAGGGGGACTGGTCGGGCCTGCGGGACAGGAATAAGCGGAGGGTGTGTTAAATTAGGCATCCACAAATCTCAGATGTGCTTCCAATTTATCCCCACAAACTTCTGCCATTGCTGCATCACCGCCTTCCCAGCTAAGCTTCCTTTCCAACGAACTCTGGCCAGTTCCCCCCTCATGCCTTTGTAGTTACATTAATCATAGAAAATCATATCACGTTCAAAAGTGAGCAAGAGTTTTAAACTGAAAGGGGGAGGTTTGGAAGATGAGACAGAGAGAACGATTGGAGGATTTAGTAACTAGATATACAGGATCTATATATGGTCGAGCGAAAGAGAGAACAAGAGACAATATGGGAGAGGAGATGCAAAAATAGAGAAAATTATATTATTGACAGAATTAGATGCATTTCCCTTTTTGTTTCAGTAATTCCTGTGTGTTGTGGTCCTTTGTACAGCATATGTATGACCGATTGATACTTATGTAACAGTTGAGGCATCCACAAATGAGAACAAATGTGAGTGGTGCATTTGAATTTACAGAATACTTTTGACATGGTTGCACTTATGTGAATGAAAGAAAAGTTTGAATTGAGTGTTAGAGGAGAATATGCTACGTGAATTGAGATTTGTTTAGTTGTGACGATGCAGAGAGTAGCACTTTATCCAGACTGAAGGCCATTACTCATGGGGTATTGCATGTACCATTCGTCTCACAGCGATTTGCAAGTCATACAAACAATTTGGAAGTGGCCAGCAATAGCTTGCAGCTCATTTTGAATTGACTAAACGATGCCAAGTTGGAAGGAGTTGTTGTCCAAAAAGACCTGCATGTCCTTGATCATGAGTCAGCAATAATAGTACATACAGGGGTATCATCAATGAGGGCAGTGAATGGTATGTTGTTCTTCATTGCAAGGTGATTCAAGTACATAAGTAAAACAAACGTCCTGCAATTTTGAATCACCTTGCAATGAAGAACAACATACCATTCACTGCCCTCATTGATGATACCCCTGTATGTACTATTATTGCTGACTCATGATCAAGGACATGCAGGTCTTTTTGGACAACAACTCCTCCCAACTTGGCATCGTTTAGTCAATTCAAAATGAGCTGCAAGCTATTGCTGGCCACTTCCAAATTGTTTGTATGACTTGCAAATCGCTGTGAGACGAATGGTACATGCAATACCCCATGAGTAATGGCCTTCAGTCTGGATAAAGTGCTACTCTCTGCATCGTCACAACTAAACAAATCTCAATTCACGTAGCATATTCTCCTCTAACACTCAATTCAAACTTTTCTTTCATTCACATAAGTGCAACCATGTCAAAAGTATTCTGTAAATTCAAATGCACCACTCACATTTGTTCTCATTTGTGGATGCCTCAACTGTTACATAAGTATCAATCGGTCATACATATGCTGTACAAAGGACCACAACACACAGGAATTGCTGAAACAAAAAGGGAAATGCATCTAATTCTGTCAATAATATAATTTTCTCTATTTTTGCATCTCCTCTCCCATATTGTCTCTTGTTCACTCTTTCGCTCTACCATATATAGATCCTGTATATCTAGTTACTAAATCCTCCAATCGTTCTCTCTGTCTCATCTTCCAAACCTCCCCCTTTCAGTTTAAAACTCTTGCTCACTTGTGAACGTGATATGTTTGATTTTCTATGATTAATGTAACTACAAAGCCGTGAGGGGGCAACTGGCCAGAGTTCGTTGGAAAGGAAGCTTAGCTGGGAAGGCGGTGATGCAGCAATGGCAGAAGTTTGTGGGGATAAATTGGAAGCACATCTGAGATTTGTGGATGCCTCATTTAACACAAACTCTACAGTTTTCTCAAAGATGATTCCCTTTCCTGAATCTAAGTTGACTCTGCCAAGTCATATAATGATTCCCAGACTGTGCAGTTTTCACATTTCTGATAAAAAATAATCCAACATTTTCCTTATACCTGATATCAAGTGTTCAATATTTCACTTCCTTTTTGTTTGCCCTCCCTCTCCTATTTTTAGGGTTACAACAGCTACTTTCCAGTCTACAGGAGCCAGAATTTCCAGAATCTCAGGCACTTGGAAGGATAATCAATAATTCTACCTTTTAATTACAACTTTTACAAGACTTTTGTAGAAGTACATGAACAGGAAACATTTGGAGGGATATGTGCCAAACCCAGGGAGATGGGGCTCGGTCAGTTTGGGATTATGTTCGACATGGACTGGTTGGGCTGAAGCGCTGGATGCCTCTGTAACTATTTCACTAGCTCTATTACCAATTCCTGAATACTCTGGGAAAGAGGTACAGGAATTTACTAAGCTTCAATTCAGGTTTTTTTTTTGAGTAATTCCTCTTTATTACTTCTAGTCTCCCACAGCTTTACACTTTCACCAGTCAATCTGTCCCATAGTATTTCTGGAAGACTTTCTGTACCTTCCTCTGTGGAGACAGAAGTAATGCATTCTGCGCTACAACAGGTTGGTGGGGTTCAGGAGAACAGAGATGGTCTTTGTTGGCAAGTGAATACATTGGAGCACCACACTTGGGAGATGATGGACGTGGCACCAACTCCTGCTCCTCCGTCCAATGTCCCCATGTTCCATTCTGCCCCTCAAAGCTGCTTCACAGGAGCATTTCGAAATCACTTGCTCCTGGTCCCTATTGAATCAAAACAGAGGAGACGATTCAGCCTCTGAAGACTGCCATCTTCGGTTTAGTGTGAGATGGAAAATATTCTTGGGAGGAAAAAACAGTCGGCGCTGGCCTGACACATACCCCCTCATTTCTCTTTACACAAGTTTTCCCTGTCTCCATTTGTTGGCTATGTTGTAGATCCACATTCACTGTGAATACAGCTGCACCCCTACCCCATGCCCGGCTACATTACACCCAGAGATTGTTCACAAATCCTCTGGCCTCCCTGACTGCAACATTTCTGAACAGAACTTACAGGAAAATAATAGCTGCTAACTTTACACTAACAAAGTACTAGAACATGAGAAGCAGCAGTCAGTTATTTAGCCCCTCACACCTGCATTTCCTTTCAATAAGATCAGGGCTGATCTGTTCTCTGCCTCACCTCCTCTTTCTTGCCCAATTGCTTGGAGCCCTCAACTCTCTGCTGTGTCAAATCCATCAACAATCCCTCCCCACGACCTCCAAATATTTCAGTGAGCTAGCTCCCCTGATGCTTTGGAACAGAGAAGCCCCAAACCCACTCTGTGAGATACAAACACTCCCCACATGTATGCTGTGACCTATTGGCATGCTCAAAAGTTATGAGCATAAGGTAACAGTGACTATCACTGATGGCGATGCAGGATTTGACTGAGAATGGTGTCACCGAACACGAAAAACATTGAACTTAATGGGAATGTGTCTTAAACTCCTCACTGGTTGGAGTCATCTGGTGTACAAAGGAAGATGTTTGTGACTGGTGGACAACAATCCTCTTAGTCCCAGTATATCTTTGGAAGAGATCCTCAGTGCAGCTTCTGCAGCATTAACATTTTCAGCTGCTTCATCAAAGTCTTTTTCCCCATCAGAAGATCAGAAGTGAGGATGATCACACAATGTTCAGAACAATTTGTCATCCTCAGTTCCTGAAGCAGTCTGTGCATGGGAAGCAAGACCTGGACAAAATTTAAGGTTATGTTGTTGAAGTGTTGGTAATATTCATGTAACAGTATTGCTATACAGTGCTCATGTCACAGTAATAAAAAAAAGGAATTCATCCAGCACCTCAAATTGGTTTTACAGGAATAAGAGGAAGCCATTCAGTCCATCAAAACTGTTGGATGCTGAAAGGCACAGCACTTTCACTCTGACCTGCCTATTACACAGGAAGAATAGGAGTCTAGTCAGCACATCGAGCTGTTAAACAGGTACTATGGTCACACAATCAAGTCCTTGAGCCTCTTCCCTGGGACCAGGAGTTGGTGATTCAGAATCTCAAGCCACATAAACCGAAATAGGAGGATGCCATTGATGCTGCAACATGACACACCAATGAAGCAGAGAATGCACAGACAGACTGTGCCATGTTGTTCCCCTGGCTCCATTGCTCATGG